>NW_026972248.1:2500-562658 GCF_036711695.1 Zophobas morio | reverse complement strand
TGTTCGTGTTATATGCTTCACTGGGACAACCGCCCTTTAGTTTGGGGATTCGGCATTTGGCAAATCGTATTTGGATTAACAGCTCCAGTGGCTGCTTTAAAACAATTTGTTAGTTTTAAAATTTGTTAGAATTTTTATTTTTATGTAAAAAATAAAACTAATAGAAATTTAAATAAAAAGTTATTATCTTAAATTTAAGTTTTAGTCGTTTTATTAAATATATAAAAAATATAAAAAAAAAATATGAAATTTAAATTAAACGTTTTTTTTTGGAAAAAAAAATTAAAAACAATTAATTTAATTTGGAAACTTGCGATATGAAAAATTAGTTATACTTATAAAAAAGGAAAATTTAGAAAGTTTGTATACAAAATCTATTAAAACAATATAATCATATACTTCTGTGCTTGCTTCGTTTATAAAAAGTAAAGCTAATAATTACGATGTTATTTATTTATATTAATGTACTGTTATACTTTTAATTTTAGCTAAACATGGTTCAGTTGATTGAGGCTTCAAAAGAACTTTTACGTATGGATGCCCTCGAACGTGAAAACGTTGAAACTTCAAAAAATAATTAAACTTTCTGTAAATTTTTTGAGGTCGCCTAGAATATAAAAAAGAATTAGCTTTTCTTAAATTTTTTTATACTTTTCACAAATTTTTTTGTTATTATCTTATCTCACTAAACATAAAAGAATTCTATTTTGTATAAAGCAATTTTCTATAATAGTTTTTTATAAATTGTGTGAAAGAGAAGAGATAGTTGTGTTTATAAAAAATTACGCAGCACAAAACTATTTGTACAAATAAAAACGATAATTTTGCCTTCTGTATATACTATTGGACAAAAAACCTGATTTCGTAGAAAAATTTTCATTTCTTATAGCAAAGTGATAGTACAAAATAATAAACACGGATATAAAATTAAGTATACCTTTTTAATTTTGCTATTGGAGGGTATATAAAAGTACTAGCGAAATGGGTTTTGTAGTATTTGCCACCCAACAAAACTGTTAGCAGATCGTTTTAAAACGTCTTGATTCTTTAAGTGAATATTAAAATTTAACTTGTAATAATGCATCGCTAGTCGTTATTATGAAGTAATTGTGAGTCAGAAATAGAGTGGCAAGTCATATAGATTGATTATTATTTATCCTTCATAGTTGAACACTGACTACTATAACTAATTTAGTTTATATAGAAGTATTCAATAAATTTATGGGTTTGCAAATTTTTTTCACAAATTTATTTTTCGTTTAACAATTAAAAGATTTTAGTCGCCTCGGAAATATAATTAATTTTAATTTGACAGTACATATAATTTTATTATATATTATAAAAGAAAGTTTTCATATATTTCTATCTTATGCTTTCCCGAATGGTTTTGAGTTCTCGGCTCCGGTTGTAAAAAAATATAATAGTTCACTTTCAAGCCTTTAAAATTGGTGCTAAAGTTAATTATTGAGATTAAATAAGACTAGCAATGATAATTCTTTCCCTAAATTAAGTCTGTAACGAACTTCATTTTTTCTATACAATTTTTAAAACTTATTATTTAATTGTTATTAAATCAAAAAGTTTTTTGTTAGGAGATTTAGTTTAGTAATGGGTGAGTATATATATTTTTTTCTATTATTTGATTATAAACCTTGTTTTGTATACTTAGAAAGTATATTATTCTAATATAAGTTCCTTGGATTTTAAGCTATAAAACTTTATTAAAATTGACATTCTTTAAAATTTTAGGCTATTTGATCTTAAATAAGCATTGCCTCTACCTCTTTTTTTCAACCCGGTCCCTAGTCTCTTGAGGTAGCGCAACACTAATACGTAATAGTGATTCTACTACTTAAGTGCAATCGCTGACTTTCTCTTCTTCCGAAAACTCAGTGCTTAGTAGGATGCTGATAACTTTTAAACTCTAACAATATATAAATTTCAAAAGCTTTAAGATCGTAGAAACAAAGTTAAAAAGAGTGCAAATCATCCTAAATTCATAAGATCTCTTCTAAGGTAAGAAGCCAACGAGCTGACTTTAGTTGTAAGGATGATAGGGACACTTTGCATTTTTGTACTTTCGTAAGGTAACCTTATTCATAAAGCGTAAACTGACTCTTCCTTCAAAGTAGGTAAGAAAAAAGGGGATCAAAGAAGGCAATTAAACTTTTACTTTTTTAAACTAAACAAATTGGAAAAGCGTGTGCTCTGATAGAAGCTCATATTTACTCTTACAACAATCACTCTTATTGCAGTTATAAACCAAGCAAAGTTATACTCGAAAACATCCCTCCCAAGCTCCCTTCCTTATTAAAGATAAGTTCCGGAAGGTTTGTATTTCTTAAGGATTTAAAAAACGTTAACGATAAAAATTTTAGCTCAATTATATTTTACTAGAGTTAAGAATCAGGGCGTCTTTAAAATATTTAATTTCTAAATAATAAAGTTCATATTAACGGAGCACCACTTTTTTAAAGTTAAACTAGAGAAGTAAACGTCTTGAAGTAACATTTTAACCACGATATGAAAATAGGCAAGTTTCCAGAATCTTAAATAGTTTAAAGAAACAAATTTGAGATCATGTCCCATTGTTGTGGATGGTTATGACATACATACAAGATGGGCGATGGCTACTAACGCAAAAAAAACATCGTTCGTCTTCGTTAGTCTTTACTCGAGCTATGGAGATAAATGAAACTACTAAAGCTTAAGAAAAATTAACTAAAGACCTGACTTTGTCTTTTTCTATTAAGTCGTCAAAGTATAGGAGTTTAAGCCTTTTTTAAGAAAGTCACTTATAAGACGTCCACTTTTTGGCGTGGTGGGAATTGTAGCAGGTCATATATGTAATTCCTTTATAACATAATTAAAAATTGTTTAGATGATAATACAGTAAGTAAAACTTGAAATTAGTCAACTAAGTTTTTAATAAAGGAATGCGTAGTTAAACGAGCTCTCGTTAAAACAGATAAATCTAACCAATTGAAAGCAAGTCATGGTGCTTCAAACACTCACTACTTGAAATAATTTGCTGCTTACAAGTTATCTATTTCTTAAATAACGTTTATCTTTAAAAAATAACACATGGCAATTGAGTTTGACAATTAAGTTTGAGCTAAGCTATTGGGATACCTATTATAAAATTTTATGAATAAGGCAAATCAAATAGTATGTGATATTACTATGAACGTACTACCTATTAATATTAATAACCTAAGCTTATAAAAAAACAGGAAAACGTCGAATAAGGATAATGAGAAAAATAGAAAGATTAGAGATTTAAAACGAACAGAAACCGTAATACGAGTACCAGCGGGCAGAGAACTAGATTATAAAAAATAAAATCCAAAATAAAGGAACTATCATTGTAGAAATAGAATTTTAAGGAAAGGCAGTAGAAAAATAATGGGGTTAGAATCGCCAAACAGTAAACAAAAAAAAAAAAAAATTGAGGACAGCCGAGATGATAGTATGGAACAGCGTTTATGGTAAATAATATAAGAAAAATTCGTGCCATGAGGGCGCTAAGACATGTGCGCAGCATTAATATTTAATAATCCAAACTAGTCAAGAGGTAAGGAAAATTGAAGGGACTGCTTGTTAGCTCTTAGTAGTAATTCTTTAATGCTTCCCTAGGAATAAAGAATTTAAGTTTTATTTTCTCATGATAGTGTGATACAAGTAAATAAAAAAGGTTATGGCTTATTTTTTATTTGTCATTTAAACTGAACTTCTTTTCATCTTGAATTTTTCTCCTAGAAAACCGGTTATTTCTTTAAAGCTTTATCCTTCATGTTTTCTAAAATGCAAACATAGTTGTTGTCAAGTGTATCACAAAGTAGAAGGAAATACTCTATTTACTCCTAGCGCATAATATAAGCTAAGTCCCATTCATAGCTGCTTTTATAAATCTAATTTCGTTCTTTCCTGTCTTTTCTTTCTACTATTTTTACTCTCCTGAATTTTTTTTTTAAAATAGTTACTTCTGTTAATAATCTTTGCTTTACATCTTTTTCCTCTTTTTCTCTTTCATTAGCTCTTCCTTTCCGTCTTATATTTTATTTTTCATTTTATCCAAACTGAACTTTTTCTTTCTATTTATTCTTTTCTTCTAACCATCTACTTCTCTCTTTCTTTTTTTCATGTAAATTTTTTTTCTCTCGTTCAACCCCTCATTACTTCTCCCTTTATGTTTTTTCGCTCATCTTTTTATAATCTTTCCTTTTCTAATCAATCTTACACACTCTTGTTCTCTTTCCTTTTCTATTATTCCCTTCTTCTCTTCCTCCTTCTTTTAAACCTTTGTATGTTCTTTTTTTAATTTTTTTTTTATCTTTATCTGTTATTATCAACCTCTTTTTTTCGTTCTCTCACTTTTTTATATCCTTTAGTTTTTCCTCTTCGAAGGTTGCTTGTGTATGTTTTTAGTGCGCACCATATTTACTATCAAAACTCTTTTATTCGTTATTATGCTAATAAAATTTAAAGATTAACTGATTTATGTTCCCAATAACTGAATAAGTAGCTACCCAGAAAATGATTTAATAAGAATTAAGGTAGATTATTAGTAATAAATTTGATAAATAGTACAATGAAATTAATTATTGCAGTAGAACGGTTATTTTACTTTTCCTCTTTTTTAAGCCCATAAAAAATCGTAGATTTGTTGCGTTTGTCTAAGAATTAGATTATTAAAGTTTTTTTTTAATTTTATCCATAAAGTATCATAATACTCTACTTTTTTAAGCAAAATCTTTTTGGACAATTTTTGGAATTTTCAAATAACCAATCAAGTTGTCAACTTGATTTCTTTGTTTTATAAAAAAAATAAATTAAAACATAGTGCTGTTTAAAATAACTTATTTTTTTTTTACTTGAAAAAAATTGAAGCAATGCTACGCTACCGAAACCGTAGAAGTGAGAAAAGGAGACATAAAAGTAGTAATATAACAATATTCGGCTTGACGCTTAAAAAAAACTTGAAAACTAAAAAGTTGGTAATATTCACTTTGCTAAATAGTATAATCTTTAAATTTAAATTAACAGCGCACCACTTTGTAGACTTTTTCTAAGTGTAATCACTTTTTTCTTGCTAATTATTTTTTTTAATATAATATAAGATTTTGAGGCACCAAATTAGCAGGCTTTTTATATTGCAATTATCAAAGTTACTTTCTTACAATACTTATTTTTTTTTTTTTAAAAAGTTTTTAGCACACCAAAGTTGCAGCCTTTCTCTATATGCGCTTATGAAAGCTTTACTTTCTAAGATTTAAAAAAAAAATGCATTTAGCACAATTTTTTTTTTTCAGGCCTTTTTTTTTTTGCAACTACCAAACTTTTTTACTCTGCTAACAAAAATAATTTTTTAAACACAAAAGTTGCAGGATTTATCAAACTTTTTTCCCTGCTTATTATATTTTAAAAAAATATATTTCAGCAGACGAAATGTACATGCTTTTTTTCTAAATGCAATTGCAAACCTGAAACTTTTTTTTTCCTGTTAACCAAAATTTTAAAAAGAATTTAGCTTTTTAAAAACTAAACCGAATTGCAATTCTCGCAGTCAATTACTTTAGTAAAATCGTAGTTACAAGCAAGTCTTATAAATAAAAAAAGAAATTTCTTTAAATCTTAGTGAATCTAAAGCGTAACTCGCAAGCTCGCATAACAGAAAACATCAAATAATAATATATAATAATAAATTTTATTATGTAATTTTATTGTATTAATAAGTTTCATAAATAATTTTTCAAGTAAGAATTATATAATTTCGTCAGTAAAAAAAATTCTAATTATTGAAAAAAAAATTCATTAAAACGATCCTATTCTTTAAAAATTTTCCACTGAAAAGTTCTTAGCGTTTGTTTCTAAATATAAAAATAATAGTAACAATAATTAATAATAATAATTTAAAAACCACCCGAAACAAATTTAGAGGAATCAGACAAATTCAGTTTTTCTTGATTCTAAAAAAATAATAAGTGAATAAAGTTTTCTATTATTTTTTATAATTATTTATACTTTCCTAAATTACTATTATTACTTTTACATATAAAATAATATTATTGTTCTTAGATATTATTATTATGATTACTATTATTACTTTTATATATCATGATTAGAATTTCTTGTATCATTATTATTATTACTATATACTTTTATAAATCATAATTATCGTTATTACTATTATATATAATTATTATTTATGCAGTTGTTATATAAATTATTATTAAAATTATATTTATGTATATTTTTATTATAACTTTTATATAATTATATTATTTACTTCTTTTATCAAAGTCCAGTCATACAAATAATCCTTTTCGAAGTTCATTCTATCGAAAAGATGCTCAAAAAGTTCCATACAATAAAGATAGTCGGGCTCAGCTTCATAATCCAAACTTTTTACGTAAAGTAAATATCGTTCAAACTCCACTAAGAAAAAATACAGGAAAATATTTTATTATAAAAAGTTTTTCTAAAAAATTATTACCTAAAAATATAAATTAATTCATTCTAAAAAGTTCTAAAGATATAACTTTGTAAATATATGATAGTAAATATCATAAAAATAATATTTTATTTAAAAAGTTCAAAAAAAAAAGGTTAGGAAAAATATAAAGGAAGTTTTCAAAAATAGTAAGTAAACAAAAAAAAACTTTAAAGAAAAATATTTTTTTATAAATAAAAATAATTATATAAAAAAGTCAAAGAAAAAATTAATATTATAAAAAAATATATAGTATTTTGTACAATAATACAAGTTAATAAAAATATAAAAATATATATTCAACTATAAAAAACTGTTATTGTTACGCTTTATAATAAAAAGTTTTGTAATGTTATAAATATTATAATAATAATAAAGTGAAAACAATACAATTTTATATGAAACTAGTATTAAAATATTTATTAATAATTATACAAAAATGGAAAAATAATATACTTTGTAATAAAACTTGAATATAATATAAATATTAAAGATGGTATCATTTTTCTATGATAATAGAAGTTTTAAAAAAATATATAAATGATACGAAAAAGAGAAATATAATAAAAATTTTTATAGAAAAAATAAACATGTAATAAAAATGTAGTATAACATATTTAAAATAAAACTTGCATGAAAATTTATAATGAACATAATATATATATATATATTACTTTGTTATAAAAATATCTTTTAAAAATATAAAAGAACAAAAATAAAGTATAATTTTTAAAAAACATAATTCACTTTTACATCATTTTTATATAAAAATATTACTATCATTATTATAAAAAAAATAATTAGATCAAATTGCTATAATTACTTTTTGGAATATTACATTTAAAATCTTATAATTATTACCATAATTTATTCATTTACCTTTATATAATTTTTTTATAATATATGATATAAAAATAATTTACTTTACATTATTTTTTTATATAAAAATAGTATTTTATGTAAAAAATGAATATTTTTGTTTTTATTATATTTTATAAAATTTATAATTATTAATATGTATTTTATTTAATTATTAGTTATTTTTAAAAATCTCTATTATAAGAAAAAAATTTTACAGGGAAGTTCCTTGCAAAGTTCAGAAACGGGAGTGCTTATCTTTACTTGCTTGATCTTTTCATATTTATCTTTTCGGCTCCTTCCTTTCATTCCTAAGGCATATATAATATTTACTCATAATAATATAAAATATATAAAAATATATAATAATATTAATATACTTTATAAAATAAAGTTTTCTTTAATAATTTATAAAAATCATATACTTAAAAATAAAATATAAAAATTTTTCTTTAAAAGAATATAAAACAAAAAAGTTTTTATAATTAAAAAATATCCTTCAAGAATAGAAATAATATATGAATTAAAAGGTTTTAAAAATAATAAATATGTATTTTATAAAACATTTTTTAAATAATTTATATAAATAATTATAAAATACTCAAAATTCAAAACTTAATAAACATATTTAACAAAAAATTTTTAAGACAAAACATGAACATAAAAACTTCATATTTAAAGAATATATAATATAAATTTTTCTTTTAAATTCAATAACATTTTATATGAATAAATTATTATAAACAAATTATAAAAAAGAAATATAAGTTTTTTAACAATAAAAAATTAATATTTTTATAATAAAATTTATCTAAATAGCAAAATATGTAAATAATATAATTAATAATTATAAAAAAAAGCATTAAAAATATTGAAAAAGCAAAGTAAATTTAAAAATATAAAAAATTTCATAATAGTAGTAATAGAAAAATTAAGTCCATCAATCGTCACATAAATAAAGCATAACAAAACGTCATTCGTAAGGACCTTGCCAAGGGAGCTTTCCCTTTAAAAAATAAATAAGCATATACCCTAAAGATTCAAGGTCGTCTCTTCGGCTTTGCTCTATAAATAATAATAATAATAACTCAATATAGTTATTTACAATAACATATAATAAATAGAATAGTATACATTTAAAATTAAAATAATTGAAAGAAACAATTAAATAAAAAGATAAAAAGTAGAAGTAATACTAAAATATAGACGTCTGAAAAATATTACTACAGCTATAAGCATAATATATTAATAAATGAAAGCTATTGAGTTGCCGCCATTATTTAAATGAAAATAGTTAGTATATTATTATAATAAGAAACCGCTATAAATGCTAATGATAATAACTAATATAGAGTTGTTAAAATAGCAGTGCAATGGAAGTTATATTAATAAGTAGGTTAAGCCTTGTTTATTTCTAATATTTTTACTCTCCCGTGAATAGTTCTTAATGTTTATAATGAAGACGTAGTTCAAAAAATAAAGAGACCTTGAGAATATGAGTCGGGTTGTATATACTTATATTAGTTTTAAATCGCCAAAAAAGCTTAGTTGCGTCTAAAGGATCTGACAAAGATAAAGGGAAAGTCGAAGTTGTTAACAAGGCACCCGAAGGCGGTATTAATATAGCACCGCAATACTTTAAGGAGGCGATTATTCCGGTTCAAATGATGCTTAAAAAGCTTATTGTACCACAATCAAATCATTTAAAGTATTAAAAAGCGCAATTACCACTAAAATCCCATTTATTGTGCCCATTATGCCGTAGCAAAATAAAGTAAATATATAGATAATCTTAATTTGCTCCTACTTATAATTATTGTAACAAATTCGTAAATTATAGAGCCTCGAAATATCATTTTAATATTACCGCATTTATTATTTGCCCCTTAATAGTAAAGCAAAAATAAAAATAGGCTCAATCTGTTTATTTTAATAGACAGGACGCTTTATATTACTTGAACTTCTTCGTTCATGTTATCTGTTTTAGCTGCTTCTTTGGTAGCAAAAAATTCTTCTTTAGTTATATAAAAATTTCCATTGGTTCTTTTCTTTAGTAAATATAACTTTTGTAAGCCAGTCATTACAACTTTTACATAACTCAAACAATGACTGCTTCATATTAATTTATTTGGCTCTCCGTTAATGCTATTAAAATGACAAATTATCTTTACTAGATTATTTGTACGCCATTGGCTGCTTTTCTCAGGTTTCCCAATTTATTAAATAGAAAAAGTAACAATTTGTAGTTATTTATATATTTTTATTTAAAAAGGCAATAATATTTTAAGAGAATTCAAAAGATTAATAAATATACCAGTAAAACGCTTTTCCTAATAAAAAATATTAAACCTCAGAAAGAATAATGAATAACTTTATATGATAGAAAACAAATTTCCACGTTATTATTGTTAATTATATTTTTTATATATATATATAAGCAATAAATATAAAAAAACTAAAAAAAATATTAAATTATACTTATACACATATATTATAATAATAATAGTTAAAAAGTGAAGTGACGGCCTCTATACGACAAAAGTTTAATAATATAAAAAAATATACATAAGTTTTTTGAAATAAATTCAGCCAATAAAATATCCCAATAGCAGTTTAAAGAATTTATGATAAAATAGTTTTCTGCTCTTAAATAGTAATAAAAAATAATAATGAAAAGTAAACTTAAAAAATAAATTAATATAATATTAATGAAACGCGGCCATTCTGTACTACAATTGACATAAAAATGCAATGAAATCAAGTTATAAATCATAAAATTGTTACAAAATTGATCAGTCACAGTACCTACAAGCGGTGAAAAAAACGCCAATAAAAAAAATTGCAATAATGTAAACTAAAACGGCCAGTCTATAGTAAATACTATTTCCCACTACACCCAATTAGAGTAAACGGTGACAAAAAAAGCGAACCGTAACCAACATGGCTATTGCAGCTGGCGTACCTCGCGGTGCCCACGAGGCTTTTATGTTCGCGAAAGGCATTGTGCTTTCCGTGGCGCATATACTTTTTAGAAAGTCCAAAGTCTATTATATAAACCTTTGAGTACTATTATTATTATTATTACTATTTATTATCTTATATTTAGAAACAGTTTAAATAAAATGCGAATTTTTCTAATAAAAAAAAGGAGAGAGTTAAAGGAAGTGCCACGGGCTAATGCGCAACGCACTGCTGGGAGTATTGTACCAGTTCATATTTGTGTAATAATAAAAAGACTCCCATCAATGACGCTTAAATAAAAGAGTCAATAAAAAATCGAGAATGAGTCGTAAGAACGAATAGCAGCGAACGAGCGCACCACAAGGATAATTTTAGATATAAAAACACGTTCCTATTGGAGAAATGGCTAAAGAAAAGGGGCGTCAGTTCAATGCCAATGCATAATTTAAGGCACGGCGATAATGAAAGTGATGACCACTAAAGCACCGCAACGATTGGAGGGGGAAACACTACAACAATTAGTGGGGGGACATGAGGTCAAAGAAAACCAGATTCTACTCCAGCGGCAGGCAAAATCTTCGTGTATAATTATTGGTGGATTTCTTGCATGACCGCAAAATAGCGACCCTTTTCCGCGTTCAAGATAATGCTTTTCTCCAATGACAACTATTAACTATGCCAGCTAGGGCAGGAAACAGTCCCCCTCCCCTTGATTGGTTTGAAAAAAGGGCTCCTAATGGTCAGCAGTAAAACGGTTTGTGCAAACCATGTGACTCAGCCCAAAGATATGATCAATTAATAGAATTCCAAAGAGAGCATCACGTGGTAATAAATGCGTTATTTTGTATAAAAAGTTGTGCGATTATTAATTCGCATCCATATTCGCTTTATTACCGTATTATTATTATAACTGTTGTTGTTCTTGTTGTTATTTACAATATTATTATTTATAAACAATAATAACGTATCGTCTGGCGCTTTGCAAGCCCATTAAAAAGTTATCCGGCTTAATATCTCGATGTAGAAATCCTTTTCTATGCAAATTTTCAATTCTTTTAATCTGAAGTAAAAAAAATTATATTTTGATATAAGAAAATTGAAAATAAAAATTGTGAAGTATTTCAGTATATTTAATGAATTTTCTAGAAAAAAAATTAACATATTTATAAAACTTTTAACTTTGATATAAATATAGTGAATTCACCACAAAACTTCATATAATATTTTTACTAAAAAATTTTCAATTTTCATATCACCAAAAAAACTTAAACAAAAAAAAATATGCAATATTTTAATTTATACTTACAAATTTTCAAATTTTCATGATAATAAATAATAATATTCTTTATAAAGTATATTTATATATATACGCATTGGGTGGCTAGAAGCAATGCAGTCTTCAGGGAAAACTGTTTATTGCAAAACTGGAATAGGTCTTCCAAACTCGGGCCTGTATAAATAATAAAAGATAGAAAAAGATAGAAGAAAAAAATAAAAATTTATTATAAAAATAATATAATGATATAAAAAATAAATAAGTAAATAAGAAAAATATAGCAAAATAATGTTAAAAATTTATTATAATAATAATAATAATAATATACAAGAGAAAATACAAAAATATATAAAAAATGGAAATAAAATAAATTAATAATAAAACTATAAAATATATATTAATAAGAAAAAGGGATAAATAAAGTTAAGATAAATAATAATAGATATATAAGTTAATAAGAGAAGGAAAAAATAAAAAAAGGGAAAACAAATTTAATATAATAATTAAATGATAATAGCATAAAAATAAAAAATTCATAATAATAATAAAAGAAGTATATTAATAATACTAATCTATATAAGTAAGAAGGATGAAATATAAATAAATATGTAATAATAATAAATATAGATATTAAATTATAAAAAATAAAGTAAACTAATATTAAATTGATAATATTATATAAAAATATTTAAGAAAATAAAAAAATAATAAAATTGAATAATAGTAATGAAATAAAAAAAATGATAAAAGTATAATAATGGTAATAAAATAATAACATTTATAATTTTTAATATTAATACTAAGAAAAATACTATAAAAATTTAATAATAATAGTAATAGGAAAAAATTAAATAGAAAAATAATAAAAAAATTAAAAATAATGAAAGAATATATAAAATAAAACAAAATTATAATATAAAAATAATATAATAAAAAAGTAAAAATTTAAAAAAATTAAAATAATAAAAATTTTTAATATAAATAATATTATAAAAAGAAGAAAATTCAGAAATAACACACCAACAAATTTTAGCGATAATAAAAAAGTTATGGAACATAAATATAATAATAATAAGATTTTATAAAATAAGTAATAATAACATTAAGATAATGAAAACTGTATAGTTACTTCTAATAATAACACAATATAAAGAAGTAATATTAAAATTTAATATTTGATATATACATATAAAAAATGATATTATTATAATTTATATATATATAATAAAAATTTTATATAATTCTAATTATAAAACAAAATAATTATAATATTAATAAATATAATAATTAATGTGTATATATATAAAAATTAATAAATTTAAATTCTATTTAAATAAAAATTTCCTTAAAGTATTATTATTACTTTAAAAAAAAATTCATCTTATTATAAAAGAATTTTTATTAACAATTATTATTATTAAGTCAAATACTTTTTATAAAAAAATTTACATATAATCATTATTATTAAAAAAAATTATTTCCAGTATCAGAAGTTCTATTTATTATTATTATTAATATACTTTTTTAAGAAATTGAACATTCATATTAAATAAAAATTATTATAATTATTTTAATTGTGTTGTTACGTTTTATAACAAAATTTCTATTACTGTTACTTTTATTATAATTTATAAAAAATATATATTTTATGTTATAGAGTAAAATTTTAATTATTTACTTAAAAATATTTACTGAAATAAGTATCATTCCTTTAATATTTTAATTTATTTATTATGTTAATAAATAATCTCATACTTACTATTATACTACTATTATTTATATTACTTTTATATTATTATATAATAATATTGATATATTTATAAGATAATTCACTCATACTTATTATTATACTACTATTATTTATATTACTTTTTATATTATTATATAATAATATTGATATATTTATAAGATAATTCACTTTAATAATATTTAATTATCTATAAAACTAATATAAAACTTTAAGAAAGTAATAAAAACTTAATTTTTTTATTTAATATTATTTAAAAATTATATATATTTTACTGCTTATTATTATTTATAAGTAATTTTTATAAGTAATTTTTATATATTCAAAGTATTATTCTTATTATATAAACTTCATAATAATTATTAGTATAAATTTATTAATATTATTATTTTATTTATATATATTTTTTCTTTTGCTAAAATTAACGTATTTGTTTATATTAAAATTAATAAATATAATTTATTTACTCATTATTTGTTTACTTATTTTTTATTTCGCTATATAAACAAAAGTTTCAAAAAAAAAAATATATACAACTTTATTAGAATTATAATAATAAACTCGCAAAGGAGCTAAAGTTACATAATGACAATAACAAATAATAAATCACGTGAGTATAGCACGGGGCATTGCCGAGTCTTGCAGGAAAGCACAAATATAAGTATAATTATTTTTAATCAATAATAATAATAAAACACCAAGTGACTTTAACACGTGGATAGCCAAAAAAAGAAAAAAAATAATTTAAAATTCTAACCAAGCAGTTCGAGGACAAGCACATAACGATTAGAGTCCTGCCCATACGCATAAATATAAGGAAAGCCAAATTCTCCTTGTACAGCCTGAAGTATAAGAAAATGCAAAAAAAAAAAAACAATAAATTTAAGTAAATGTTTTATAATAAACTTTACCAAATTGAAAAACATTATATATTAAAATAAAATCACACATTCATTGGAATTTATATAAATTTTTCTTATAATAATATATATACACTTTATAAAAAAATTATCATTTTGTATTCTTATATCTAATATATTTATTATAACAAAATAGAATTAATTTAAATTTATTTTTTTTATACAGTTAATAAATGTCAAAAAGATAATCCAATAAAGTTAAGGTGCGTTGCTTTCAGCGGAAATCTGCAACTACACTACACGCAGCTTCGCTATAAATAGAACACTGGTATTAAATTTAAGAAAGCTAAAAAAAAATAATAAACAGCACTTTAACATTTTTTAAAAAGTGCAGAGCAACAAAAGTTAGTCACTAATAAAAATAATTAAAGCTCACTTTTAACACTTCAGTTTCGTGTAAAAGCTGTTTAGTTCTAGCTAAACTGGATTCCAGTTTTACTGCCAATTCTTTTTTAGTTAATTGGCAGATGCCTAAAAGATAAATAATTAACTTTATTAAAAAGGCTAAATATATATATATATATAATTTATGTCATAAGATTAATATGAAATTTTACGTAACAAATCATTGTAAGGACCTAAATAAATTTTTCCAAAAGAACCAGAGCCAATTTTTTTAACCAAAAGAATAGTTTTAGAATCAACAAAAACCTCCGTATTTTTTAAGGACATTATCTTAGATTAAATGGCAATATATAATCTAATAGCGCTTGTAAAAAGTTTAAAAAGAAAAGTTTGTGAAAATAATTTAATTATAAGTGAGGATATACTGAACTGCAAAATATTGTTTTGATAGAAAAATAGTGGTAATAAAGAGTGTGATACAATTTTTTTTTTTGAAGCATATAACACTGCGTGGGCAGCTCCAATCAACAGCGTTTCAGCGCCAACTTTACTAAAGAAAAGTTTATCCTATAAATCATTTCAGATTTATTAAAATCTCATTTATTGTAGGCTTAAATTTTTTTGCGCAGAGTTATTTCTTGCAGTTTGTACAGCACTCAACTTTAATTATATAACCATTTAAGTTCTCTAACATGTGTAAATGGCCAAAAAAAAAAAATTCTTTTTTTAAATAAATGTTCCTCTTCTGTTTAGTAAAAACTGCTAAAAAGTTATATAGTTTTTAAAAGATTTCAAAAATATTAGCTAATAAGGGATGTCATATTAACTTTCGTTTAAAATTATAATTTAATTATAATCTTTTTAAAATAAGTACGCCTAAAAAACTTATTATTTCACTATATCTTTATTATTAAATTTACAATGCATTTTAACAAACACCGGGAAGGAGATAATGATCATTACAATGTTAAAAATTACAAAGATACAAAGAGCATAAAGATATAATATGGCTAAATGCGTTTACAATGGGCATCATGCACGTACTCGACTTAAATAATTTTCCCTTTAGCAGAAACTTTTGAGTTCGCTAATGCATAAACGATTCGAAATAGTTATTCAGGTTATAGAAGAATTGCAACTAATGACGTTTATTTATAAATGTAATTAAGACAATTCATTAACTATTGGTTTTTTTTAATAACTTAACGCAAACTGTATAAAAACATAAAAATATATAATTATATCTTATTTCACAATATATGGGTATGTATATTAACTGCACTTAGTAAGCTGTAAGTATAAAGAAAGAAATTATAAAAGAATTGGGGCCAAAAGATTATTAGTTTAGTAAATACAGCAATCTTATAAAATAACTCCATTTTATTATACGGAATAGTGCAAGCTACAGACTACAAGGTTTTCAATTAAAAAGGCAATACTTGTATGTAATTCTAAGAAATTATAAAGTTTTTTTTAAAGAAGTTTGTAATTAATGTAATTATTATTATATACAGTACTTTACTTCTAATACTTGTAATTTAATTACACAACGATAAAATATTTGGCTTATAAAATGGTATGACCCTAATGATACAGTCTGCTTTTCTAAATACTAGGCACGTTGATAGACCAATTCTTAACTTCATTCCTCTTTCATACTTTGATTAAAGCTTAATATATGTGAGTTAAAGGCTATTAGTGGAACTTTTATGGGGTATAAATGCTTGACTTCTTTGAAGCTTAAATGCATCCTAAAACGAGCGCCTCATTAAGTTAAGCGTAAATCAACCCTGAGAGTTGCAGGCAATGTTCAAAAAAAAAGCTGTTAGTTTTGCTTGTAATATTGATAAATATTAATTTTATTAAAAATAAAATTTATTTATTTACGTATTCATTGCACTGGCACGCTATAATCGTTATGGGTATGGTAACAAACACTGATCAATCTACATTCCCTTTAAAGTGAGGGAGTTCGAGAGAAGTCTCTCTCTGCGAAGATAACCTCTATGAGAATAAATTTATTTGTAGTGTCAAGAGTAAACTTAAAGACTTAATATACATTTTGTGAGATTATTGATTAAATAAGTTACTATTTCCATTATAACAAATAGTTATTAATATGCCATAATTGCTATCATTTTCTCTATTATTAGAATTCAAATATCACTATATTATTATAAGCATGATCTCTAATATATTTTGACTTATCACTTACCAAAACTATTATAATTTTGTTTACCATTATTACCAGTATTAATGTATTACATGAAACTTATGTAATTAAAATTTTTACAAGACATTGTAAGAAAGTGTTTGGTGATTTATATATATGGAAGTAGCTAGTACTTTAATACTATGACCCTTAGATGCTTTAATGAACTACTCAGCTATGCGCTAAGTAAACTAGAAAAAATTTGTAGTTCGCATTCTTGGTATAACTTAAAAAGTCTCACACACCAAAAAGTTCCTACAAACATTCTAATAAGGTTTTTCTATAGTTACAGTCTATCTACGCTGGGAATCGAGTAGTTGGCTAAGCTCCTAAGTGTAACCCAGTACTTGTCTAAAGAAAACTTTGCAGATATTTAATTTGTTAAAAAAGGTGAAATGTAGTATTTTTGTATAACAAAGGTATACAGTGTGCGTCGTATTTTCATCTTTACCTTGAGATTAGCATACGTTGCTCTTAAATAAATTTAACGGTTACTCTTCACGTGGTGAATCAATCTTTAAATAAGTTAAGGTGAGACTGCATATACTTAAAATTATAGAAGTGAAGCTTTCGCGCTATTACAAACCTCAGTTTCATCGGCAAACACCGCTAAAACTGTCACAAGAGAGTTTGATATCACCAATTTAAAAAAATATATATTTTGATCGAGGATCTTCACGGAACACCTTTTCAGTATCTTCGACGTTGCCGAGGTCGTTGCTGCTACTAATCTAGCATACCCCATATCATATTTTTCATTGGGTGTTATGACGTTATATGCGCTCAATGCATAATAATTTTATGATTTGCTTATTTCGCGCTTAAACGGAGATTTCAGGCTTTAACCTTAGGGTGAGGGGATTGATTCTGTTACCTTCTTTATAGGAAGCCCCTATTGTATGTTTTCTCTATAAGTTACTTTTGTTTCTATTGTAGTAAGTGTATATAACTTAGTAAAGGCCAATTTGTAAAATTATGTATATAAGCTAGTCATTGGCGCAACTCTCGAGAGATCTTCCTCTTCCATGGTGTGGTTGCGGAGTGGCCCGCTTCTTTCGTTGGGTAGCATTTATGGGTTAGTGAAATTAATAAATTATAACAGCTTTTGTACTGGATAATCTTTATTATACTTCGGTCACTAGAGAGATAATGGCAGTGCACTAAAAAAATAATCAAACTACATCCAATTGCTAAGTTCTTTATTCTACAGACTTTTCTGAGGTTCCGTTTCCGCCTGTGCACAGCTTGGTATGGTATATTTGTGCAATGACTCTGCTCTTCCTTTAAGATCTTAGCTCTGTTAACTATTTTTGTTCAAAGTTAATTACTTTACTTTTTGTGTTTTCTCAGTATATATTTTAAATATAAGTTCATCGTTGGGCGCTTATCATCTTCAGAGAACCTTTCGATCTCCAGAATCGTAACACCTGCCCTTGACTTGTTGCTGAATACAAAAGCGTTATAAGTATGGCGTACCACACCGTTAAAACCACACGTGAAGTTCGGTACCGCCCTAACCGCTTGCCTGAGGCGCTGAAGCTCATCTCTTTCTAACAATTTGTTAGGATATACAGAAACCGAGGGCAAATAAATTCAGCTTTATTACGAGAACGGCAACTTGTGACGGATGACGTAGACAAAGTAACACCCTTAGCTGAGCACTTCGCCTTTCAATGTGTGTTGCCTTCTTTTATAGTTGCAGATGAAGTGATTTGTGAGAGGAACTTCCTCGCTGATGCTGAAAAGCAGCTTGAGTTAAGCACCTTAGCCAAAGTTATAGATATAGTAAGAGTTAATCTAAGGCGGGTGTCACCCAACTCTGAAGGTAACCAAACATAAAGTTTGAAGCAAAGGTCGATGGAGGCAGTAGATCGTCTATTCTGCTTTGTCAAGTTGACGGTGGCCCTTTGCTTCTCCCCATCTCAGCGGAAGACGGATATTTAATGATGCTTCCGAAGCATCCACGCTAAGTAAAAACAGTCCTATCAGCCTCCTGCCAGTCATTTAAAGTAGCTGAAACTGCCATACTGCGCCGCTTGAAAGTGTTTGTAGACGCAAATCTTGACCTTCCAGAGTTCCAGTTCGGATTTCAATACAAAACTCCATAATGCAGCAGTTCCACCTGACAAAATGGAAATACTTGCCTTCAAATTTCACAAGGCAACAAGACACCCGATTTTTTTGAGGTGGATCAAGCAATAGACCGAATTTAACACAAGGGCCTACTTTTCTGCACGCTTTAGCCCCCTCCCTACTGTTTCTTTTTACGTCTCAAATCTTTCCTTAAAAACTGCATTTTTGCTACATCTGTGGTTGCTGCGCTTCACACTGAAACAAATAACAGCGTGGGTCTCAAAAATTCCCTTTTATAAATCTTTTTCTTTGAGCTTTACAGGCGCGTCATGCTAGAGCGTGACAGTAACCCCCACACGCGTAACGCCTTATATGCGAGGGGCACGGCAATTTTCTCTTCGCCAAAGTTGCCAGCCTTTTTGCGCCAGCATCTATAGTGTAACAAGCTAGTGTTGCTTTAAAAAGTTACTCCTAACCCGGAAAAAAGCAAGACCCTTTTTATCACGAAGAAGTGCGCTGTACTACCACCACCTCGACACTCTAAGGCAAAGTGATCCCTTAGCGCCCCAGACAAAATACTTGGGAATCATTATTAACAATAAGCTTTCGCGGCGAAGGTTAAGGCAGCGATTTAATCCCCTTATTGTTTACTTTGTACCAGGAGCAAACTCACTTTGCACAGCGACGCTCATATGTGCTAGTATACGGTCCATTATGACTTACGCTCTACTAACTGTGCCTATGACTCACCAGCAATAGCACTTTAAGTGAGACAAAAGCTTCGCCTTATAAGGGGCGCGTAGCGGTTTGTTCGAAACGATGCCTTACGCCAAAACCATCTACTGAGACTACAAATTGGTGCTATTTCTGCTAAAAACGGTTTACTCAGATTACCATCCAATCACTGACAAAAGAGCTTTGTGGCGAACAAATGAATGGCGCACACTGTCGCCGACCTCTCGATAAGCTTCAGATTTCACGATAAAGGTTATGACCAAAATTAAAAGAATAAATATATATATACTCTCCCTAGCTTTTAATGATAAATGGTATTTTTTTATCTTAATTTCATTCTGCCCTTCCCTCTACTTTTTTAAGTTGCATCCCCCCATTCTCTTTGTCATTCCTTCTTTCTCCGAAAATTATTTTTAAACTTCTCTAAGCTTTAATGGGAAAAGTTATCCGTAAAAAAAGTCGAGAGAAATAAAGATTATTTTAGCACAAGCTAAAATCTAGTTTGAACGCCATCCGTTAAGAGCCCGTTAGAACGGTATTTTTTGACCTGACAGAAAACCAGTACCACTTTTAAAAAATAATGCAATACCCAAGATTAATTAAGTGTTAGGTAAAGTATATGATCGGATAAGTAAAGAGAGCATAATAGGCTTTAAAGTGGACTCATTAAAATTCTAAGCATTTAGTAGTTTTAAAAAAAATTGTCCTGTTCCTACAAGGGCCGTAAAGCGTCTGTATTATAAATTGACTAAAAACGTAACATATATGTGAAAAGTGAATTTATATAGCTTAAATCGTGACAAGGTGTATGTGCTGTCACAGAGAAGTTAACGCAATTAGATAGAGTAAAACCCATAATAAATTATTACGATAAACTACTTAAATATAGTTTCATTTGTAAAAAAGTGGGTGTGCTGTTATTAATAAGTCGTTAATGTAATTGCTTATTAAAAGAAGAACAAAAAAAAATTAACAAAAAAGAAAAAAAAAACTATCAGTCAAGCTTTTACGAAACTCTTGCATTTGGGGCTTAAGCGTGGGGCATATCGGCTAATAAATATTGATAATTTTGTGAACTTTTCAGTTTATTTATATTTTTTTAAAACCTTTAATTTTAAAAATATTCTTCTACTATTAATATTCAATTTTTGTTAATTACTATATTTTTTCATTTACTTATTTAGATTTATTATTTTTAAAATTTAACTCTTTTTCATTTAATCATTTTTCAATTTTATTTTTTTAAGTACGTTTTTAAATTTTCTCTTTTGTTAAAAAAGTTAAGCGCTTAATATAGTACGTATAAACTACTATTATCACAAAACATACCGCAAAATTTTAGCTTGTGCAGAAAAATAATTGCCAGATGGTTTTTAACAAGACAAGCTAATATCCAAAAAAAACAATACAGTAAGATAAAAAGCTGCAAAAACACGTATAAAAGTTGTTCCGTAGTGCTAAAAATTTAATAAATTCACGGGCACTCTTATTAGTGAAAATAGTGGAAACCTATAAGAGGAATGCTAGGATATGATAAAAAGTCTTCTAAAAATACTACAAAATAAGATTTATTTTTACTTGATAAATAAAAAACTATAGCATCACAGTATCGTTTTCAGAAGATAATAAGAGAATCCAATGCGAATGCAACATTAATTAGCTTAAAAAAAATCTCAACAAAAAAATTTATTAAGCGCTATTGGTTTAACTATTTAATACATCATGGCAAGTCGAGATAGTAATGTTAAAAAATTTAGTGTCACTAATTGTGATGTAGCTCCCTGCTAATGTTTCATCATAACTTTTATAATAAATTTCACACAGTTATATAGATATAATTACCATCACGCTTTTTTTAAACAACCCGTTAAAAACTTCAGTTGAAATAAAATTCAAAAAAATGCATAACTTTCATTTAACGGAGTCATAGACAAGTAAATGGATATTAATATCTTTTTCGTTAATTTAAAGTCATAATATAAGTCAATAAAAGAAATACTCTTTAATTAGAGTAAAAATTTAGTATAAAATTTCAAGTAATAGTAGTAAAAAAATAAATATTATAAAATAATATTTATTTCTTTAAATTTAAATAATAATAGTTGATAAAAAAAAATATTGGTTATTAAAGCTTAATTAATGACAAAATGTGAATGTAGATAACTATAACATTCACTGTTTGTCACGTGCGCCATCACACGTGGTTATTCGTTCAGACTGTGCAGCCCATAAGAAATGGTAATTAGTAAATGTAATTAAAAACAATAATAAATATTCTAAAAAAGTTTTCTATATTCTAAACACTCCATTTACAATTTAATGCAAAAAATAATAATGAACGGTTATAACGATTTTACTTTAGATACAGCAAGCAAATTTATGGATTTGGTTTCAAAGTGACTGCCTACAATATGGTGATCAACGCAAAGATAGAACGCAGCTTTTCGATTTTTAAACTCAAAACCGTTAAATGGAGTATAAAAATGCGACACGATGAAGAAATGAACATGAAATCGGATACACCGAGAATCGTTCACAAAAGAAAAACCCTGATGAAATTATTACTTTGACCTGCAATAACTCCGCGATCCACCCCATCTTTGCCAGCAGAGGGCAACACCTGCCACTAATAAAATCCGAGCTTAGAAACCCTGTGAGGCGGTCTTTTAAGTAAAAATTATATTTTTTTTGCATCACAGGTCAACATGACTGCTTTCATGACTTTTATAAAAAGTAAATAAATTGAAGTTTAAAGTCTACTCAAAGGACCCCTTTAATTACAAAAAAAAAATGTTGAACGGAAAATTCATTAAAAATTACGAGCGCTCAAATTTTTATTTACATCTACAATCCACAAAAAATTATTTATTTTATTATTTTTCAAAATTCAAGCCTCGAGAGAATATAAATTTCGATTATAAATATCAAGTAAAGGTATATTAAAAATACTTACAATCTATTTATCATTTTCTCATATAATAAACTTCATAACAAAATGTATATATAAAAAATTTTAAACTATTTAAATACTGAATTTAAGAAAATACCAAGTAAATAGATGATTATTAAAATGCGTAAATAATATACTTTTTATTATATAAGTTTACATAATACATAAAGATAATTATACAAAACTAATTATAACTAACTTAGAGAGTAAACAATATGAGACTAATAATCATTATTATAAATCCTCCCAAAAAAGAATACGAGACGACCTGTTTTTATATATTATTTCAAAAATTATATTAAAATATTGAATAATAAAAAAATTAAAAAAAACTTTAATAAATTTATAGTTATACAATAATTAGTTAATGTATAAGTGAAAAATTATATTATAAAAAATTTAAAAATTTAAAATATAAATAATATAAAAATATTAATTTTAATTATAATAAAATATAATAAATAAAAAAATATAACTTAAAATAATTTTATTAAAAAAATTTAATAGTTAAGAAAAAATAAAAATTATTATAATTTAACAAAAAAATACTAGGAACAATTTAATAGCATAATAAATAATTAAGTATATAATATTTGATAAATTTAAAATTTAAAAAAAAATTAAACCAAAATATTTATATACAAAAAAAAATTAATAATCTCATAAATAATATACTAAAGAAAATTAACATTTATATAATGAAAAATATCTTAAATAAAATAAAATAAAATAAAAAGAAAATATTAATAAAATATCCGAATTAATAGAAAGAAAAAATTAATGAAAAAATATAAAAAAAATAAAAAAAAATTTGGGAAAAAGTTTTAAAAGCAACAAATAAAAAATTTAAGTAGTAGTAAATTTTTTTATAAATAATAAAAATACTGAAAATAAAATTTTTAATAAAAAAAATTAATTATTATTATTAAAAAAAAGTATTTTAAAAAGTTTATCAAGAATTATATTACTAAAAAGTTTGATAAACATCAAAAACTTTTAATAAGAAATGTAATTTTCCTGTAGAATAATAAAAAATAAAATAAAAAATAAAATAATAAGATTTTGAAAAAAAATAATGAAATTTTCCTTTTTATTATATATTAATAAGAAACAAGTTAAAATAAATATTTTATAACAATAAAAAAAATAAATTAGCAATATTATAAAAAATATATATAGACAAAGTAAAATAAAATTTTCTTTATAATATTATATTATAATACTATATATTAAAATTAAATTGCCCATAAAGTAAAACGTTGGAATAATATCTAAATATTAAAAAGAGTTCATATAGTATAAAATAATAAATAAATCCAAATATAAGTACCAAGAAATAAAAAAAAGGAAAAAAAAAAATCTAAAATTAATATAATGTAAATAAAAAATATATATTATTAACGAATCGGAGCACCTTATTATGAGGATCATACTCGAATGCAGTTGGAAGCATTTCTTTAATAACAATAGAAGTCATCAATCCTTTTTTATTATTATAAAAAAATTAAATTCATTAATAAATAACTTTATTTTAAAAATTAAAAAAATTAAAAAACTTATTAAAAATCTTTACTAAAATTTTTAAAAGAAAACTAAAAAAAAAATTTGTAAAAAAATTAAAAATAATATATATAAAATAAATTAATTATAGACATTGAAGTGAAAATTAAAACTTGTGTTAATAATTGTGTTAAATACATGAAATATAAATAAAATATTATATTTAATTTATAAAAAATATTAAATAATTAAAAACTTTCATAAAAAATTTTTATTACAAAAATGTAAATAAAAACTTTTAAATAATTTTATATTTATAATATAAATCAACACACTTTTAATAAAATTATGTTAAATAATGAACACAAAAAATATATATAAATACTTTTATAAACAATTTTAATAAAATCGTTTTAAAAAAAAAATCTTTTTCAGTTTATGATTTTATTTTAAATATAAAATTAATAAAATATAAATAATAAAAAATACTGTATATTAAAAAATTTCTTCAAAAACACTGAGTAACTATATTAAATAATAATAATAGAAAATACTATAAATTAACAATTTCTTTAAAAAACCAAAAAAGTTTCTTAATAAATAAATTTCTAAATACCGATTAAGAATAAATTTTTTTAATATATAAAATATTATTAAAAAGCTCAAAGTAATAATATACTTTTAAAAGAAGATAACCTATTTTTTATTAGAATAATAAGATAGTTTGCTAAACAAAAGTAAAATCAGTATATAAAAATAATATGAAAAATTTATATAAAATTTGTATAAATAAGAATAAATTCAAAAAGTAATATTGTAAAAATTATATACAGGAATAATATATAATATAGAAAAAAAATACTACTAAAGTTTTTTTAAGCCTAAAAAATATTTGAACAATTTATGAATGTAATAAAAATATAAAAATTACATAAATTAACATATTTAAAAAATATAATAATTTTAAAAAGAAATTTTATAGTAAATATATAAATAAACTTTTTCAAAGAAATAAGAATTAGTTAAAAGTATAAAGAATATAAATTAATATATATAAGTAAAAATTTATATTAACATATTGAAAAAAATAATTATTAATATATAAATGAATAATATATATGTAATATATATTATATAGATAAACATATTTGAAAGAATAAGAATAATATAGATATATATATATAATAATATAATTAAAATTTAATAATATAATAATTATATATATAAACATCTTAAGCATTAAAGTTATATGAAAAGTAAAATAAAAAAATAAAAAAATATTAAAAATAAAATTATATAGAAATATAATAATTATATATAAAAAGTAAAAAAGAAAAATATAATAATAATTATATGAATCAACATATTAAAATATAAATAATAATACAAATAAAATTACTTATAAAAATAAATTATATAAGGATATTTATATAGAAATAGAAAAAAATTTATGAAATAGTAATAATATCAAAAATATATATTATATGGATAATAATTTTATTTAAAAATTAATAGATATAAAAATAAAATATTAAAAATAGTCAATTCTTTCTAATATCGAAACTTAAATTTCTATACATAATATATAATCATTCCTATATTTAAAAACTTATAAATTAAAAAAATTATTTCTTTTAAAATATCGATAATATTCAACAAAAATATTAATAAAAGTACTTTAAAAAAATTATAGTATATATATGACAAAGGAAAAGAAATATATATAAAAGTAACATTAATAAAAATATATTATATAAAAAAAATAATAATAGTAAAATAACCAAAAAGTAGCTAATTTTTATAAATAAATCAAAAAATTATAAAACTTTTAAATGTTCTTACCCACTACTAAACCAAATAAAGCTGCATAAAGTCCATCCCCCGTATAGGTATTGGTTAACGCAAAGCCAATCAACGCTCCAAAAATTTCACTAACTCCCGACCAAAAGCCATATAGAAAACCTTTTTTAAAAATAAATAATAAGTGTACTATTATTTATAAAATAGTTTTGAAGCGTTATTAATTATCCGCCTTCCCTAAAAATAATTAATAATGTACATTATTAAAAAAAATTACTATAAATAATTTAAGCTCGAAATTTATAATAAATATTTGTGTTAAATATAATAGCAATAATAATTGCTAAAATAAAAAACCTTTCCAGCGGCTTCCAGTAGCGTAATAAATAGGAATTGCAATGCAAAAACCTTCCGGAATATTATGAGCTATTATAGCAAATACGAGTGAGCCGCCGACTTTCAGATCTTTAAGTGCTGCCACAAAAGTAACGAGCCCTAAAAATAGTGAATATAAATTTGTATAATAAAAATTATAATAATGTATGTTATAGAGTTCAAATAGTAAAAGATGATATAAATACTGATTATAATATTTAGTATTGTATATATTTAATAGAAAAAGATAATATATATAGTAATAATAATACTTTATGATTTATTAACATTAATATAGATATATTAATTATTATAATACTATCGCGTAGTATAAGCTAAAATAAATAATAGTAAGTATAATAATCGCATTATATTTTTCAAATATGAATAATAATTAATATAATAACTATTATTATATATTCCGACAAAAAGGTGATACTAAGAGCAAATAAAAATATTTTTTTTTAAAAAGTTAAGTTATAAAATTATAAGTTCAACTAGTAAAAGTTAAAAATTAATATAAATATTAATTATAATAGTTTATATTAAATAAGTTTATAATAATTTATATATTTTAAATAGTAAATGTTAATATAAATAATAATTGCAACAATTTATATAAAAAAAAGTTTATAATATTTTATATATATTTCAAATAGTAGAAATTAATATATATATAAATTAATAACTTAAATTTAATTATTATTATGTTAAAGAAAAAGTTTGCATATACAAAATATAATTATCATAAAAAATTTTAATAACAAAATTTTAATTCCAAACAAAAAAAAGCAAACCTTCTGGAATGTTATGCAAAGTAATTACTAGCGCAGTTATAAGTCCTAAACGTTTTAGTTTACTTTTTTTTCCTTTAATATTTAAACTGTCTTTTTCTTCAGAAATTTCTTTATCCTTAGAATCAATTTTTTTGCAAGCATTCGTAAAAATGCCGAAATTAAAACAATTCCACTCGCAAGATTCGCTACGAGAACTCCCCTTCCTATCAGAATTATTTACGCTTTGTAAGGGAATCGCTGAAAATCCATCCTCATCTGAAGGAGATTTATTGCTATTTTCACTGGCCGATTTGGTATGATTCTTGCCATCAAAATTAGCAAGGGCAGGATTGGAATGATGAAAGTGAGGTAGCATGTTAGATTCAGCATTTTTGTTATTGGATTTGAATGGAACTCCTTTCTTAAATAAATAAATAAATCCATCAAGTAGAAATAATGATAATATTCCAGTTATAGTAAAGAGTATAGCCAATATATAAGCTGACTTGGTAGGATCGTTATGAATTAGCATGCATCTACAACTAGTAATAATTAAAAATTAAAAAAAAAAAATTAAAAGTAGTAATGTACAAACTTTTCAAAATGATTAACTGCCTTTCCAAATATATCGAGATATGAAACTCCTATCATAACTCCCGAAGAGAAACCTGAATAACAATTTGAAAAATAAAAGGAAAAATTAAAGAAATAGTTTTTATATAAATTTAAAAAAAAATAAAATTATAACCTAAACTAATTGCAAGCCCGAAACTTTTAGGATGGAAAAAACGCTTTATAAAAACGAACGCAGCTCCTACAGTAGTAGAAAGTCCAGCTCCCGCCGCCAACATAAAGGCGGCGAAGACATTTGACATTTAAATTAGATTACAATTCTATAAAGGCAAAATACTTCATAAATTATTTATAATAATTATAAATATGAATTGTATTTGACAATTATATAAAAACATGATAAAATAACTGCATTAAATAGAATATAATTAAGGTTTTTTACATAAAATTAGTGGATAAAAAAGTATTATAAATACAAACAATAAAAAGGATTTCAAATAAATAAAAGACTGTATACTTAAAAGGGAAACAAAATTTACCTTTCAAATTAACTTAATAACAATAAAAAATTTTAGCAAGCTTAATATCTCAGTTTTACAATTAATGTAAAGCTTTTATGTAAATTACTAATGAGATCATCCAACACGTGATAACTTTGGTACTGACTCAGTACAAAAATTAAATATATTTTATTGGAGACATCTAAAAAATAGTGCGATTTTTGCTTTAATGAAAATCAACATTAAACCAGCATCCGCTAATGGTGTACTATAAAAATTATATAACTATAAACTATTCTAACCTTAGCACAAGATAGTAATTATAGGAAAAATTATATTTTTAATAAGAAAAATAATAAAATTGAAGCTGTTAACATTACTTCTAAAACAAATTAAAAGCACAAAGCATTGCGTACGCCCAAAAATGGGAGGAATAAAAATAAGAATCACTGCATACTTAATGTAGAATTAATAATAGTAAAGGAATTTTTTTTTATCAATATACAGTTAATATACTTTCTTTTAATTTAAATCTTAACTTTTTTTTTAAAGAAAAGAGTTTGCGGTTTAAAACATTTTTTTTTTTTACTTGCATACGACGGCCAGTTTTCGTAAGAGACCCTGAGCCGTTAATCTGAATTCTCTCTTTTGTAGGGATTAGGGCCCAAGTGCCCACCAGTGGTCGCCCTTTATATAACTGTAATGACTATCCCGAAAGACTTGAAAAGCGGGATATACCCACCCGGGTCCCACCCTTTGGCCTTATGTGGTGGAAAACCATTAAAACCACCACTGGATACGCAGGTTGGGCGCCTGGGGACCCTGGTCAGCACCTACTGCCAGCCAGGCCTCCCCAGTTATGAGTTCCTCACCCAAAAGAGAGGGTTTACTTACAACAAATCCCTTTATATGTGCATGTAAAGGTGAAAAAAAATTTTGACTTTTCAGTAAAAAACTAATAAATTATAGCTTTATAGCATCGAAATAACTTTGTAAACTTCTTTTTTACAATATTTCTTTACTGCACGGAGTCTATATTTTAACTTTTGACAAACCCAAAATTTTGTTTAGAGTTATAAATTTCTTTAACAATTTTTTTGTGGTACTTTCAGAGCACTAGTGGGGCTCCAATTTAAAAAAGTTTAAAAGGTTTTGCTTATTAGACATACTATATAATTATGTCTGCTTTTAATGTTCTTGAAAATAGAAATCCCTTTTTTTACAATATATATCAATTTTAATTTTAATTTCATTTCCTCCAATAAGTAAAAGAATAAAAGTTATTATAATAAACTACTTTTCTCTGCGGTTAATAAATAATAGATATTATAAAATTATTTTTGGTGTTAAAGTAAATAAAAATAAAAAGATTGGAAATATTAAGGTTAGTCAATAAATTTTTTAAGGATCCTATAAAAGTTTTTACATCATAATTTGGTCTAAATATTAGTTTATGGAAACTTTAACTAAATCGTATAAGACACTTTAAAGTTAATAGTAAAAGCTTTACGCCCTAAATAAACTTTTGATACCCACAAGTTTCCTACAGAAGCTGAACATTCAACTACCTTCAAACCTAACTTTTTTAATTTTATATATTTAAACATATAAAATTACAAAGGAGAGAAGGTATCATTAACTTTACTTATCATTAAGTAAGAAATAGAAGACCTTATTAACCTAATTTAAATTTTTTAATATCTTTAGAAAAAAAATCGTATTAAGCTATAATTCTCTTAAAAAATAAACTTCTAACAAAATAAAGTGGGATAGGATAGTAAATTTTTAATATAAATAAAAAAATTAAGTTAGAGATCATTTTTAAATTACAATTTACCCCTTTTAAAACAAATTTAAATGATAAAAAATACGAAAAAAAACTTACACCTAATCCTTTTTCAAGTTTGGACAACCTACAAGTATTAGTTTAAATTCGATTATATAGTTAAAAATTGAATTTTTCTAAGTTACTTAGTCATCAAAAAATAATTAATTATCAGTCAACTTGATTTTTAAAAAACAAGTGAAAAACCGAGGAGTAAAAAAGATCTTAAAAAATAACTTGACTTGACAATATAAAAGTGCAAAGTTGGCAATTATCTTGCAAATTAATCGCTAATAAAAAATATATAAACTTCTTTTCATCTTCCCTAATAGGTTTTAATACTATTTAAGTTAAAATGTTAGTTTTTAGCACTTTTCGTTTGCTAGATTAATTTAAAAAATTCTAAGCGCACGAATTGTTTAATTATAATTAAATTCTGTTTTACGATATACTAATGATTGGTAACTGCGTTCGACATCTTGTTGTTTAACGGTTCGCTGGACTAATACTTTTACAGAATTATAGAATTTATCAATAAACTTCAGCTGTTAAAATTAAAACTTTAGCATACTATTTTAGTAAAGTATACATAAGTGGGCGTCTTTGTCGCTCCCTTTTAGCACATTGAAAGTTATTAAATTTTATTAGACATTCTTAAAATAGTGATTTGAACTTTAAAGCAGAAAAAGACAACCTAACTCGGGTAAAAATATATTTACTCATCCACTTATATTACTTGGAAGAAGAGGATGAATCTTTAACCATTAATTTGTGGTAGTACATTTTTACTATTTGTTAGTATTTACAGCAAAGAACTGTTTTTAGTTCTTTTATCTTTGGCTTTTTTTTTTATTAAAAATTTAGTAAGGGTTTTATGAATAGCCATAGTGGCCTTAAATATAAAATAAGACACTAATAAAAGGTGTGTGATTACAAGTTCACCTTCAAATTAATTTAGTGAAATAAACTATTTATAAAATTCCGAATTCCTATGTGCACTGCTCTCAACTATTATAAAGACCGCCGAACAGACGAACAACTGTTAATAAAGGGTTAAAAAAAAATTGCTACTGTTTTGTCTTTCTAACAGAGGGATGAGGAGGCCTATAAAATCATTGTCACCCTTAATAAAATATAGTCTCTTTTGACCGTAATTTTATATTTAATCTCAAAGCATTAGTTCTTTTCCTTCTTTCTACAAGATACAAATTTTCCAGCTTAAAAACATAGGCCAGCATTCATAAAGCTAGCCTAAAAGTAATTTTTATTACTAACGAAAACCGATGCAAAAAATATAAAAATTTTCCAAGACTTAGTAAATGTTAATCTCTTACATAAATAGGATTAAATGAAGAGATGAACAAGAAAAACTGGATCTAATGTTTAGCAAACAAAAGTTTTAATAGTTTTTAAATAACGACACTTAATTTAAATGACTTACCTAACTCTTGCTTACATATATTTATTTTTTTTACTTAAACTTTACTAAATTATTTATCTTAAATTAATTTAATTATTTGGTTGTTGTAGTTGTTGTTTCTATAATTCCTTGCCAAATTAGTTTCAGCTGGCACACCAACTTTTTAAACACGACTATACTAAAGGCACTGCTTTCCACTTTTTTCCTTTAGCTAAAAGAAAAATATATTAAACTTTGGAGATAATTTATGCATGTAAACTAAAGTGTCATTAGATACTTAGCAACCCTCACAAATATGCACCAGTAGTGTCTGTTCCAAAATGTTACGCAAACCAGATATGTTAAGGCAACCTTGTTATTATTAATTTTAGTGCATCATAATTTTTTTTAACATATTTTGAATTTTGACCTTTTAAATTTATTTTTTTATACTTTTATTTATTTTTATGGATTATAAAAGGTTAGGGTTTATAAGGAGGTCGAAGGCTCTGCCTATATTATGTTATAATTTCTATTTCGTAAAAAAAAAAAACCCGTTACGTCTTTCGCGAAGTATCGCTTTATTTTATACTTTTAAATATTATTTAACGTAATAATATATTTTATGTTTTTAAATCGATAATACGTACTTGACTAAACAAAGATTTTTGACAAGTTTTGTTAAATTTTTCGTAAGCTTTTAATAATAAATAGAAGACTAAAAATCGCCCCAAAAAGTATAATACCGAGCTAAAAGGATTTGTACAGACTTTGGAAACGCATAATACCAATAGTAGGAATTTTTTTTTGAAAAAAAAAATAATCTAACTGATATTTAAGCGAAACCATATACTAAAAAAATTCAAAAGGGCCAATATAAGTACGACTTTAAATACAAAAAAGTAGAGATTATTTATTAAGCTTCATAAATTTCTGTACTCCAGAAGGAGGTATAAGCTCCCCGTAATTGGCGACATAACTAAAAAAACTTTGCCATAAAGCTACATATAAAAAAATTTAAAAAAATACAGTCATCTTAATTTTGTTAGTTTTTAATTTTTAAAAACTTACCATGCTTAGAAAGCGTATTCAAACTGCATACGACCAGCAAGAAGTACTTACCCCTCGTTAAAGCCACGTTGAGTCTATTTGCATCTTCTAAAAATCCAATATTTTTTTTTCTATTAGAGCGAACCTGAAGTTTGTAATATTATATTATATTAAAAAAACTTATTTTTTAAAAAAAATTCAAAATGAGCAACTTTGAATTAAATCAAAGAAACTGAAGTAAAAGATTTAGATATAAACTCCGTTTAGTATATTACCGTTGTTAATATAATAACATCACATTCTTGACCCTGAAAACCGTCAACTGTATTAACGCGCACTAAAACGTCACCACCAACTTCTTCCGTCTTGTAATTGACCAAGTCGTTCAGTTTGTCTACTTGTAACTGGTACGGAGAAATAATCCCGATCGTTTTTATAACACTATTCTTATTGCTTGCTTTAGCTTAAATAAAAAGGTTTTAAATATGAAACAGTTGTAGAACTTATAAAACTAATAAAAGTTCATAAAAACCATGGCATAGTGTTTTTACTATTTTTCTGACCAAATTAATTTCTCCTTTATTATAAAAACTTCGTTCTTTGCCGGCCGTTTCAGGGCTTGTATATCCCATATTAAAAACCATGATGTTACTATAATTAGGTAAAGACGCACTCGAGTAAAGTTCAGAAATAACGTTTGGGCCATCTATTAAATTAAAAAAAAACCAAAAGGAAACACTAAAATAAATTAAACAAACAGGGCAACCTACTTAACTACTACTTCTATTATAAAAATAATAATATTCCCTAATAAATACCTGTGATCTTGCCTTCATAAAATTTCTTGCAAGGCCAGCGGCTTAGTAAGGGATGCATGCGGTACTGTACGTCGAGAAGAGAATGGGGATGGCCAAGATTGATAAGTCTCTGAAATAAACTACTGTAGCCGAGATCTTTAAGTTGTGTTGAAAAAATATGAGGCGGTAATTGCTTTTCGTCTCCTAAGTAATAGTAAGTAACAGGAATTTTTTTTTACAAAAATGTAGGTAAGAGTGTACTTAATGGGAACAAAATGAAAATGTGGTTTACCGACTAAAACCAGACATTTTAGGCGGTGCTGAGATAATATTATAGATAATAGAGGCTCAGGAAGTTGAGTTGCCTCGTCAACGACAGCGATATCAAAAAAACGGCCAAACTCATAAATATCTCTCCCTAAAAGTCAGTAACTAGTTATGGTATTTAATCTTAAATAAGGTTTAAATACCAAATACCTGCTACGGCAACAGTCGAGAAAACAATTTTAGCAGAATTAAATAAGTATGACTTTAACTGTCCTCTAATTTCTAAACTTTTTATTTCCTGTATAACTGAAAGTAAGCTTTTCGCCACGGACGGGGTAAGAGTGTGTTGCGTAAGGATATCTCTCTTCTTCCGTAAGTGTACCAAAACTTCATTAAAGCTTGCTTGTGACTTTTCTTTTCCTTTATTCTTTGGACGAAAATTGGGCAGTTGATAGCAAATCGATTCCAGTTCTAAAGAATAAGCAAATAGTGTATAGTACCTGTAAGAAATAAATATTAGAAAACCTTTTATTAATTTTGAATATGGCTCTAAAACGCACTCAGCCCAGAAGTAATTAAGATCGTCTGAAGGACTTTCGGTAAAAATTTTCTCAAGTTCAACTTTAAACTCAGGTTCCAAAATTTTAGCATTTTCTTCTAAAAAAACAAATTAGCACGCTAATAAAAAAATAAAAGAATGCACCTTCAATAACTGATTTCTTTTTAAAGAAATTATAATAAGAATTTATCACTTTTTCATCTAAAAGATGCTCAAGCGGTTTACTCAACTGGGACAAATGATTCAAATTAAATTCAACAACTTCTAACCGACTTTCCAGTAAAAAAGAATGCACTCCTAAGGGAGTGAAATATAATAGCAAACCAAACAGATAATAATAACAAAAGATCTCTATAGATACCGTGCTCTTTTATATATTTTTTTTCAAAACCGACAAGAAGTAAGTCTGTCGGCTTACATGAAACTTTAGGGTGCTGGTCGATAGCAAAAATTAGCTTCCTTAAAAGTTCGCTAACGGCACAATTAGTGGGAGCCGTCACCATAATACGCTTATTTCCAGTAACCAGCAGACATTTTAACAAAGCTGCAATTGTGGAGGTCTAAAGCAGAGCGGTAATTAAAAAAATAAAAGACCTCGAGTGAAGTCCTAAAGGCTTATTAAAAGCGAAAAATATTCCACCTTCCCAGTTCCTGGAGGGCCTTTAATAAGTTGAAGGCCCGAATAATCCGGTGAAGGGGCAACCACTGACTGAAGAACATTTACCACAGCTTGCCTGAAAACTGATATTCAACATACTAGGAAACAACGTTTTCATAATAAAATATAATCTAGCCTCTGCGAGTTGTTTAAGGTTTCTAAATAAGGATAGTGTATGGCTTTGTGTGTCTCAACTGGAACTGCAGACGGCGATGGGGAACGCTGTTGGCCCGTTAAAAGTTCATTTATAAAAGATGGAAGCTTCTTTTTCCCCATCGCATGGAATACACGTACAGGCATTGTAATGGAAGCGTTTAATACAACTAGTTCTAAAGAACTTCTACCCAAAAGATTTAAATTCCAATTATCCTTACTAACAGCCACTACAATGGTTTTTTGTAAAACATCTAAGCTTGTAATATATCCAAAAACGTGATTTCTTTGTACTTGAAATAATTTCAAGTCTCCCGGTGCTAATAATAAAAATCACAATTACTGGTATATAAGGTATATATTACAATGACTTATAACTAAAGAAATTGGTTTCTCCTACGAGCACTAGTTGACCGCGTGAAGGTTCCAGTGAAGATTTTAATAAAAGATTTAAATCTGTCGTGTAATATAAGAAACTATGATAAGAAGTGAAAAAAAATTATAGACAACGACGCACTTACCTTTATCAGTAAAAGAAAAACGAACTTTAGCCTCCAAGTTTTTTTTTGTAAAGACATTATAAGAAGAAATAGCTAAAGAGATAGAAGAACTTTCTATAAGAGAAAGTTCAACTTCTTTTTTGAATTCTTCATAAACATAAGGCATAAAAGTCTCAATCCATACTTTGTAAGTAGCAAAAATTGAAGGTAACCTAAAAGTAACCAAATTTAATTTAAATAAAAAAGTTGTAATTAATAAATTAAATACTTTACAAGATCTTCCTTCCAACTAATGCTATGAAAGTTTATTAAATTCCAAGATAAAACAGTGGAGAGAAAAGTATGTTCAAAATCAAGCTTTTCATAATTTTCCAAATCTTCTTTTATCTCAGCAGCAGGAGACACTTGGGTAATATCTAAAAAAAATAAAAGAAAGTATAAATAGCGTAAAAAAAATAAAGCTAACCAAGACTTGCAGTTTCTTCCTCAGAAGATGTATCATTATTTTTAAGTAAATTAGACAATTTCAAGCTTGATATTTTTAAAACAGAGGGAACAGTATTTTTATATTCCCCACAAAATAGAAACTTTAAAGAAGCTTTATCTGTTTTCAAAAACTTCTTGTTAGTTTTATAATTTTCGTAAACTAATTCCTTAACCAAAGAGTTTATGAGTAAAAGGGTTCCAGGATCATTTAGTTTCATAACGAAAAAAAAAAAATTTAAGGCTTACAAAAAAAAAATTAATACAAGAATAAGGGCGTAAATATAATAAAAACAGGAATTTCTTATAAATTCTTGATAGATAGACCCTCTACGATTTTGTTAGTACAAAAAAGGTTTCATAATAAATTAAACGGCCCAAGCAACACCAGGAAAACTGCTTATTAGCATATATTAACATGTGCAGCTCTTCCTTTTTTTTTTAAATATTTTATTTGTTACTATAGTGTTTCTGCTCTTTCATTCGTTATTTTTAAGTTTATTTAAGCAATGAAATATATGAGGGTTAAGTTACTGTTTTTAATTCCTTTTTAATATATATAGATGCGGTTAGTATATGAATTTTTCTTTGTTTGAATTGTTTTATTAAAAAATTAATTATAAAAAATGTTTAGCACGTTTGCTAAAATATACAAGCAAGAAGGGAAGCAATTACCTTTATGTCCACTGGCGCACACTGCGAACACTTTCTTGTGACTTCTCGTGTAATTTGTAATAGGCTAAAGAAATTGGCTAATATCTCATAAGTAAAACAATTCATTTCGTATTTAACAAAGTAAAAGTGAACAACTATATGTATCGACAACTTTGTTTCACTTCTCTTATATGCTATATGAAACAAATATTATTTATCAAAAAGTTCCATTACGATTTTAAATTATTTAGTACAAATATTTATTCATTTCTTGACCAATATAAATATAGCCTTTGCTATTAATCTACTTCAGTGGAAGGAAAATCTGTTTCTTTATTCTTATATAACAGAATTCCATTTATTATAATATTAGAAGCAGCTCTAGAGCTTTTGTTAGGATTTAATGCATAGCGAGCGTTAAAATATATAGGAATTATAAGGTTTCTTTATTTAAAACTTTAAATTGTCATAAATTATAAAAACTGTGATAGAAATAATATATCAAAAAAAAACTTTTAAAAACGCAAATGCAGGAACAAAGGACAAAAGAAAGAGCTTACAACTTTTCTGTAAAAGACGACTTTACATACACAAGTTTAAGAATAATATTTAGATTATAAAAAATAAAGAATATATATAATGTATTACTTGAAAAAATAAGGGAATATATAACGGCAAGTGGCCAAGAGTTGTACGTTTATAGTATAAAGAAAAGAGCATGTTTTGTATATAAATCACAAAGTATATAATCTCTTTTAACCAGTTGAAATAACTATAAACTTTCCTTTTAATAATAATAATACATTCAACATGATTTTATAACGGTTTTACAAGGGCAACAGCTGGACAACACTCATAACAAATCCTCTACTATTATTAATACATAAAAAACATGTACGCATAGAATAAGCTTGCGTAAAGCTTTTTACCTCCGTAAAACGGGTATCCGACTAGGAAAAAACTTATGCTTGGCAATATCAGCTTTTCCATGATAAAAAAGTGTATACTACTTTTATTTTTAGAAAAAAACATCAGTACGAACCAATCTTGAGTTCTTAGACACCACTGGCGATTTGTAATAAATTATTTTACACCACCTTTTAAGTAAAAGTTATAAAACTAAAAGCTCTTTTTTTATAAAAAATTCAATACAACCCTCTACTAGGCTCCAAAGTATTAAAAAGATCTTTTTTAAAAAAAAAAAGGCACTGTACAGAGAAATAGTATAGGTAACTTATATTTCTCAATTCTATCACGTGGTTGGACTACTATTTTTGGTTTTACATTAAAAAAATTAACGAATGAAATTACTTATATGACCTATTAGAGACCGAATAGGAAAGACACAGGGGTATAAGATGAAAGATCTTAGCATAAAAATATAATTACTTTTAGTTATATGTTTTAAGTTCTTATCAGTTTCTTTGTAAAAAATGGTAAAGTATTTATTTTGTGTTGTAAATAATTATTTTTTTGCGTTGTTACCGAGCGCCCGGTCGAAGAGTCTAGCCTTCAGTCTATTTTTATGTTATTTCCTTTATTAAAATATTATTAATAATACTTTCCTTTACTATACTTTGTATTGTGTGAAGAGCGCTTTGGCTAATCTGAAACTTCATTTTCACTAACATCTTCTATGTAGTCTAAACTTTTAATACATTTTAAAAATACTATTAGTATTTATAAGTACTGAATAAAATAGGAAAAACTACAATATTACTAAAAGTCTTAAACGGTTTTACTTTAGTTACTTTCTTACTAATAAACTGATAAAAATAGTAACTTATTTTAGTATATACTGCGTGTATAGCGTTTATAATAGTTAAGTAATAATAGATATTTATACTTTATGATTAAATATGCATAGAAATAAATAATACAAGAGGTTTACTGAGCGGAGTATAAACGCTTATCGAAATGAAATGAAGAAGTAAGTACTAAACAATAATACAATATTTTATTTTTTTTCAGTAATGAAATATTTTTTTCATCACTCTGTCTTCTGTTTCTTATTAGGACGACTTTTTTCATCATCAACTGAGTGCCTTTCAGCTCCTGCACATATTTAAAATAATTTAAAAAAGTGCAAATTCTTTATAAGGAGAAAGGTTAATTAACCAATCATAATGCATATATTAAAAAAGGACACGATAAAATAGGAAACCACTTAGCTCAACTAGCCAATAATTTTATAAAGCAATGTATCGCCCACCCAATAAAAATGTTTATAAATTTCACTCATGCGGTACTAATATATTTATTGCGCACGTGGTTAGGTGCTTAGCAATAATTTTTATTAATTTATTTTGATATAAAAAGTTTGCTTTCCTAATAACGAATACTGTATTATTGTGTTTATTATTTATATTATAACTTTAATATATTAAATTATTTCATTATTTTTATATATTATAAAAAAATATAATAAAAAGTTCATCATTTATAATAAATATTCATAAAAATTCTGCTACTTTATAATATTTTTTTTATTGTTAATAACTGTAAATTTTATTATTTTATTTTTAGTCATTATTACTTTTGCTATTTATTATATATATATAAATATAATAAATTATTAAAAATATTATTAGAAATAATATTATTTTTAAAAAAAAGTAAAAATCTTATTACTATTAATAATATTAAACAAAACTTTGAAGATAATTATGCTTTAATAACAAAAAACAACAATAACAAATATTTAATTTTTTAAAATAAATTTTTATTACTTAATAATATAATAAATTATTAGCTTAATTATACTTATAAGTAAATACTAAAAAATTTAAGCTTATTGACTATTATATTTTAGTAATAATATTTTTCATTAGAAAAAGTAAAAATTTATGCTAAATTACTATTATTAATTATTCTTTTCTTTAAATTATTATTATTAAAGTTTTAATATTTCCATATAAACTTATATATATATAAATATTATATATTTTTAATATTATTAAAGAAAATAAATATAAGTTATATTATGGTTGATATAATTTTATATAAAAATAAAAATGTAAATAAAATCTTTTGTATAGTTATTATTTTATACTAAAATAAACTTTTCTTATTATCTTTAAATATAAGATAAATATTTTTATTTTATTTATTCATAAAAAAACTATTGTAAAAGTTTTTAACGTTCTAAAATAAACTTATTGTATATCTCTTTATCTCATAAATATTATTATATAATGTATATAGTAATATAAAAGATATTTAATTGTATTAATCTTAAAATAGATAAATAATTACATAAAAATATTATTATAACCATTATTTTATAGTAAAACAAATTTTATTTCCACTATATTATTATTATTATAAAAGACTATCAAAAAATTTAACAAACCGTTAAAAAAATCATCGATAACCTGGCGAATACCAGTAGAGATGCCCACCAGGCCATGTGCTTCTTGGCCGCTTGAAAATTTTTTTGGGTAGAAATAAAATAATATGGAACTATTTTTCAGCGCCGCCTGAAATAAAGAGTAATGAAATTTAATAAAAAGAAGAGTAATAAAAGTAAAATAAAACGTTATGAATAATTAATAAAAAATAAAAAATAAAAAATATATATTTTGAATAAAAATTTAATTATATTTTTTAATAATAATAATTTAAAAGTAAAAAGTAAAGAAATAAAAGTTAAAATAATAAAATTAATTTTTAAGAAATATTTACAAACAATTATTAAATATAATAAACGTCAAAGAAAAAATAATTATTTATGAATGAAATCATTTAAAAACAATATTAAGAGAAAATTATATATTATATATTGTTATAATAATAATATTTAAGGTAAAAAGTAAATAAAATAAGTAAATAAAAGTAAAAATAAAAAAGAATTAAAATTTTATTATAAACAATTTCTATATAATTACAATATTTTGAGAATAATTAGAAAAATGAATATTAAAGTAAAAATGTTATTATTGGTTATATTAACAAGAAAATAGTTGAGATTGTTATATAAAATATTTTGTAATATTTTAATATTAATAAAAAAATAAAAGTAAACGATACAATAGAATATGCTTAATTTAAATAGAACAATAAATTTTTAACTAATAAAAAGTAATAAAAATAAAAATATTTTCTTTTAATTATTAAATATAAGAAAATAATTAAATTTGTTATATAAAATTATATACTTTAAAAAAATCAAAGAAAATGAAAAGTAAAAGAAATAATAAAAAGTTATAAATAAATTTTTAAAAGTAAAATATTATTAATAATTATAATAAGAAATTTATTGATGTCATATTAAATATTATATACTTTAAAAAAAAATAAAAAAAAAATTAAGAGCTAAATATATAATAAAATTTTATAAAAAATTTATAAAAACTTAAAGTAGAAAAAAAAAAAAGAAAAAAAAATATATAAATTATTATAAAATAAAATCATTACTGGTCGGTGTGAAAAAATATATAAATAATTTTTGTTCTCGAATAATTTGGTGTTTTTTATTATTGAATTTTCTTTCTAAAATTTTACTGTACAATCACTATTTTTTGTGGTTATTTATTTTATTTTTTAATATTTTTAAGAGCCGTTTAATACATATTTGCTTTCTAACAAAATCACTAATTCTAGATATATGGACACACTGTTGAACTGTATTAGCGCTCTGCAATATTTTATAATCGTAGCTTAACGAGACACACTCGAAAAAATATTACCCCCGCTCTCTCATTAGCTGCATGGGCCCCGCACGAAACTAGAAACCGGAAAAGTTTAAGGTAGAAGTGCTATTTACTAATATATATATACAAGCGGCACCGCCTTTGTTAGTAGAATTTTAACGGGATTGTTTATAATATTAATAGAAGATTTCTTGTTATTTTGGTTGTTATTCCTGTCTATAATATTTCTATAATAATTACAAATAAATAAAAATTGAAAAATTTTTATATATAATAAAATTATTTCAAATTTAAAAGTAATAATAAATAAATGTCGAAGTAATATTTTATAATCTACTATAAATAATAAAAAATTTCAATTTTTTATTAAAAACTTTATAAAACAAAATGTTTAATAATAAATATTATTATTAATAAAATAAATTTCAAAGTAAAAAGTAGGAGAATCAATAAATGTAAAAATAAAATGTTTATATTATTATAAATTAACTGGAATTGAAAATTTTGTTAATTAACAAAATGATAAATTAAAAAGTAAAATGATAATACTATATACAAATTATATATGAAAAAATTTAATAAATTAAAAAAATTATTAAAAGAAAATATTTTATCAATATAATAAATTTTTAAAAATAATAAAAATAAAAGTAAAAGTAAAATATTAAAAAGATTTATAAGTAATAAAAAAATTTAATATTAAAAAAAAATAACAAATTTATAGTTTAAAACTATTCATAAATTTGTATGTTTAAACTTTTGTTAATATAAAAACTTATTATTTTTTAATCAGTATAAAAATATATTTTAAAAAAATTTACTAATAATAAAAATAATAATAAAAAATTACTAATATAATGAATATTTGGTAAGTAACAAGTAAATATTATAAGTAAAATTAATAACCAAATTTATATATATTATAATTTTATTAAAAGTAAAAAGTACTAAAAATTTAGTGCTCAGAAAAAATATGTATATTATTTTTTTTATCATTATATCAAAAATTTATAGTAAAAATAAATTATAATTTTTTTTTTTCATAAATTTTTATAGTAAATACACAAAAAAAAATGAATTATTACCAAATTAGTAAGAAATAATAATTCTATCTTTTTTTTTTTTTTAAAAATTATATATAAAAAAGAAAAAAAGTTCATAAAATTTACCGCATTAAAAAAATTTAGTAAATATTACAAAAAATTAAAAAAGTTCAGAAAAAATTAGTGAAAAAAAAAAAAAAATTAAAATAGTTTGACGATCATTTCATTATAAATCAAAATTATTCAAACAGTTAAGATAAAATTAATTCTAAAATGTAATCCACAAAGCGATTCTTTAAAAAAATTATGAAACAAAAAGATTCGCTAAAAATAATATATCAAAAAACCCGTTTAAAGATATCTTCTTCTCTAAGCGCTTCTTCTTCTAAATATTCAGCCAATTCTAAATTATAGGGGGAAAATTTTATATAATTTTATATTATTTTAAAATTATATAATTATTATATTTTAGATGATTTTATAAAAAAATAATCTAAAATTTTACTTTAAGATTTAATCTAAACTATTTATAACTTAAATCTAAAATAATTTTTTTTTTAAAAGATTAAAGGTTTTTTGTTTTATAAAAAATATTTAGTTAACTTCTATAAATTCTAAATTAAAAAAAAGCTAAAAATGTTTTTTATTTTTGTAATTAAAAAATTAACTTATAAAATATAATAATAACTAAATATTAAAACTTCTTTTAAAAAAGTTTTTTTCTATTCATTTATAATAATTCTTAATAGTGCATCTGTTAACTATTTTTTGAAATAAATAATTTTTTGTGGTAAAATTAATTTTCTTTTTACTAAAGTAACTTTTACTTAGTTTTTATTATTTATAAATATTTTTAGTAAATCCGCATAACAAACAATTAAATTTTATTAGTGAAAATAATATGAATTAATTACTTAAAAAGTAAATGTCTAAATCTAAAAAATTAAAATAAATTATTATATAGTAATAGAAATATATTTTCAAAAGAAAACTTTGAATAAAAATAAAAGTAGAATAATGATATTAGTAAAAGTTTAAAATTTATAATAATAAACTAGGTTATCTAAAAAATTTAAAATTTAGTTTTAATTATAAATAAAATGAATTAAAAAATAAATTTATTTTATGAATCTTAAAAGAAAAATAGATTAAGATTAATTTATTAGATAAAAGAAATAAAATGATGAAGATAACTTTAATTGATTACATGCTCGGAAAAAAATTAATAATAATCAATTTCGAAAAGTAATAATAACAATTAAAAGTATTTATACTTTCACGTTATTACTAATTTTAACAGATATAATAAATAGTTTTAAAAAAAATAGTATAAAAATGATTTAAATAATAAAACCTAAAAAGTACATAATAAATTTTATAAATAAAGTTTATAAAGTTCTTAATAATAATTAAAGTAATTAATAAATTTTTTTTCTTGAATAATAAAATTTTTTAAATTTTTTTTATAAAAATTTTATTATAATTATTATAGGAAAAGTAAATAAAAATACTTTATTTCAAATATAAAAGCAAAAAAAATTAAAAAAAATGATTTCCTTTATTTAAACTGGATTCTTTGAAATCCTTTACTTTTTCATCTACTTCTTCTATAGTTGGTTTTTCAGAGCAAAAGCCTACATTTTATATATATATTAGCTCGTATAACAAAATAATAATAATATATATATTCTTTCCGGCAAGCTGAACCATAAATTGTTCTTTTTTAGTAGTCTTTGGGGCTTTGCGTCGTCCAGATTCTGAAAATTTTGAACCTTTTTTAATAATTTCTAATACGAATAAGAAATATTAAAAAAAGTCTAATAATATTTTTAAAAAAATTTTAAGTTTTAATATAAAAATTTAAAAAAAAAAGGTTATTTAGAATTTTTTGTTTTTAGCTTTTAATACCAAGTTAGTGAGAAAATAAAGTTAAAGACTTAAAGCAAGCTTTCTGTGATAACTTCTTTTTTATTAAAAATTTTTTTTAGGTTAAAACCTTTTTATTATTATCAAATAAAAGTTATATTCATTTTATATAGTTTGGTTTTTTTTTTTTTTCATTAAAACCATTAAACTTACTAACCTTGAATTTCTTTAATCTTCATCTGACACAATTCTTCAATCTGGAAAAGGCCAGGTTTAATTTTAGCCTAATTTTTTTAATTATTATCCCTTTGGACAAATAATTCTAGCAAGGTTTCGCTGCACTACCTGTCTTTCTTCATATTCTTTTATACGCTCAAGAAGATCTGCTTTTGTTCCTTCTTTACTTAAATGTCTTTCTCCGCACAACTCTTTTATTTGAGAAAGATTTAAATTTTCATATTCTAACATACTCCCTTTTTTTAAACAACTATAATAAAAAATAAATTAAGTTAATTTGTAAAAAACGAAAAAATATTTAATTTCTTATCATAAATAAGGTATTTACTGTTTACAAATCATAAAAGGTCATTTTTGATAAGAACAAAAGAAATCTATTGAAATTGCTAACGAGCAAAATAAATGTATGAATTAAACTTTTTAATTTAAAATTATATGAAAGTTATAATAAGATTACAATAATAGTTAAAATATTACCAACCAGCAAATCAAAACATAACTATGTAAAAATCTATGAAGATAAAACTAGGAAATTATTAATTACTAACTGCAATATTAAAAATGTGTAATTTAAAAATTAAAAAATATTGAATAAGATGATAAATTTGTCAAAAATAATAATTAATAGTAAAAAAAGGTTTTCAAACTTATAAGTTAAATATTTTAAACGTGAAGGGCCTATAAAGGGTTTCAAGTTATTGAAGGAAACCCGTCTGGCTCCGATATTAATAAATACCCTGGGTGTATTTTTTTATTAGTATAATAAACCCTCTAAAACAATAAGTATTAAAATAAAAGTATCAGCTATAATGTTGTTTATTTTGAACTTAAAAATTTCAGTCGTAGAAAAAACTAAATTTTTCTACTATTATTGGAGATCGTGAAAGATCGTGACCAATTAATAGTTCTTTATTTATTATTAATAACCTTAACAGATGCTCGATATTTTCAAAAGTAAAAAGTATGGATTACTTGTTCAAGGTAAAGAAAATATATATTTCTCCTATGCAATGTGTCTTAGCTTTGTGTATAGTAATACACATTTAAGCAGCATATAAGTCGTCGTGTTATAACCTAAACGTTGTAAAAGGTATCGTCACAATAATTTCTCAAGCTAAAATTAAAGCTGAGCGTGCTTTGTTATTTTTTCAGTAATGCTACGGTCGAGGCCTAACAAGAAAAACAAAGTGCAGGGTGATGCCGTTCACAAGCACAGTAGTGATTAAAACACGGGCGTCATTGTTTTGAATCTCCATAATACCCAGGACAATTTTTGTGAAGAATGCAAGTATTTATTTTAAAAGTCACAAAGAAGTTCCAGGTTATTAGAAAAAAGAAGTCAGCACGGCACTCCTCGCCACCTTGATCAGCAACGCTACATTTTTTTTTTTTATTTCAATACCTGACATATTACAGCCAGTCCCTACATAAAAGAGGGCTTAATATACTGTTCTGATCTAAACGGAAACGAATGCCCATCCGAGGGAGCTTGAACTATCATGACTGTCCCTTCGTTTATTGGACGCCAATAAGAAATAGTATAACAAAAATAAATCTATTACAAACCAATTACGTGTTTATAATTTAACTAATTAAAATAAAGCAGACTGGTGATTGGATAAACATTTGTTATTATTTTTATAAGCTTACCGTAATAATAAAGGTACAACAATATTTTTTTTGCACCTTTTTTTTGTTTCCTTTTCTTTAGGCTTATAAGACACTAATTAACTAGAGTGTTTAAGCTGTGTTGGTTATGCTGATGAGTAGATTGTCTTGTAGTCATCGCAAAAAGTGGTCCGCAAGTGCCATTTAAAAAGGAAAACGTTTAAAATAAAACTAGTGAAACTACGGTTAACTAGGGACTTATACATACACACAATTCAATAACAGACCACCAAAATCATATTCATCTGTTTAAATTTATAAAAAGTTGAATTAAACTGAACCATACAATAGTTGGTTGATTGAAAGTTAAAAATAATTTTTTGTTAAAGCTGTTCATGCCGGTTATTATTAAAAATATTTTAGTAAATTCTATTTCTAAGTTTGTAATTATGGTTTTCTTAAATGATTGTTCTCCGAATAACTTTTTTTTTGGACGGTTGGTTAGTATATGTATAGGTTTCCTTATTAAAAGTGTAAATAAAAATATTAAAAACAATAAATTAAAAAAATAGTTACTGTCTTTTTTTCTATGATAAAAGGGAACTTTTTTAGCTGATGAAAAAGTTTTTAACTCTTGTTATGCTTAAGTTAGAATTTATTGAAAAACATTAAGTAAATTACTTTCTTTGTTAACAAACAAATTACTTTTGACTACAATTGTAAATACTTTTGGAATTTTTAATTTTCTTTAGGTTTTTTTAAACTATTAATACAATATAGTTAGGTTTTTTGCGTATATTTTTTCTTGTGCTTTATTAAAAAAATGATTTTAATAATAGTTAGTATCATCTTTTATAAATTTATAAGAAGAAATAAATTTTTTAAGGTTTTTTTCGAAAAGATAATTAGCACAATTGAGAATAATATAAAAAAGCTCTATTTTCATTTCCGATTACTGTTGCTATTATATTAACCATTACGCATAATATTTATTTGTTTAATTTAAAGATTACCGCGCCACATATTTAAGTAAATTTTAGTCTTTGAGAGCCATCAATTCATAAGTGGCACTCCTGTAATTGATAATTTGAGTAGCGATTCAGTCGTTTTAGTTTTTTTAAATTCTCTGATATACCCGCATAAATAAGAGATGTTAAAGAGAATGATAAAGTTATGTGAAAAGGTTTAACCAGAATTTCCTCTTCGGATAGTTGAATAAAATATTTATTAATCTAGTTTAGGACATTAGCTACTTCCGATCTCTCTTTTAAGTCATATATTTTAAAGTGAAAAGAAAGAGAAACAAAACTTTTTTTACGTACAAATATCTTTTAGCAGGTGGATTAAGGGTTAAACGGAAAAACAGAACCTGTCTATTTCCTTGCGGTTTTACTTATAGAATTTATAGATTTCTTTCTTTTTACTAAACCAACTTAAATGAGTTTTAGTGTAGAACCTCTTGAACATTTAGCAAATTATTTCATACGAAACTACAATTATCGTAAGGCTATTCAATGTTTGGAAGCTTGTTTAAAAGCTAACGAGTTGGAAGGTTTTCGCTTATCTCGGTGAGTCTTGCAGAGTTGTTATTATTGTTATATGAAAAAAATTTTATATTTACAACTTTTTTATATTTCATTACGTTGAAGAAGAAGTTTATTCATATTATTAATTTTTTAACACAATTCTGAAAGTAAATTGCATGTCATCCTAATTATTAATAAATTTAGGCAACATGAAGGGATTTTGAGATTTAAATTGGGCAAGATATACTTCCGTTTTACTAAAAATCACGAAAGAGCTAAATATCACTTAGAAAAATCTCTTTTTTTGGTTTAGTATTATTTATTTTAGCTTTGAAAATTTTTTTTTTAGTTAATATTTTTTTTTTACATATCTCAAATAAATTATACTTACTAGTATTTATTAATTTTTTTATATCATTTTTATAATATTTCATAAAAGTTTTTTACTTTTTAAAAAACAATTTATTTCTTATTATTACTTTTTAAAACTAATCTCAAAATAAATTTTTATTTACATTTAAAATTTGAGCTTGTTTTAGTTTTTTCTTTATATTCATATTTATAAATTAAAATTTATTAATAAAAAGGTAGAGAAATTGAGTTCTCCAGCAATTTTAAAAATTAAAATTATAATTGAACTTTGTGAATTATCTGCTTTCAATAAAAATTGGAACCAATCTTTACAGTTAATATCTTACGCCATTTATGACGATTCTTATCGGTTTGTACTTTTTTTAAATTCTAAATTAATTACAATTTAGCTTTTTATAAATCGTAGTAATTTTGAATTTTTTTCTCAATATTATTTTTCATTCATTTAAATTTTTACATTAAAAAAATTTCTTTTATAGAAGAAAGTAAAAATATAATTTTACTATTTCCTTGTTGATGCTTCTCAATCTCATTACTTTTTTTTGATTTCTAAAAATTTTACAATAAAACAAGTACTCAATTTATACTTATTTAATAGTGGAATAAAATTATTTTTTAGGCTTTATTTGAGCATGTAATGTTTTTTATTTATAATTTCTCATTTAATTATTATTTCGATTTCTTTAAATTTTTATTTCCATAAAAGTAAGTCGCTAAATATATACTTTTATACAATAATTTTTTTGCTGTTTTTATGTTATTAATTTTTTAAATTTTATTTTGGCATCTTAAAAATATTATTTTTATTTTCTCATTTTTCTTTATTTTTTGATTTTGTTAAAAAAATTTACAAAAAAAAAACTAAATATATACTTCTTATTTGATAAAAAAAATTACTAAACTTTTTAGCTATTAAATTATCTTTCAGATTTAATTTTAGCATTAGAATTTTTAATTTTAATTTCTCGTTTACATCACTTTATTGATTTTATTCAACTATTAAAAAGCCACTAAATATATACTTATTATATAATATTTTTTTTAAGTAAAACTATTTTTTAAATTTAAGTTTAGCATCTTAAAAGATAATAATTTCAAATTCTCTTTTTCATTATTTAATTTTTACATCTCAATAAGCCACTAAATTATACTTTTTGTTCAATAAATATTTTATTACTACTTCTACTTTGTTATTATTAAATTTCTATTACTATTTTTGTGATTTATTAAATATTTTAATTTAATTTAAAAATAATTTTTGTACTAATTCTTTTTTATCCCTTTTTTCCGATTTTTTAAGTTAATCTTTATATTTTCTCATTTTTAGTAATTTTTTGATTTCATTAAAATTATTACTTCAAATAAAACTTCAAAAATTTTCTTTTTTCTATTGTTAAAATTTTTATTACTTTTTTTTAACTTTTAAATAAAAATTCGAAACTTTTGTTATTAATTTTCTTTTTTTTTTTGTTTTTTTTCAATATTTTCTTAATTTCAAAATTTGAATTAAAAATTATTACTTGTAATTTATATTTTTTCTATTTTTAATTTTTTTTACACCTATTTTTATTTTTAAAATGTTTTGGACAATTTTTACTTATTATTTTTTTTTATGCATAATAACTCAATAAATATATAGTATTTTCCATCAGACTTTAATTTTAGTTATCTTTTTTAGTTAAAAATAAAATATTGTTATAAAAAATTTTTTTTACTATAATCTTATCATATTAATTTCAATTTTTTTTTAATCTTTTTTATTGATAATTTTTTTATTAGTTTTTTATAAATTTTAGACAATTTATATAATAATCAATACGTATTTCTTTATTCCATTAATCATATATATATATTAATTATTATTTATTATTATTTACTGATAAACCATTTTTGCGAGTCACGTGTTTTTCTGCAGAGCGACCAATTACCTTTTTATCCTGAAAAATACTTTATTGCGATTGGCTTTTATAAACTTTTAGTCATACAAGGAATTTTTATATTTTTATTTGTTTTTTCATAAACTGCTCTTTTTTTTTCTTATTATTATTATATAAATCATTTTTTATGTGTTCGAGCGTAGAATTTTGTAGCTTTCTTTTAATGTACTAAATCTTTTAAGCTCACCAAATAAAACTTCTATTTAATGCAATTTTAATATTTTATTATTATTATATACCTCTTTTATTATATTTATTAAAGGATTATTATTTTTTATTTTTTATATAATAAACCTTTTTTTTATTCCACTATTTATTCTTATTATTATTACTAATAGTACTAATGAACCGCAAGCTTTAATACGTTTTTAATTCAGTTTCTATTATTATGTTATTATTATAAGTATTAAAGAAAACTCAACCATTAATTCTTTTTTATATTTTATTTCAGTAAGAATTTATTATAATTTTTGGCACTAATGAAACTTTTTTATTTTATATTTTTAATGGAAGTATTATTTCCTATAATAAAACTTTTTTACTATAGTATTAATTATTTATAGCAATAATTACACTTTTCTAATTTTTTACATTTTTTCAAGTATTTTTTATAAAAACTTATATTTATTTATTTATTTATTTATTATTACCATTTATAGCAATAACAAAAACTACTATAAACTTTTCATTTAATGTAATTATTAAAGAATACTCTCTATCTAAAAACTTTTTTCTATTTCAGTATTTATTTATTAGTATTACCAGCAAATGAGGAAAACTTGACTTTAACATTATTTTATATTTTTTAATGAAGTCTTACTTTTTTATATATAAAATATAATAAAACATTTTATATTTCAGTATCCATTGAATTTTTTTAATCATTATTTAGAGAAAATAACGAAAACTTTAACCTTAATACTTTTTTCTTTTATTAATTTTAAAAAGTTTTATTATTTTATATATAATAATACTTTTTTTATTCCAGAGTTTATTTCTTTGTCGTTATTAATAGTAATACTGAAACTCAAACTTTAGTATTTTTTATATTATATTCTCAAAAAAAAAAGTATTAATTTTTTTATAATTAAATAATAAAACTTTTATATTTTCCAATATTTATTTATGTTCTTATTAATAGCAAGAACGAAACCTTAACAGTTATATTTTTTCTTTTTATAATTATATCAAAGTATAATTCTTTATTAATGAATTATAAAACTTTTTTCTTTCGTACTAATTATTTTTTATTTATGGTAATAAGGAATAGTTAACTTTTATATTTTTTTAATTTTATATATGTTTATAGAAGTATTATTTTTTTTATAAAAAAAAAAACTATTATACTTCAGAATATCGGCAGAAACTGAAGTCCTCCTACTCCACTATGCTGGCCGCTACAGCTGCAATCTCCAGCAGTTTTCAAAGGCAATCCATTTTTTTAAACAAGCGCAAATTATCAGCCAGAAAAGCTCACTTGACTATTATTTGGTTTTTATATTTTGGTTGCTTTTGAAAAATATGCTATGTATAAAGTTTTTATATTAAATCTATAGTAGTGTTGAATTTTTTATATAACATATTCACTATATCATTTCTATAAGAATCATGTGTGGAAAGTTTATTATAATTACTAAACTATTTATATTGTTTTGATCGGTTGACTATTTAATTTTTTATTCGTTTCAAAATTATTGACAATCTATTTTTATTTTAATTGGTTATTTATTTTATTATAATAGGCTTTTATTATTAAAATTTTATTCTAATTTATTAAGTTTAATATAACTTCAGATATATATTTTTGGTAATCTATTTATATTACAAATCATTGGTTAATAATTTGGTAATTTTTATTAAATTTATTTTTATAGTTATCTTTAAAAAAATTTAATTAAATTTTTTATATTTTTATATCAAATATGGTTTTGCATTTTTATTAAATTTTTATAATAATTTTACAATTTATTGATCTTGTAATTATTTTACTATTTATTCTGCATTTGATTGGTTATAAATTTTATTATTAATTATTTATAATGTATTAGCTATTATTAGAAAATGTTACTAAATAATTTTTAAAAAATATCATGTTTTATTGTTTTAAGTTAGACTTTTAATTCTTTGAAACTTTATCATTCGTGATTATAGTATATTTTTTTTTTACTTTCCTCATTTACTAAATATATTTCAGTCAAGTTCCTACTATTGATTGATGATTACTTATTAATATTTCATTATAATATATATATTATATTAGTTAGTTTTCCCTTATTGTTGCAGAAATATTTATTATTATATTTGTTTTATATATTTTATTATATATCATTGCTTTTCTGTTATTTAAAATATTGTATTTACACTCATTTTTGCTTTCTATACATATTTTTAATACTTTATTGCTTTGTTATATGCCGTATATTATTGGTTAATTTTTTCTTCAGACTTTATTTTGCTGAATTCATTATGTACTTTTTTTATAAAAGTTTTATTTTACTTATTATGTATTATGTATATTTGTCTATTATTCTTAAAAGTTTTTTTGCAATACAAATATTTATAATCATTTATTATATTTTTTTTCTTATTTTCTAATCGTATTTATTAAATATTCATTTTATTTTATTTATTTCGTTCGTTACGTATTTTTTCTTTGTTATTATATAATCCGTTATTTATTTATTTATTATTCATTATTTTAAGGTATATTAGTTTATTTTTACTAAAAATTATTTTTATATTCATTCGTCAGTAACTTTAATTGTTTTAATTATTTTTTTATTTTAACTATTTTTATTAATTGAATTTACTATTTTACTTTTAAATTATATTTATTGATAATAAATTTAATTTATATTATTTATTTGTTTTACTATTTCTAAAAAGTTTTATAATTTGCTTTTTTATAGGATTATATATCGCTGGTATAATTTACTTACAATATTTTGATTATTTAGTTAATATCTTGCTTTTTAATTATTATTTTATTTTTCCTTTTCTATATTTCTTTTGTTATGCATTTTTCTTATATACTTTTTGAAAATTTTAAAAAATTATATATGCCATATAAATACTTTTTAAAAAATTTTTATATTTTTATATGCAATTTTCTATGAAAAATATATTATTATATTTTATTATTTTATATTATTACAAGTTTGTATATTTATAAATATAAAAGTTTTTTACATTTATTTTATTTATATTTTTCATCCTTCTTTAATTATTATTAAATATTGTAAAAAATTATTTTAGTTTTCGTTGGTTATCTATATTCATTAATTTATATATGCGTTTCTTTTAATTTATTATTACGTTTTACTTCTTTATTATCTTTTTTATTTATTAATATTTCTTTTGTATATAAATTTATTCTTTTTTTTTTTTACTTTTCCTAATTTTATTTTCATTTATTATTTTTTCTTACTATACGTTTACTCTTTTGTATTTTTTATTCTTTTTTATTTTTATTATTATTATTTATATTCATATTTTATTTATATTGTGCTTATTATTATTACTACTTTAATCATTTATTAGTTTATTTTATTTTTTACAACTGTTTGATTTTTATAATTATTATTATATAACTTTTTATATTTATAACGTGTTTTTTTTAATATTATTTATATAATGATTTATAATTTATTATTATTATTTTTATTGTACATTTTCTTTTTATTTTATTAATGATATATTTTTAAGATATTATATTTTTCTCATTATTACAAAATTTTTTTATATATTAAAAATTTATATTTTTCTTTTATTTATATTGTGATTATTATTATTACTTTCTGTACTTATTAATATTTTGTATTTTTTTTTCACTATTATTTTGTAATAATTATTAATATTTACTTTTTATAATAATAATTATTTTTTAACTCATTTATTTCAATTATTATTATTATATTACTTTTTCTTTTAATAATATTATTCCTTTATTAATTATTTTTTGAACTGTATAACCCTTTTATACCTTTTTTAATTTATATTATAAATTTAGCGTAATAATTATTTTTTTGCTTATCTTATAATTATTGTTTATTGTTATTTTGTCCTCTTTTTTTTTTATATGAATATTATTAGATTAATATTTTTAACTTGTATATATTATTATTACTTTTTAAATATAATTCTTTACTTGTATAAATTATCATTATTAGTTTATATATTATTAATATTGTTTTTATATATTAATATTATTATAAAATTAATTTTTTATAAATGCTGATATTTTTATAAATTTATATTTTATTATTATTTATTTACATAAATATAATCATAATTTTTTATTTAGTGCTAATATTTTTATTATTCTAAATTTGATAATTATTTTTTATCTTATCATTATTGTTGCTTTTGTTTTTATTGTTATTTTTCTTTAGTGTATTTCTTATTTTAAATTTTTACTTGTACAATAATTTTTTAATTAAGTAGTATAAATTTTTTGCTCAATAATTTATTTATTATTCTTTATGCATATTAATAATTTACATAATAATATCTATTTATGCTACTTTTATTTTTTCTCTCAATGTTTATTATTTTTTTAATAATATATTTTGCTATATTAATTATTTTTAGATATAATTTTACTCTTCTTTTTTCAATTTTTATAATAAAAAAAATTTTCTAAGTCTTATATAATTTATTATTTTACTACAATTTTTATTATATTCATAAGATATTATACTGTAAATTTTTAAAAGTATATTTTTATAAATTATTTATTTTATATTTATAACAATTACTTATTTATTATTATAATATTACTATTACTTATTTCTACTTATTTCTTTATATTTTATATTTCAATCAGCTTCTCTCTTTATTAAGCGAAGCGCATGTTTTTCTGGCGAAGTGGGAGTCTTCAAAAAGTTATAGCATTCTTGAAAAGTGCAATATCTTGTTTAAAGAATATAATAATAATAGTAATAATAATAATATACTGCCGATTTGGTATTATTTATTGGAAGTTTATTGCTCCGTTCTAATGATAATAACGATAATTAGGTATAAATATTTTATTATATTTTTACTTATTCTTCTTTACTATTATTATTTTTATTATATTTGCAATGCTTATAACTCACCTAATTGCATTTTCAAAAAATACTGATATTCATTATAATAAATCTTTTATTATTATAGAAATAGAATTTTAAAAAAAGGTTTATCCTACTTATATTTTATCGAAATACACTTAAATTTCTTGTATATTTTTTTTATATTTTTTTATTTATTATATTAAAAAAGTTTTATAATAAATACTATTATAATATATACTTATTATAGAAAAATACTTGAACTTTGCGAATTTTTTCTGTAGTTTTCTTAATTTTAATATTTATTATAATGAAAAAAAATTATAAATAATTATTCTAAAATATATATATTTTTTTTACTCTAGAAAAACATTTGAACTTTACGAAAAAGAAATTTTAAGTTTTCTAAAAATTCTAATAAAAAAAGTTTCATTTTATTTATTTCTATTATAAATTTTTTATTATAAATATCAATTGAATTTTGCAAAAACTTTTCTAAAACTTTTAAAAATTATATTTATTTTTTAAAAAAAAGTTTTATAAATATTTATATAGTATTTTTTTATTATAGAAAAACGCTTATCGAACTTCTTTTTCTAAAGTTTTTAAATTTTTTATATTATAAACTTTCCAAAAACTTTTCTTTCGAAACTTTTTTATAATCCTTATATTTGTTATAATAAAAAAAAGTTTTACTATAAATATTTTTTAATTACGAAAAACACTTAAACTTTCCGAAAATTTTTTAGTAGTTCCTTATAATATTTTTTACAAAACTTTTTAATTAAACAGGAAAGAATGCGGGCAGACGCCTAAATATTCCTTACGAGTTGCTCTAGAAGAGCTTCATTGTAGGTAGTTTTTTATAACTATAAATATTTTTAATTGAAAAAATCATTTTAAAATTATATTTATTAACCTTTTTATTAATAATAATAAACTAATTGTATAGTTTTTTAATAAAAAAGTAATAACATTGCTATTAATAATAGTTATAATAGTAATAAATAATATATAATAATAACAAAAGTTAAATCATTTTTAATTATAAGAAAAAAATATATATATATTAAAATATTATAATTGTTATTAAGTAAATCAAATTATTTACTATTAGTTCAAATACTAAATCAATAGGAACTTCTTTATCTATTTTTTGCTAGTAGTAATAATTAGTAATAATAATACTGAAAGTATTCGAATAACAAAACCGCTAATAGAAATTATATAATTTATTAATAATAATAAAACTATTGCAGTATGATATAAAGAAATTCAATAATAATGAATAAGAATATATTTAAAGTTACAATAAAATAATAAGCATATAATAATTATAATAATAATAAGTAATTATATAATATCATCAATAAAAGTACAGCAGTGTAATAATAGCAACTAGTAATATATTAAACGTTATAATACTGAAAAAGAAACGCATTTTATAAGGAGTTTTTAAATAATAATAAATAATAAAAGCATCTAACTAACCAATAAATGATAAAAGTTATGTAAAATTACGTATTTATATATTATTATTAATAAAAAACTGTACAGTGTAATAATAATAATGAATATTTATATAGTAAAAGAAGTAGTAAAAGTTGTACATTAATAATAATGAAATTCACTTCATAATAAATTGTATTGAATAATAATAATAATACTATAATCAGAGCAGCGAAAGTAGACGAGCGCAAGCAGGAAGTTATCCGGCATTGCCGCCCTCTACTTATTTGGCTTTACCCGAAGCAGTCCTTCGCGCTGCTCTACACGTTGACGGCCATTTCTTGTACGTTTCTTGGGAAAGTGGAGCAAGCAGAAAAGTATGCTTGCTTGGGAATAAACTTATTAAAAGGTTTTATATTATTATTATTATTATTATTATTATTATTATTATTATTATTATTATTATTATTATTATTATTATTATTATTATTACTAGAGCTTAATAAAAAAAACTTCAACGACGATGCGATGTTTTATTTAAATAAGTTTTTGGGTTTTTCTGATTTTACTTTTTTTTTATATAAATACAATAAAAGTAAAAAAATATTTTAAAAACTTTTTTATCGTGAATATATTCTTTTATAGTATAAATTTATTCCAAAATAAAAAATTCTTTTTCTATAAAAAAATATTTTGAAAGACATTAAGAATATAAAATATTATTATAAACTTTATAAAAAGATATTTACCAACATGAAAATTATTTTTTAATAAAAGTCATTTATTATTAAAACATTATAAGAAAATAATAATAATAAATTTTTTTTACTTGAAATATTAAAAATATTATAAAATATATTTTTTATAATAAAAAAAATAAAAAAAATAAAATAAAGATATATTTTTTTTTTCAAGAAATATTTATTCTAATAATTCTTATAATTATAAACCTGAATAAAAGTAATATTGAAATAATGAAGTAAATTATTTATTAATAGAAATATTATTAAAACTTTAAAAAATAAATATTATAGTAATAAATAAATAAATATAATAATGTTTAACATAAAATATATTTTTATATTTTTGGAAACTTTTATAAAATATTAAATTTAAATAATTAATAAATATAAAATAATGAATAATAAAATATTTATAGTAAATATAATATTAAAAAACTTTATAAAGTAAATATTATTATAATAAATAACTTATATACTTGTTACTAACGTCAAATATTTTTATAATAAAATTATTATTAAAAAATTTTTATAAAATAATGAATTTTTTAATAATTAATAAAATAATGAAAAGGCATTTTTATTATTATAAAAGTTTTAGTTTTATCTGTTAACAAAATTATTAATAAATATTTTTTTAAAAGCCAACGTTCATTATTTTTATTAAAGTTTTTATATTTTAATAAAAAATGTCTCTATTTTTTTAAAAAAGTTATATAAATATTTAATTATAAATTTAAAAATGAAGTAATCTGGTGAGAATAAACATTATTTTTATAAACTCTATTAAAAAAAAATAATACAAAACTATTATAATAAAATAATAGTAATAAAATATTTATAATATTTTTTTTAAAAATCATTATATTTTACTTTTTATTAATAAAAAATAATAAAAATAGTAAATATTACGTTGTTATAAATAGTAACGAACTTTTTTTTACTAAAACTGCTTTACTTTTTTTCAGGGCGCTCTCAAAACATATCGCTACTGGAGTCTTTGATCACGTGCTCGCTCACCAAAGCGACTTATACAGAGGCTTTAAAAGTTTTTATATAATAATAATAACTTAAAAGATTATTATTAGGATAATAAGAATAAAAGAAAGTTAAGTTTATTTATAATTATAATAACTTAACCGATTACTGTCATAATAATAATAATAAGTTTAGAGTTACTCATATAACATTATAATAAAAACTTTAAAGTTTTTTATAAAATTATATTAATAGCTTGAAAGACTATTGTTATTAATAATAATAACAAAAAGTTAGGAATATTTATTAATAATATAGTAATATGTTACAAGTTTTTTTAATAGTAAGTTTAATGTTTATAATTAATAATATAGTAATAACTTAAAAGTTATATATAATAATACTAACTTAAAAGATAATTATTATATTATTATAATAATAATAAGTTTAAAGTTTCTTATATAGTAATTATAATAACAAAATTATAAAGGATTGTTATATTAATAATAAATAGTTAAAATTTTTTTATATAATAATAACAAAACCCTAAAAATTTATTGTTACTTCAATAATAATAATAGAAAGTTAAAAGGTTTCATAATCTCTAGATATTAACGATAACAAGAAGTAAAAAGACTTATTATACGTTAATAATAATAGAAAAAAGTTAAAAGTTTCTCATTATTTTGATAATTATAATATTAAAAAATCAAAGTTTACCCTTTTTAAATTATAATAATAATAAGTTGAAATTTTTTCTATTATTAAATAATAAAAGTAATAAGTTAAAAATTTATTATTACTTAAGAATAATATATTAAAAGTTTATAATTACTTAATTATCCTTAACAATAATAATTCATAAAAATAATAACAAAAAGTTTATTATTATTTTTATGAATAACTTCAGCATCTTCTCTCTCTCGTTTCTCTCGTGCCCCCGTCCACCAGCAACGTGCCTTCTAACGAAGCATCTGTTGCTCATATTCTAATTGGTCAGTACGCTTATGCCTGCCTTGCTGTGCCGTATGCTATTGGCCACTTCAAAGTTGCGAAGGTTACCTTTATTCATTATTTTTGTGCAGTATTTTTATTATTTTTTTATATTAAAATTTTGAAATTATTTTGCTTTTTCTTTTAAATATTTAAGAGCTTTTACATTTATTTTATTATATTTTAGTAAACTTTTAAAGTTTTTAAATTGCTTGTTCATAAAAGTTATGAAGTTATCTACTTTTCATGAATACTACAATTATTTTTATATATTATAAAAGTTTAAGTAAATGTATTTATGGAAAAAGTGAGTATTATAAAGTTTTTAGCGATAGTAATAATAATAATAATAGTTATAAGAAAGTTTTTATAAAATATATAATAATAAGTAAAAGTTTCAAAGTTTATAGTAAAAGTTCCAGATAATAATAATAATTATTTCTTACTGGAAATGAGCCGCAAGAAATACACTAAATTTTTTTAATTTTTAATATCAAATATTATTTTCTACGTAAAACTGGAGCAGATTTATGCAAATCCATTATTATTTATCCGAATATATTATTTTTTCAATATAATATATATATTCTTATTTTTATATAAATATTATTATTACTGGAGCATATTTATATAAATATTTATTATTTATACAATATTTTACTGAAAAATAAGGAATACTGTTTCTATTTATGTTTATATTTATATAAATTTCACAATTTTATGCACGGAAAAACATATTATTACTTATTATTATACAATATTATACGAAAAAGAAAAAATTATATGTTCTATATTAATATTTTTAATGTTCAAAATATTATATTCTACGGAAACTGGAGCATATTTTTATGAATTAGTATTATATATAAATAAAGAATAATATTTATTATTACTTACATATATAATTACTCTTTTTTTTTTTAAAAAAAAATTATCTCTAATGAAAATTGGAGCTTATTCATCCAGTTTTATATAATTTATACGATATTGTACTGAAAAATAAAATTAATGGTATTATCTTTTTATATATACATATAAAAGATATATTTCGTTATTGATGTTATTTATTACCTGAAACAATATATAAATGTTTTAGTATAACAATATAATTCGTCAATCTTGATTCTAATTGACTGGTACTGTTTCGAATAAGCAGTTGCTTAGAAGCAAAATCATCCTTTAAGAACAAGCATAACTGTAAAATTGGTTAAAGTAGTTTTCTTGGGCGCCACGTGGCTGCATGTTAATTAAAGTCTATGAATCTTTTTTTTTTAAGTTTTACTTTTTACTATTTTTTTGTAAATTTTTAGTATTAATAATAAAAATTTTATGTTAATTTTTTTCTAAAAGCAAACTTTCTATAGAACTTTACTAAATTTATATTATTTCTTTAGTCATATAATTTCCTACAAAAAAGATTTCTGTTCTACTTTGAAGAAATAATAGTAATTAATACGTTTATTTCGATAATTAGATAATTTTTTAAAGTTTTTAATATGTATGGAAAAATATGAAAGTGAGGCGAAGTTTTTCTTTGTTTTTTCAGTGAAAGAAAATTAAGTCACTCTTAAATATAAAAGTATTGAGATAATAAAAATATTAGGGTCATTATTCCACTAGATATAAGGCATAATATTTGGGGTTTTCTCATTTTTTAATAGTTAAAGTTTTAGTACGTATAAAGGCAAAAGGAAGTATTAAATATTTTCTTTAAGGCCGCTTAAGAAATTGGTAAAAATATTAAACATCTTTTTTTCAATAAAAATAATTGTTAAATATGCCTAAGAAATATGAAAACAATATTAAGGATAAGTTTTTCTCTCGATTTCCAGCGTAAGTATATAATAAAAACGTTTTAAAAAAGCATTATAACTTTGAAAAAGGCTAAGACCTGGAAGGAATTCGTCTTTTTTTCCTAAGAGCTTTAAAGAGTTATAACAAACTGTATTTCAGCAATTTTTCTTTTACTTCTACAGCGCATTTACTTTTATCGTTGACTTTTATTTATCGCATCCAGCAAAAGTGCAGCTTCTTTCTCATTTAAGAATTTGCCACTCTTCTTTTAGTATTAAAGAGTTATAAGTAACTGTACTTCGACCGATCTTTATTTGCTCTCACAGAAAATTCACATTTTACTTAGCGTTTTACTTATAAATGACTTTGCCAAAAAGAAATACGTCACGTTTTCTCTGTTAGGAAACTGTTAGTTATAAGCAAATCCTAAATCAGTTAATCTTTTTTTTAAATTTTAAACAAATTTACGTTTAATTTTGCCTTTAACTTGTAAGATAGCGACTCTTATGTAAAAAGGCAAGAAAAAGTGTAACGTCTTTCTTTGTTAAGCAATTTCTTACTTAACTTGACAGGACTGAAGGGTATTGTGAGAAATATATTGGGCTAAATTTTTCTTATACGCTCCGGATTCTTTTAAAAATCAATAAAAGAATAATAATTATTTTATGTTATAAAAAAATCTTTGTTAATACTAAATACTTTAAAAGTGAATATTTTCTGCTTGAAAAAAGTAATAACAAAATATAACGCCTAAAAGAATTATAACTGCTGCTCTACTATAAAACTTTATTGTATTATTCGCTTTATTATTTTTTTTAAACTTTGCTTTCTTTCTTTTTACAAATATAAAAATTTAAGTTGCCCTGAAAAAATTGACTGCCACTCCAATTAAAAAATTTTCCAAAATTATTTTTCGCTTTAAATTATTTTCATACCGTTTTTTTTTAGATCTTTTTTAATTTACTATTAATTTTTTTACAAGTTCACACGCCTTTTTTTAACAAATCCTTTTATTTACTAACCAAATTTTACAAAGAAAAAGTCTGCATACTAAATATTAATTTTTGTTATAGCTAAGCTTTTATCAAAAAATCGTATAGTAAAGTCTCTAGCAACTGTAAAGATATTTGAAATTTATTTTTTTTCTTAAATTTATTCTAGAAGACGAAAAATGTCAGTATTCATTTCCTTTCTTCCCTAAATTTTTCGTATAGTAACAATATTAAATTTTATTTTTAAATAATTTTAAGCAAAAAAAGTATTTATAGTTAAGTTTTAAAAGTTTTATTTTTCTTTATTTAAAAATTTTTATATCCATTTTCTAACACTTTCTTGTTATTCTCCTTTTGATTTAATTTTTTAAGAGAATTGCTAAGAATGATGAACTCAAGTTTATTAGTGATATGAGTTTGTTAGGAATTTATCTATCTTTTGGATGGCCCTTCAACGAGGTTTTTTTAATTTTTAATAAATATTATATTACAATTTAAATTTTTTTATCCAAAGTTTACTATTATTTATATTCTTCACAATCTTTGGTAAATATTATATATTTTTACTTTTTCTCTTATATAAAGGAATGTTTATTGTATTTTTTATTGCTTTTCCTATGAAAATAGGCCATTTCTCACGCACAAACCTTGATGCAAAACAATCACTGTATCAATTCTTCGCTCTATAACGCTATTGATATATACTATAAAAGTATATACGAAGCGCTCGTTCTGCAGCAGAAAAACCCTCCAAAGTATATTATAGATACATTATTATTATTATTTCTATAATATTTATAGAGAGCGACTCGTCCGACTTTACTCAAAAACTAATGAAGATTTTTTTTCTACCAAACTCATGATTCAAAGTTTGTTTGCGTTATGCAGGCTCTATATATATTCAGAAGGCTTTACGGAACGAACAAACGTATAAAAAAAATATTTTATACAATTTTTAAAGCGAGTGCTGATTCTATACTACTTTTCTTATATAAATAGAATTTATTATTATAACTAATTAAAAATGTTTAGTTTCCTATACTTATATTCTTTTTACTCATTCAATTTATTAAAAGTAAAAATTAAAAACATTTACTTATTACATTCATATACAGAATTGCTTTCTTATTTTTTTATAAAAGTGGATTTATATAATAATCTCTGTTTACATATGTTTAATACATATAAATATTTATTTTAAGGGATCAAGATTTTTTACTTCAACATATGTATATATTCTATGCTTTATAAACTTATTTTTTCATATATATTTACTTCTTTATACCAAATAATTATAATATAATATTTTTTTTAGGAATTTATAAAATCTGCATTATTGAAGTCGGTCGCCGTAAAGGATCTTCCTTTGAGTGTTTCTCTTTATAAACTGCAAAGTCTACTTATAGTTATTATTTATATTATTGTTTCATATATAACTAAACTTTTTTAGACATTAAAAATATAAACATTGAAAATGCCGATAACCTTCATAAAAACGAACTTAAGAACGTTTTGGAAAATCCTTTACACTATAAAATTTTGAAGGTTTTTTATAACTACTTTTTTACCTTTTTAAAAAAATTTTATTTTTTATTACAATAAAAAGTGGGAAGTTGAGGATTTTTTTACGTCAAGCTGAAAAGATTTATTACTTTTTTATTCTAAATTATAAAAGCAATCAAAATAATAATTATAACTTTATTACAAATTTAATATAATGTAGAGCTACCAATGAGGTTAATAATAAAATTTACAGTCATTTTTTAGAGCAATCGCTTTGCAAATTTACATTTTTTTTTAATTTTTTTTAGTTAACATAACGAACATTTGCAATTTGAGAGTCCGCCAAATGGCTAACATTATGAAACCGTCCAGAACTTTTATAAATATAATAAAATATAAAAAATACTTATAAGAAATATAAATATAAATTTATATTAAAATTTATAGAGAAAAAATATATTACTATAGAAAAATTATCAGATATAAAAGTACCCGTATTTTTTATGAATCGCTTTGAACTGAGACTTCTTCGCATCTTTAGCCAATGCAAAGAGTTCATGAACGCAATCATTCAAACTTTCTTCTGAATGTTTCGTGTAATACTCAATTGTTGGGCTCTAAAATTTAAAAATTCATTATTTTCTTGTAACCACAAAATTTTACCGCGAAAAAATATTTTTTACCCAACCGCCAGAGTGGAGCATCATTCGTGCCAAACAAAGAGCCGATGCGGCTATCATTGAAGGCAAGAAACGTAGTGAATCAGTGTAGGGTAGCGTCAATTCCATTAAGTATTTGGCCATCGTGTGAGTTAGAGGATCAGCATCCGCCACTAATAGTAGAATATTAATAATAATAAGTATGTTTAAATTATATTGATTTATAACTATAGAAATAACGAAAATGCTCAAAATGATAAAATAATTATGAAAATTTATAAATTAATAACCATTATATATACGTTCAAACTTTTATATATAGTAATAATAATGTAATAATTTATAATAATTTTTAAAATTTTTTATATTTGAAGGTAAAAAGTTTAATTGACTTTAAGAATATTGATAAATACTCTGAAATTTTACAATATTTTTATACTAAATAATAATACACGCGTTTAAATTTTATTTAAAATAATAATGAAAACGTATATAAATTTATACTAACAATAAATACGTTCTTATATTTATATAATATAATAATAAAAATGTTTAAAGTTCTACTAGTAATAATAATGCGTTTAAATATTTATAAAAAGTAATAATAGTTAAAAAGTTTAAATTTCTAGCAATAATTATGAAAATATTTAAATATCTATCACTAATAATGATGCATACGTTTAATTTATCATATTGAATTATAATAACGAAAACGATTAAACGAACATTAACAGTAATAATACAGAAAATACTACAATTATATCAGTAATAATAAGAATAAGAATAAAAATAAGTACGTTTAGATTTTTAATATAATAATTAAAACTATAATATTAATGTTCCTATATGTATGTATAATAAAACAGATAACAAAAACGTTAATTTTCATATAATGATAATGATAATTAACTTTCGTTTTCAAATAATAATAACTATAAATAAAAAATATATTTAAACAGCTCAAATTTTATTTATAAAAAAAAGGTGGCAAAACGAATTATTAATATTAAATATAATAATAGTGAGTCATTAAAATGTATAAATTTTTTTTTAAATATAATAAAAAAATGATTAAATGTTTAATTTCATATGAATAATAAATAAAAAATTTTGCTAAACGGCTCAAACTAATTAAACAAATATAACGATAATAATATGATATATCTAATTTATATATAATAAAACTATCGTAAATAAAATATGGTTGAAATTTTTATTTATAATAACGATAATAATAACTATTAAGAATAAAATAATTAGGAGAGTAGTAATAATATATATATACAATAAATAAAAAATATATATTTTAGTACAAACTTTCATACAACAATAACAATACTATTTAAAATTTTGTGAATAATAACTATAATAAATAAAAATATATTTAAAATGTTCAAAAATTATTTATAATAAAAAATGTAATAAGATTTATTCACGATAATATTAGTAATAGTAGCAGAAATAGTAAAAAAAAAAAGTGTAAATTTTAAAAAATGTTTAAATTTATATAATAATAAATAATAAATATCTTTGCATTGTTCAGGTTTTACTTATAATAATAACGATAATAATAAGAAAAATTAAATTAAATATTAATAATACTAAAAGTAATAGTAAAAAAAAATCTTTAATTTAAATTATGATATAAAAAAAATTAAATATTTAAATTTATATATATAAAAACGCTAATAATATAATTTAATATATCCGAATTTTATTTATAATAAATAATATAACTGAATTGTTCAAGTCTTAATATATAATAATAACAAATAAAAATAATAAAATATTTCTTTAATTTTAAACTTTTATATATAATAACAATTAGAGTATATATATTTATATAAATGATAACAATAGTAATTATAACATTTTGATGGTAAATACATTTAAAAAAATTATTAATAATCTTCATATTTATATAAATAGACATGATAATGAATATACATATATATAATAAATATATATTAGTTACTTGAATTTTTAAGATATAATAAGTATCTTTAATTTTATAAATAATAAAAATGTTTAAATTTTTATATAATAACAAAGTGATAATAATATATAAATAATAATAGCTTCACTAATCAAATAAAAATAATTTATAAAGTAATAAAAAATATAAGTAGGTTATATTAAAAAGCAAATCATATAATAATAGTATAACAAAAAAAATAAATATTAATAAGTTAAAAAATATAGTGTAGCAATAATAATATAACTTTTATATGATATTAAAAAAATTGATACAAACAGCAAATAATAAAACTATCTTAATTATATTTTTATTACTTAAAAAAGTTTGTTAAACATAATATCATAAAAGAAAAAAAACTTTTAAATATTTAAAATTATTCAATAATAATTTCCTATAAACAAAAATGAAAATATAACTAAAGATGATTTATTTATTGTTTAAAAAAAGTAAATACTAAAAATTACTAATAATAATAAATTTATGAAAGAAAATATAATTGTTAATATAATTAATAATAATTATTGTATTAATTAATTTTTTTTTATTAAAATAAAACTTTAAAAATAACTAGTTAAGAAAAAAAAAGCAGATGTACAACAATAATTATAATAAAAAATAAGAAATCTTGAAAAAAATTTTAATTATTGCTAAGAAAATGATACATATAATTATAAAGATAAAGTGTATATATAAACTTTAAATTATTTACTTATAAAAAAGTTATTATTATAAATATAATTATAAGTAAAGAGTATAAAAACAAAAACTTTAATTATTATTTATAAAAAAAATTTTTTTTTAAGTAAATTTTTTCACATCATTATTAAGTATAAAAAAATTATATTTTTCAAATTATATATCGGTAAAAAGTTAAAATTATAATATAATTATTACTGAGAATAAAAAAATTATTATTAATAAAAGTATACATAAAACTATGAGATTATTAATTAATAATAAATATATAGCTTCTCGTAGAAGAAAAATAAACTTAGAAAGATTATTTTAATGTATGTAAAAAAAGTAGACAAAATAATAACTTTAATTATTATTAGAACTTTTAAATTTTATATTTTTACTAAGAAAAAGTAAATCTTAAAAATATATATAATTATTTGAAAAATTATTTACTGTTAATAAAAAGGGTAAATACTTTAAATAATAAATTTCGTTATCAACTAAGTTTTTCTTAATAATATAAAAAACTTGACACTTTTTTATAAAAAAATACGATAACATCAGATAAAAAATGATAAAAAATAAACAAAAAATCGATAAACTATAAAAATTTTATTAATTAGTTATAAAAATTTTACAGATTAAATCGTTCAACCTTTTGAAGCTCTTCGTAGAAAATGAAGCGGATACGCTGTAGCAATTTGAAAGTTTAAAGTGTTCAAAATAGTTCTTTCCATTTCGAGAATTTGGTTCCGTGTGTAGGCCTTAAAAGGGAAGAACGGTCCCAGAATAAATAATGTTCGGGTAATCGGGTCAAGCAAATAAAAGTGAACTACAATTTAGTTAATTACAATAAAGCGTGGCAGAAATAACTACGCGGTCCAAAATAAATTAAAAGTTTACACCAGCAAAAAAATAAAGTCATTTAATTTAGTACACAGCGGAAAGTTTAATCTTAATCTTATTTGAAGCCAACTAATTCTATGGCTTAATTTGGTTCTCATTTCATTATATTATATAAAAAAGTGATTACTACGAGGGGTCACATTTTTCACGCCCAAAATTATCAATTAAGTTATACGTATAAATAAAATATAATAATTTTCTTATTATACATATAACTTGTTAACAATTTTCTTGTTTTAAGTGAAGAGTTTACTAATAGAATTGGTTTTTAGCAGAAGATTATAAATAAGTATAATACGTCATCCGTAATATAAACAAAATCGTTCACTTCCGGAGCGTAAATCTCTTCAAACTTTGAGCCAATCAGCATGGCTGTAACGCCCACCAGTTGTAGCTTATCACGTGTTATAATAGTCAAACTTAAAAAACGGTCGATAATTGAAACCGTCAAATATAAAGTTTCCTTTTATGGAAAGCATTCACTAAAAAAAAAGAGTATAAAAAGAAAAAACATACTTGAGTCAACTTGAAACGTAAGTGGACATCAATCAGCCAATCAATAAGTATAGCTCGCATTTTAGGGGAAATATCGGTTTGCTTTTTCATATATTCGTGGGAGACTGCATGTTTGCGCTAGACAAAAAAATAACTTATTCGGAAAATAGTATTATAATAAATAAAAATAAGAGTAAATGTTATAAAAATAAAAAATGTATAATATTTTTTAGAATATAAAAAATAGTAACAATTATTATTTCATTAAAATGGTAGCAGTTAGAAAATATTCCATAGCAAAAGAACAGAGCTTTAATTATATTTATTAGTTTATAATAATTATTATAAAAGTTAGAATACTATTATAACTAGTAATAATAACAAAATATAGTTATCAAAAATATAAAAATAAGTGATAATACTTTAAAATAATTATAAACAAATAAAAGTAATCTCATAATAACTTAACTGTTATATAATGTAAAAATAACAATAAATTAAATGAATTATATAGTATAGTAATAAGAGTAATAGATATAATATTATGAACGAAAAAAATAATAGATTAATTTATTTTTATTAGTATTCACCTGAACTACATGCAAATAGTCGTATATGAGCGGAGCATACTCAGCGCAAAATTCCGGAAAGTCTTTATCGAGTTTGTCAATGTTAATAATATTAAATTGTTCATCTTTTGGGCGCTTCTCATCTGTTGGGGAAAATGAAAAAATTAAAAAATAAAGTTATTGGATAATAATATAACCATCAACTTCCATTGGATCAAACGCTCCTTTGCTTTCAAAGTGATTGGACAAAATGTCTTTTTTCAGCTTATTATATATGTCAAATTATTTAGTAGACTTATTAATCCTCATTTCTATTGGCTTTTTAGACTTATTATAAATTTTTAAAAAAAGGTTTTTCATATAACAAAAATAATCCAATCATGCTTGTATGATTAATTATTAACCAATTAGATTTCTCAAATTTTTAAAATATTTTATTCTAAAAAAATTAATAAAATCGACTAAAGAAACTGTTAAGAATTTTAGTTAAATTTAGTACAAAAAGTGCACCATTGAGCTTCTATTAAAAAGTGAGCACATAATTTTAATGAAAAAATACCTACACAACGAAATTCACTTAATTTTTTTTAAAAAAAATACAAATATACGCACCAATAGGCTTCTTTGAATTTGCTTATCTTAAATGAAAAATATCGAGCATAAATATTTTTACAAAATGTATAAATACGTTTTCGTGGTCTTTAGTAAAACATAAATCATATACTGAAGCTCCTTTTTCCTTGGTATTTTGCTTCTCTGAAACTTTATATTATTATTATTAATACTATTACTTTTATTATTTATTAATTTGTTTATTTTATTTTTACTATTATTAGTATTATTACGTAAGTATTAGACATACCCACTGGGAGTTGATAGAGGTTACTCACATCCCGAAGCCCAGTTCCTTATAATAATTATAATAATATTATTAATTTTTTTTACCGTTAGAAAGTTTATTATGTTAAACTCTTTCTAAATCTTTTCTTCGATATTTATAAAAAAAAGTCCATTTTGTTATATTAAGCAAATCACTTACATGCGCAATAATAACAAAACAAAAAGATAAAATAAAATAATTATAAAAAAAATTATTGCTACGAATCTTTTTATATATATTTTTTGTAAAGACTAATTTTTTATTTACCTTAGATATTAATAATATTTGTATTTAGTTTTAAATTTATTGTTCTTTTTATTATTACTATTCATGTTTTTTCTGTTCAATACTCTAAAAAAAATAGTAATTATTATAGTAATAATTTTATATATAAACTAATAATAAAAATAAATTAAAAAGACTATTATATTCAAATTTACTAAACAAAATTTTGTTTTAAATGAAATCTTTTCTTAAATACTTTTTTTTGTAAAAATTACTAAAATATTATCTTTTACTTGTATATATTAATTAAATTAATAGACTTTATTTAAAATCAATTTTTTCAAAAGAAAAAATAATTAATGCACGACTGAAGTTTTTTTGCGCACTAAAAAAAACTTATTATTTTATTAATTCAATTAATATAAATAATTTAAGTAAATATTATTCATTTTTAGTAAACCAATAAAGAATTTGTATAATTAAAAAGTTTTTTTAAGCATAACTACTCTTATTACTATTATTATTATCTTAAGAATACCGGTGGTGAGGCCAGCTCGTTTATACGCCTTAGTATTTTGAGAAATTTCAAGATCGTCCACTTTCCCCGCTGGGAGAGCGGGATCCTTAAAAATCTAAAACGAGTAAAAATACCGAAAAGTTTTTTTTTTCCTTTTTACAGTGTTTTTAACCTGAGAATGGGAAATCATGTGTATAGAATAGTTTAAATATCTCCCAAGGCAAATTTAGAGCGGAAGTGTAAGTTTCGGCAAAAAAATTACAAGACTAATATAAAAAGGTACAAATATATTTATTAGATTAATTTAAAAACATCATTAAACTCTATTAAAAAAATTAAATCTCTAGCCAAAAAAACATAACAATTAAGAAATATACAGAAGAAAACTTTTGCTGATAGTAAAAAAACTTACGTCTACAGAAAAAACTTTGGAGAAACTGTATATGACCAAATAATAATAGTTACTTTACACTATGCAAATGCATTAATAAAATGAAAAACAAAAGGAAAGAAGTTAAAAAGTAAATAAAAAGGGCAAGGGGGGGGCCTGAGGAAAAAATGTAATAGAAGCACCGCACATAATTTATATTCGATACAAATGCTTTCAGGGAAGAGGGCGGTTTACTTTTAAAATGTTTTTTGCTGCAATTCGCATGAATCTTAAAAATTTTTGGCATTATTAATAAGAAAAATTGCCGACTTAGCGTTAAGGTCGGAAGTGTGTCAAGTTTTAGCACAACTTGATGTTTTTTTTGGCATCAAGCAGTAAAAGGGCTATAGTTATATTTATATATCCTTCAGTTCTTTTTTTTGTAATTACTTATTAAAAAAGAATTTTATTGTTAAAGTGGTACTATTAAAAAAAAACTTCTTTTTAGCTCTTAAAATAAATTTACTTAGCAAGTCACAATTGTAAAACCATATATTGTGCCTTAAAATTAAAAAAAAAAGATTTATTTACGATGATTTTAAAAATAGTTGACTTCTCTATTTAATAGGACTATATTTAATTAAAGATATTTGGCTCAACCGTAAAAACTATACTGTTTACGTAAGTATAATAGGTAACAACTACTACATTACAACCAACACCTTTCTTGCTTTACTTTTAGAAATAAAAAAAAATAAATAAGTCCTACCTTAAATTAAACAAATCCCAAATTTAAAAACCAGCCGTTTAGACGCCACATACGTTTAAAAAAAAAAAATTTCAACTGCCCGGAATTTGAAAAAAAAAGCCCGAGTGCTTGAACTTTAAGTTTGAAGGCTGCAGTATTGATTTCTTCTTCCTTTTATGGATGTTAATTGGAACGGCGGTAAAATTATATGTTTTTCGCATATTAAATTAGTTATAAATGAAACTTATTATTAAAGTTGATTGGCTAGTTAAAAAAGTTTCCTAAATAGATATAGTAAATTGTGGAACAGAAAAAAGGCAGAGCTACAAAGAAGGGGTGCACGTTTTCCGTGCGAAAGCTAATTTTTTCGTGGCAATCACTCAAAGCAAACAGTTCCGCGCTAATGGTCGCCCTGTTCTTATATTATAAATGATAGCTAAGTTCTAAATATTAAAAGTTATTTACTATTTACTCTTCTTCATTTCGGAGATATTTAACTTTTAGATTAACGGTGTCACAAGTATTTAAAATCTTTGTTCTTAAATAGCCTGTGTCTCTTCTGTACACAACAGTTTTTGCTCTGCTTTATACAGTAAAGCTATTGTTATTTAAGTTTCATTTACCCTGAAACCTGCACTTTCCTTTAATCGTGCATTAAAAATAGTTTTCTTTAGCGTCTTGTGTTTGAAATTAATGCATATCAGGCTTATTTTTACACAACTAAAAAAGTATTTCAAAAAAAAAAAGAACTTAAAACAAATTTTATAGTAGTATGGTTAATATTGTTCTCCCACAATACCTTTGAATTTAAGTATTTTAATATTATACAACTGCGTAGTTGTATAAATTAGTTGCAATTATTTCCGTTAAAATCATGCAGAATTTATATTGGGATTTAGAGTCAAATAAGGAATAACTTGTCTATCTAGAAAGTAAAATTTACTCAAGATGTAGATGGCGACACTCATTGAATATCTTCTGTAACAAAATTAAGTGGAAAGGTTGCTGAACACTTTAAAATTGTTTTCTCTGAGCTTATTATTATATAGAAGATAATATATAAGCAATAACTGGTTATTTACTAAAAAATTATTTCGAAACATGTTAAGTTTCAATTATTTCAAATTATATTTTTTTCTAGTCTAAAGAATTTTCCAAATAAAAAAAATTCAATATTATAAGTTTTTTAGTAGGTCATTTAATAGCGGATAATTAAATTTTTTTCTGTTAGGCAAAGATTCGAAAAAATTACTTTTCATTAATTAATTATAGATTTAGAATAAAAACCTTTCCGGAAAGAAATTACTAAATAATATGCTGAGTTTTTATTTAAAGGTTTACTAAAGTTCAAGTAAAGTATTAACTACGTTGCTCCTTTCTAAAGTTTTTATGTGTTAAATTTAGCTATAAATTTTTTAAAAACTTCTCAGTCTCAAAAGCAAACTTGTTTAAATTTTCCTCTTTTAATATAATCTCATTTACTCTATGAAAACTCAGTTAAAAGAGTTTGGAATTTAGAGATGGGAAAGTAGAAGAAACAAAAAAAAAAAAAATTAATAAGTCATATATTCGAAAAAATTATTTTTCTATAAAATTTAGAATATAATTAAAGTTCTTCAATACATATTAAATAATGGCTTCAGTACTTCTATTGGTATATTTAAACTAAAGGTAACTTTTACTCAATTTACAAACAACAACTTTATATATAAAATATAAATGTACTCTAATAATGCTTGTTTGTCTCCACCAAAAAAAAAATTATAATCGTAATAAATTCAACTGGTTTTCAAAAACATTTTGAAAAAAAATTTAAATTTAAAAACTTTTTACATACTGTAGATAAAGCAGGTCTAAAAAATGTAATTTAAATTAAAAAAATTGAAGCTATTACAAAGAATGGAAACGAAAAAAATTATTCAGCAAGGGCGAAGTTCTACTTTTATTAAATATTTAGTTTTTTTTTTAAAGTTCATTGTGAATATAATACGCAGAAGCCTCTTCAGAGGAAAAGTAGACACCAAACCAGCTATGCCAATTGACCTCGAGATCATCTTCAAATTTACAGTGAACCTGAATGTACAAAAAAATAAATTTCTTACAAACCAAAATTTTTAATTCAACAATATAAAAATTATAATAAACGATATCACCAATATAAAATAAAATAATTAATATATTTTTTTATAAGATTAAAAATTACGCTCATGAAATAAGAAATTTTAATAAAAAATTCAATATCTAAAATTATCTAATACTGCGTAAAAAGCCTACATTATTTAAACTTCACTTAAAAATTTTTTTAGAGGCAAATAAAAGTATTTCAACAATTTATTAAATAATAGTGTAGCTGATAAAGTACAAGCAAAGAACTAAAAATTTATTAAAAACACCGGGAGAAAAACGGCGCTCTTTCCAAGCCGATCTCAACTTTTAAAGAAAACGATATAAACTCACTAATTTTTTTTAAGTCGTTTAATAATGCTATATATATTACTACCGTCCGCGGTCAAATGGTTAAAAATGATTAAAAAAATCTCTACAAAAAAGATCTTATATAAATTCAACAGTTGTGCGTTATTTAGCGATTTATAGCTTCAGAAATTTATAATTAATATACATATATATATATATATATATATATAACTTAACAATAAGCGATAATAAATCGGTTCGCACTATTTATAATGTTTGTAACAAAATATAAAGGTAAAGGGTCATCAAAGCGTTCGACAGTTAGCAAAAAAAAACTTAAAATTTTTCGGAAAAATTAGTTTATGTTAGCTTTATAAACCTGTAATTATAAGTATCACGCGCATTTTAATCATATATTTTAAGGACACTAGAAAAGTATTTAAAAAAAAAAGCTTTAGAAAATAAAGTAAAATTTTAATTATAAAGCTTGACTATTAACAAAATTGAGTGTGTAGAGATTGCTAATGTTTTATAAACTTAACTAAAAATTAAAGTACAGCACAATTTAGGTAATAAATTATATCCTTTCTAGAAATATTGTTACTATAGATATAGCGTTTATAAATTTACTTTTTTACTGACTACAATATTATTTTCTAAATTTTGTTATTAACTCTAAATACTTTCAAAACTATGAAAAAATTTGTTAATAGTTGATTTATATATGATTTTAATTTTGAAAAAAAAATACTTATTGTGATATTTTTCCATAATTTTGGATATCGTTATAAAATTAAAAAACTAGTCTTTACAATTCATAAAAATACTTACATATTACAGCGCCTTTATAAAAAAGACTGGAATTCTAGCTAGATTAAACTTATAAATAAATATAAAGTTCTTCAAGAAAATACTTCACCAAAATAAATAATATTACCAACAAAAAAGATATATAAATAGACCGACACGTACCAACTCCTGAGCAAGTAAGAACACTATTAATAATATAACTATAGTAGAGGCTAGTTAGTTAACTTTTCAAGTTTTCCCACAAGGTTTTGCCTATATACATACCTTAACAAAGAAGGTGCCAAAACTTAAATACTTGACAAATTATTAAGTAAAATTTTGTATGTGCCGCCCGATTTATAAATAAAAATGAGCTAATTCTTAACCTTAGACAAGTAAGAAAAACGTTAAAAAAAAGTAATGGCAGAAGGCCCCCTGAACTTCCTTACATCCAACGGCATGAAAAGGAGGGGAAAAAATCACCCAACAAAACTCAAGACAATAATACTGAAACTTTAAATATCTATATTAACAATTAAAAAGTTTAATTGGTTAAAAACTTTATTCGTAATTGGGTTCATCTCTATGTTTAAAGAATAGAATATCTCGATATTATTTATTATAAAGTTTAGCACTAGGCTAAGAGTTACTTTAGTGTATAAATATGAAAAATATTTTTTTTTTAATCCACAAAAAAAAATACTCTTATGAATACTCAGAAAAATATAAACAAAAACAAGAAGTATACAAAACCAAAAATAATGAACCTTTAGTAAGTATAAATAATTTTAATCTGCAAAGCACGAGTTGCTTGTATTAATAAAAACCTCATTCTGCCCTCGAACAACATCCATAGGAAAAGTGTAACGGCCACTACTTAGCAAAGCGCCAGTGTCCACATGTTTTAACTGGATCTATATAGTTATAATATAAATCTCAATGCAAATTCTTATAATATTTAAATAATAGATTATAATAACTAAATAACAAGTTAAGAAGTAATTTTTATATATTAAAAAGAATATAACATATCTAAAAGGTAGAATACGTACAAGTTAGTTGAAACTATATTTTAACTATATACAAAAAGTAAACATGCCGTTGATTCTCGTTTCCACGAGCCTTTGCACTTTATTTCCCAGTTATCACCTTTTAGTGGATAATAAAATATAATAAAATATAATATTTTATTAGAATCAATGAATTACAAACCTTTTTATTGTTTGTTAAACAAAAACTAAATAGTTTGATTAGGTAAATAAAAGTAGTATGATTTAGAAGAGGTAAAATTGCTAGCTATAATTAAAAAGCAGCTAAAAGATTTTGATAGCAAAAAATTAAAAATCAAAAGAACACCAGAATCGCCGTTTACATTTTCCTCTGATCCATAAGCGCTAACTTCTTGACGATGTGTTAAAGGGGATTTATGCCGATGACTGTGAAGAAACTTTTGAGTGTTGACGTGGAATAAACGAATGAGAGAATTACATTTTATTGGTTCACCTTTCATCCAAAAAGAAAAAGTTAAATTATAAACACTATAATCAACTTTACGTGAACGATAAAATATTAAAAAGTTTGTATACCTCTTCTACAAGTTTGATTATAAGCAGCTTGAACTTGCCAGTAACTATTAGGGTCGTCGTCACGAACGTTAGAGGTAACAGACTTGCATGAAAGGTAGTAAAATTTATTTTATTTTACTTTAATAATTGATAATGAAAAACCTGCTGGTGACTACCAGACCCATAAGTAACGGGATGCGAGTGAAGATTGTACTTAGTTTGATCATGCTTTAGCTTTATAATGCTCCCACAGGTTACATACTCGTAACCTTTAAAAATAATTTATTTCTAACAAAATTATGAGTATAAAATGCAAATGCAGATTACCTGATTCAAAAGAAATGGCTGATGAGGCCAAAAAAATAAACAGAAAAAGAAACATTGAGTTCAATATATTGACTTCCGAGGATTGATAATATTCTATTATGGTAAAATTTTTCAAAAGAAGTAATGAAAAGTCCGGATTGAGGAAGTACTTCAAACAATTGCAACTAGAACTCCTTAATATCAGTTTAACTATACTAAAGTTATACAGAGTCCTTATTGGAAATTAAGAGCACGCACTAGTTATTTAGCAGTATTACTACATTTTTTAACACAAATAATCATAATCAGCTCAAAATTTTGCAAGTATCCGTAATCATAACCAAGGGAAGTTTACGTTGTAGGGAGTGACATTTAATAAGAAATCATATAATCGACTAACACTTTTTATTTCGTAAATTAATATTTTGTTTTTCACAAATTTAACCAGTGATGTACTTAAATAATTAAGGTTGTTAATTGCTTAAAAAAATTAATAGTAGCTAGGTTAAAAGAAAATATTAGAACTATGCAAGTTGTACAAATTCTTGTAAAAAGGTGAAAGTTAGCAAATGCCAGGTAAGAAAAAAAAATTTTTCTAGTACAGCTGGCAAAGGGCATGTTAACAAAACAAGCTAATGTGCATGAAAAGGTGTCTGTCTACCAGTCTGCCTAAAGTATAGGTAGAAGTTGCGTTTTACTTATATATTACTGGTAAACCTATAAAAAAGCATCCATTATATTAAAACCTTCTATTTACCTGTCTTCCGAATAAACCGCGCAGCGGATCAGCGAGAAAAGCAAAAATAACCTCGACATCTGCTTCTATTTTTACTATATTTTTAGCACCGGTATGCTGGGTTCGGCCATATTCCTCTCCTCGTGGGGGGTTGAGAAATTAATGATTACTCCAGTATTTCTTCTGAGTTATATTGGCTGCCCCGAAAGACTGGGACACAGCGTAGAAAAAAGGAGCTCAATCTTCGGTTTTCGGGCCTGATGTGATGGAATAACGCCACCATTAAGAGGTGTGACCTTCACAATTAACTTCTAAAGAATAATTATTTAGGATCTTTAATGTGGTTATATCTCTTTTTCGTGAATTCATTTAACGTGATAGAAACTAAAAATGTTAAGATTAATTCGAAAATGACGTAAAAATATTGACATGATTGGTTGCATTAAACGCTGTTTAGTTGCTTCATTGAAAGGGACGCCGGTTCGCTCCTATTAAAATTAGTAAAACGCTTTCCGACAAATAAAAATTATTTCACCTTTTAGAAAAGAAGCCCTCACGATGGGTGTAAATTATAATATATATGTTTCCAAATAATAGATAAACCTAAAACTTGTATCAAAATTTTAAATAAAGAAATGTATAAAAGAAGTACACTAAAATTAAGAATGGCTTTATTGGCAAGTTTCGGGTAGTAGTATTTATACCTTTACAAAACATCCGAAACGCTTCCAAATGCACAATTAATTTAATTGAACCAGATAAAATTTACTTTGTTTAGTTTGTATCCAATTAATAAGGTAGGTCAAATTAAATTTTTCTGTATAGAAATTTAATTTCTATCTTGTATTTTTGTTAATTGCTCTCGGGTTTTTGATTGGATTAATCACGGATAGTTTTTCCTGTGAAAATATATTTTATTTCTTTTTCCTTGTTTACGTGTATGTGTTTTTTGGTTTTGTACTTTATGCTTAATGTATTATACAATATAATTTTTGTAATGTCGTGTATATTAAGCTATTGTGTTTTCTTTCACTATAGTTTTTTTCAACTCCTAAAGTATTGTGCGTAGAACTTAGTTTAAAAATATTACTGATATACCATTAGTAAAGGATTATACCATCTTAAACTTATTGCGCAGACCTCGCGTGCGGGTCATAGCATCCTTATCATAGTACAAGTCACCTTTTTGTTTAATGTTATGTACATTTACGCACCTAAGTTGCTGTATTGAAAAACTTCATACTAGCAGGTTCGCTACAATATTGCTTATTTGTGTCTATAAATGATGGCGTTTAAGCTCATGAGTATAGGTCAAAGGGAGAGAGCAGGAAGGCTAAATGAACGTGAGACACCACCTTATACATGTTTTTTGGTGATCTTTTTCTTCGAAGGCAGGTGATATATCAACAACCGTTTCTGCTAGAAAAGAAACACTAAATTACCACACAAACCTAAGGAACGTGCTCAATGATGGTAGCAGAATATAGATTTTAAAATGAGAAAAAGTGAGAAATTCAAGCTGGTTCCTAGTTCAAAGTCATTAGTTTCAATCTGGTGCTATTATAGCCCTATAGTGCAGGCGCGAGAAGCCCGCACTAAGGAAAGCTAAAAAGAGACTAGTGCGTGCACAGTAATAGAATGAAACTAAGAAACAAAGAATAGGGGTTGATTTTATTTTAGATTGGTATCGCTTTTATACATAAAATTTATGAAATTTTCGTGAGTATTCTTAATTACATATTATCTTGAGATTTTGGTAGCTGTTAGTTTATTACAGAGCTTAATGAAAAGGGTTTTTATTACTAACCGCGGTTACTATCTTACAATGTTAAAATTCCTAACAATGCACATTGGTTGCTGTGACGGTTAGCTTGGATCAGCTTTAGAACTAAGTGTATTCACGAATCCCTGCAACAGGAAATACTGTTATGGGCGGGCTTATTAGGGCAGTCCTTCCGACTGCTTTTGATTTTCGTCTACTTGTACGAGACGAAAGCTTAGAGCATAAAGCTACAGTAGCCAGTTATTAAAGAAATTGGATAACGTTACCTCTAGCACTCGGAATATTACACTAAGTGTAGTAAAATTGAATTACTTAGATTCAAATTAGTATTGGGTTCAGGGTGATAAAAAAAATTTTAAAATGACAGCATGAAAATGTTCAATTCCGTGCTGCTGCTATCTTAAATATACAAGCTGTATAGTATGATAGCACACTATATAAAAACACCTAGACAAAGTGCAGAACAAAATATGCAAAAACATGAAAAACATGAAAACACCAAAAGCAAAGAAAATATGGAACACAAACATAGAAAACAAATTAAATAGTATATTACTTTGGGTATATAATACACCAACCATAAAACGCAAATACACAAAACGCTAAACCCCTTAAATTCTCACAGGGTTTATTTCACTGGATATTCATGACCTATTAGTTGTATAATATGGTAGATTGCATATTATGGGCTATTCGGTACTATAATATAGAATTTTAAAGATTCAACACATTAATTTATTTAAAAAATATAAAGACTCCTGGGGAGCACCACACACAGCCAAACCACAAATCAAGAAGAAAGAAGAGTGAGGTGCTCGGGCCAGTGCAAAAAAGACACGATACAAACTAGAAGCTTATCTTATACGTAAAATTGAAGTGTTTAAATATTCTATATAATGGTACTGTTTTTAACATTCCTAAAAATAAGTTAAATACAAGAGTTTATAGTGCTTATCCCCAGAGAGTATAATGTGTAAATTTATTGTTAAAATTGCTAAAATACATATAAAGGTGTTATCTAGGGTTTTACCTATCTTAGTTTAGTATGGCATGTTTTCATTCCTTCATTCATTCATTGCATTTAACATATGATAGCAGAAGTATTCGTTCATAACTATTTACCAAATCACAATTATGAAAATGTTACACTAAGGTAAATAATAGTGTAATTAACAATGTTAATTAATTTATGTCAATTTTCCGCCAAATGAGTCAAGATTTTGTTTGTTATGTTATGTTATGCTTATGTGAATGATTTGTGACTTTCCTTTACATATAAATAACCGTTAGCCCTCGAGGTTTAAGCCCTCGCCTATTCACAGGAAAAACTGACCAATGAGTAAATCCACTCGAACACATGAAAAACAGCCAATTAAAATACAAGAGAAGAAAAATTTAATTTACTACCGCATACAAAATAGTTTAACACAATTAAATAATTGGACACAAACTAAGTAAAATATTTTAAAAACAAACCTGGTTAAATTAAATTTAATAAACAAATATAAAAGCATTTTTTGACTTTTTGTAAAGGTATTTAAACAGGTCGTAAACTGACCTATAAAGCCTTCCTTGCTTCAATATTTTATATTATATGTTTTATATATATTTTATTTTATACACTTCACATTTTACTTGCTTATACACGTTTATAAGTTATAATTTTAACTCTTATATCTTATATACATCTATTTAAATACATCAGGAACAACTTTTGATACTGCATTGCTTAATTAACTTCTTTGATCATTTAAGTAGATCTTCTGATACTAACTCGACATTTGTTCACAATGGCTGGCCCTACATCGCGATAATGGCAGCCCAATGAGGGACGAAGAACGTAGGCAAGAGGCAAAAGGCAGTAGAGGACAGAAAAAAATTTTTAGTTAAATGGTTGCTCACATATATATGACCCATCAATGAAGTAATTATAAAAAAAAAATTATAGTTTTATTGCAAGTTTTTAATCGTTGTTTCACTATAGACTACCTTAGTTAACTAGAAATTAATTAATAAAAAAATGCTACGCAAGCTCGCAATGGTTCTACCCTATGTTATTAATAAATTTATCTTAAAAATTCTTATCCAAAATTTTACAAGCTCTTTTTAAGTTAGACGTTATGGGGTTGGACGTAGATAATTCATTCCATCATAGCAACAATTCTGTCTCTCCAGATTCTAAGTGCTTTGTAAAAACTTTATTTAGTTCACTTATAGCACTCCTAATTAACTTGCTAATGTTAAGGGCTATAAATACGTACAGTTTCTTTTTTAACTATTCTAAGGTTTTATAATATGTTATCAATAGCAGTATTTTCAAATTGTTTTGGCGATAGCCAGAGCCGCATTCCAATGTTTCACCCCAGTCTCTGAAACCTAAAAAAACGGAAAAGGTCTTTCATCTTTTTACTATCTAATTTTTAATGATAATACTAATAATAATAAAAGTTTTAAACCTTATAATTTTTTTCGATAAGGTTCTAGAACAATTTTTTTTCTCTTTTATAAATTTACAATTAAAATAGATGTTATACATACTACTGGAAACTCTTGCTTTATCTAACAGTACAGTTGTCGATTTCAAGCGTGCGATGGCAGAGGCTTACACCCAACAATGACACGTAAAATTACATGACCTTCTATCTGCCTTTTTGAGTGTGAGCCTCGGCGCTTCATCCGAGTTGTCATGGTCTTTTAATACATTGAAGACAAACAAATGCTAAACTACCTCCACCGGCGCTTCAGAAAAAGCCGATAGCGCAGCTAAACAGCTATGAATAACAAATTAAAACAAAGTATCGAGTTTCTGGTGACAACAGTTTTAGCTCCTAGAAATATGTCAGGTGAGTTAGAAATTGCGGACATATCTTGGCCACTTCCTCCCAACGGCGATACCATAGTCAAAAACGATGGAGACACAAAGCAAACAATTTGCTGATCATCTTGATTTATTCTTCTTCCAAGTCACCTTTCTTACTAAGCCAACACCTACAACTTTCTACGCGCTTGCTAGCTGGTGTTTTGTCGTTGGGGCCTCTCCATTGACGCAGCAAAGATCAAGGCGCTTATTATAACAAAAAAACGCATTACGCTGCCGACACCATAGACTTTTAATGGCATAGCAATCCAACAGTGTCCTCAAGTGAAGTACCTGAGGGCCTTCATAGTATCTATGTTGTTGTAGTAGTGTCCGCACTTGAAATACATGGTGGCAAAAGGCGAGGCAGCAATCCTGATGGTATACCTACTCTTATGCAGCAAAGGAAGATTTTATTGAGCTATAAGCGAAGGCTGGATATATTGTTCGCTTGTCGCATCATGAGGTGTAGGTCTTCTGCCTGGGCCTGCAGCTTATCCGCAACAGCGCCCTCGCTTCAAGTGCGACAAAATAAACTGCTACGCATTTCAGCAAGTGCTAAGTGGTTTGTGCGCATTGATAAACTTTATAGAGAGCTACACATTTAGAGAGTTGAAACAATCTTAAAAATATTATACCGTTGCCCTTTACGAAAGGATAGCTTGACACGATAAATGGCTTACAGCCGAAGAATGGCGGCCTTACACTATCAACTTTTGCTTACCGCACTGTCAGCGTGATAGTTGGAAGCTAAGTTGGGGTTAAATCAGACGTGGAACCCAGTGCTCGAGTATTCGAAGTTTTTGACTCGATTGAACACCGAACGTCATTAAAAATATAACGTACCAGCCCTCAAGTTTTTTTTTGTTCCTTTTTTATTTATTACTTTTTTATTTTCTAAATTATACTTTTTGTCTTTTTTAGTTATGAGCACCCAACTTTTTCTTATTTTAGTTTTTTTTAATTATTTTTTTTAATTATAGATAGATGTGTCAGAAAGTTAACTGGAAAGTCTGGAACAACTTCAAAAATGCCTTAAACAAATGATATAGAAGTTAGAGGAGTTTATTCATAAGGAAAATTTTGTAAACCCCACAAAAGTTTAAAAGATTATTTACCATGCTTATACTAATATCAGTTCCAAAACTATCGCGACTTTTTCGTTTGTACGTTCCTTTTAACGTTCGCCCAAAAGCTAGAAGAGTTTGCATTGCAGAAAATCCGAACGAAAGTTTTTAACAGTTCTCTAAAAGATTGGAATCTCTGAGTGATATAACAACCCAATTGTGTACAAACTCAAAAAATTTTTACATGCATTACCTAAACCACTTAACACACTTACAGCGCTAACTATAACGTATAGGACTGAGGTACTATGCATATGCTAAATAAATGATTAAAGCTTAAAACAGACGAAGTGACTATAAACATAACTCTTCAATAAACTTGTTTAACAGGAGGAAAGTCAAATATTTGACTAAAACTAGTAAGCTATATCCGACTAAGTAGGTCAACAAAGTATCTCAAAAAAAAAAAAATTTATTGAAAAAGTTTTTTATAAAAACAATCTGCGAGTTACTGGATTGAAGTGACCATCTTTAGAAGACGTCCTATTGTCGCTGAGATGGCATGATTGAATGTACGATAGATCCGTAAATTAATTTATGAGTACGACTTCTTAGTAATTATTAGGGATTAGAAAAGATTGCAAATACTTAGATCTTCATGGTCTATAAGGATGCTTTTATCTCCTGGCAACAGAATCACAAATCTCACTACATCTAATTACCCTTTTCATTCTATGCCAATAGAGTATAAGTCATACGACTTATACACCTCATTACACCCAACTAAACGTAAATCGTATGGATACTAGGTGATTAAGCAATGCCGAGTATTTAACGGAACCATCAGTTTGTTTTTATAATAAACAACTGAGATTTTATATAAAAACTGAGCGGTGCATAAAAAACTACGTACGAAGTGAAGTGCCATCCACAGAGTGAGAAAAGGGAACCTGCGCACTTGAAACGTTGAAACACAAGATGTGGAAAGAGCGGGAGAAGGTGGGATTGCTACCAGTAATAATAATACTTAATTTCCAGATTATACTACAAGAGGCCAGACCTTCCCTACGTTGAAATCACGGTGAAAATTTACTTTTAAGAGAAGCTTTTAGGTATTATGGTCCTAGAAGACCATATTTCCAGGCTGAGAGAGAAAAGAATAAATCATCAAGCAATAAAAGATACATTTACTTACCGTTTTTTATTAAATGATAATTACTCCGAGATCAAGGAGGTTCTCTAGAGAATAACTCTACAGGGTGCCCGCCATCTTCATAGACTTGACTAAGCGCACTTCACCTAATGCAAAGTTATTAGCGTCCGTCTTAAAAATAATCTTGAAGTTTGGATTAATGCGCCTTAAGATGGAAGCAATGACATTTATTTTTTGAACTCGTAAAGGACATAATTCTGTTAAAAGATTCAAGCTACAGCCTTTTTAAAAAAGTTTTGTCGGATGTTTGTTCCGACAAAAAAATAGCGGAATCTACAAGGAATTATAGCTATTTCCTAGTTCCTGTAGAAACCCATTGCAAGGTGCACTCCACCTCAGAGGAATTCACTATTACAATCACTTAATAAAAATTTTAAGAATCAATAGTTTCTAACATTAAAAAAAAAGTTTAACTACAAGGCCATGTCTTTAATTCCTTTGTCGTTCTTACTATATATTAGCAAATCTTCTAAGTAAATTAGTATAAACTTATTTATATATTCCCTAAGGATCTCATTTATAAAGAATTGAAAGGGAGCCGAAGCATTTGACGGCAGCGAAATGCAAACTTCCGTTCGCCTACACCGTACTAAGTGATACCCATGAGGAAGTCCAGTCGAGTGAAAATCTTTGAGTCCGCTAGAAAAAAAGCTAATTATTACGGTTCTTACGTTTAAGTTCACACTAATCAACTCATAATAACGATTCGTAATTAGGTTTTTTGATAAAAAGTAGCTAGCACCTATAGGGCTAGTGGAAGGTTGTATCCACCTATCGTTAATGCCTTATGGATATACTTGCAAGCGCTTGAGGCTTTCTTGCTAACTCAGCTTCAGTGACCAAACCAAAAAACTTTCTTAAAGCAACGACGGAAGATGCATAAAGAAGGAGAAAGACTGAGCCTTAGTTAACAAAACAAAAGCGGGACCCTCAAAAGGCGCACGGCTAATAAAGTCTTAGCATGATCTGGCGAATACCTTGCTTGTTGTAAGCTTTGAAACTGAGAACGAAGATTTAAGAAAAATTCTGTCCCTTGGCTACTTAGTAAGACATGAGGTCATTGTGATTACTTATTACCACGGCTAAGATTCTACGAAAACCAATTCATACAGCTGATGTAACTTTGACCCTTGCAAAACCAGCAATGTACACATACCTCAAGGCCTACATTTAATATTTGATAGTAAAATAAAGCGTTTCAAAATTAAATGTTGCTTTCTATATTTAAAAGAAACGGCTAGACTATTTTACAAAAAATTGACTAGAAGACTTAAAGATTTGGTTATTATCAAAATAAAATAGTTGAATGCAAATTTTGCATAATAGTTGGAGATCACGAAAAATTCCGTTTTAATCTAAAAAAGAGAGTAATATTAAAAAATGCAGAGAACTAAAAAATTTAAGGGATTAACATAATAGATAAAGAATAAATATTTAATAGATTAAACGTATAACCTTGAATAACTTATATCAAAATATCCTGGTGACACAAAACCAATTGGAGACTACTTTTGCCCAACTTTACTAATATTAAACTTTTTACTGATGAAGACATTAAAGCTGAATATCATAGTCTAACCGGATCTTTGCGAAATATGGCTGATAGCTTCAGGGCAGATATCTCATACGCAACTTCCACGCTGAGTCGATTTCCCACAGCAATAATAATAAAAATATAAAACATGCACTTGTCAAACAAGAAACCTGTTGCCTTATATAAAGTGTAATAACTATTTTGACGGCAGCCACTTACTGGGATTCCCCTTGGGCTAAATCTTACGAATATAAATCCACTTTGGGTTACATTATAAGTAACGAATCTCTAGTGCAATAGTCTTTTAATATAGACAACAAAACTATATAAATTTTCTTGTGAGCAAGGCTACATTAAATAACTGACTCTAAAAAAATATATATACTACCTGGAATTTTTCCAAACCTTAAAATTAAAGTAATAATTTACATAGTAAAGGAGGTCGCTTCGAATAAGAGGGTACGGCCTATTGAGATTGCTTATCTATACCTTAAAGATGAATTTTGAACAGAAAATAGTCACCTTATGTATTCTTGATACGTAATTTGGCGGACTTATATTTACAATACCAAGCTCATTTCCACATACATAACTTCTCCATAACCATTTTGTTAACCTAATACATAGAAAGGAGCTCTAATAGAGTAAAAATTACCAAAAAATAGTAGAGAAAACCCCTACTTCTTTATTTCTCTGTTTCACTCTATCAGAAAGCAAGGATACAGACTTAACTCCCTTCTCTGCCTCTCGTTCGAATAAAAGCTCAATTTGGTTCTTCTGTTTCTGCTGGACTCAGTAGTAGCCCCATACTAGTTTTTATAAGTTCGTTTCGTTGAGGTTTAATAAAAATTTTTATACTTATAAAAGTGGCTATTTGTTAGTGTCAACCTTTGGAACCAACTAACCCAATAGAGGAGAAAGCTGTCTCGTCTTTTGCATTTAAGTTATACTGACATTTTAGTTGAAAGAAAGAAAGTTATGTTAATTAATTTTATGAAAATCCGTCACGTCCTTATTTGCGTAGTTGAATTTAAAGCTCTTTTATTTGTAGAAAATGTTCGGCATGATGGGTTTCGCCAGCTCTATATGTCATAGATAGAATTTTTAAAAAAGTCTGCCAAACTTGGTAGGCTGTATAATCTTAATAAAAATTGTAACTTATATGAGTATTGATATACATTTTCCAACATTTCATATAGTAAAGTAAAAATTTGTTTAAGCTTTTTGGCAAAAGTTAGAGGGAAGCGCTCTTTAAATTGTCGCACCAGTCCTAAAGCGTAATGTTTCATCAATTTCCGAGTAGTTACCAAAAATTTTATCTTCTGGAAAAAATAAATGGTTTAAACCATGTTCAACTAGTATAAATTTAAACTGTCTCAGCTAAATTATAAGTTGACCAGAGTTTTTTAATAATGTACCTAAACTAGTTAAGAACAATCCGGCTAATTAAAACCTACATTTTAAGTAAGAAGTATCCGAACATTCCAATCCTAAAAAGTTAGAATAGTTTTTCTTAAAAACTATATATATGTAACTTAACATTAAAAAATAAACAGAAATAGTCGGAAAGACCTGGCTGGATATAGTGCTTTCCGAAGTCTTAGGAGGCGGGTCTTGTACTTTGGGCCACCTCTCCCGGTGGTGGTTTTTTGGCGGTTTTATACCACACTAGACCGAATGGAGGGTGTCCGGACCCGAGATGTCTGGCATAGGTTAGATTAAGCAGTCTATTAGACCCTTTTTAATTAGGGCCTGGCTGTAGTATGTTAGGTAACAAAAGAAAATAAACGAGGGCCCTCACTTCCTTTCTTTTTCGTCTGTTTTTTTTCTGCTGGACATGAGCGTCTTATCCAACCTGAGTAAACTAAACACCCTAGTAGTAGCGCGTTTATAAACTGCGTAACTAATAGTCCTCTGGTATTATTAATAGAGAATTGGTACTTTAACTTAAAAAGGTTTAACAAGAAGAAAATGATAATCCAATATTAATTATAGTTGAGTATGTATATGGTTTAATTTTTTTATAAAAAATTTGGTATTCTCATGGAACTTATATTCTGCTGTTTAATATCTTTTAAATTGAATTGCTCTAGACTGTTAAACAGTTATACTATAATTAGAGATAGCTCAGTTCTGAAATTTCACTTGTACATATACTTATTCATTCTAGAAAACTATCTGAGATGGTACAATTCCACTTAGAGTTTTAGTAAATAATTTTAATAAGCTTTTCATGTTTCCAGTACACCACTCTAGGCTTTAGGCGTTCCTTTTTTGTATATTTGTGCCTCATATTGCTCCTCTTTATAGTTTTATGTCCCAAGGGTTCAGTTCCATAGAATCTGACCTTTTTTTTTCTTCCGACTTTTAAAATTAGCTTTGTAAATTTTTGTATGTTACTTTACACATACGGAACTTTATTTTTTCAAAGTAAACACTAGGAAGTTCTCCTTTAATTTTACTCTTTTCCTATTTCTCTTTTTTAGGCAGGCTTCATTCATTACTCCTTTTTTACATGGAGCTTAAATACCTTCGCTTTTTATTTATTTAAATCGTTTAGTGGTTCATGACGAACTACATTCAAATATTCTTCCACTTGAAAAAAATTTTCTTTCAAAGGGTTCCAACCATCTTTAACATAGTATACTACTTCTATCTGAACCGCTTAAGCTTTTCATTCTTTTTTAATTAATAAACAAAATTTAGGTTTTTTATTAAAACATATGAAATGTTATTCGCTATAGAGTCACAACCATACTAAATTTTTTTTTTTTGCCCTTGAATGTGACTGTCGTATTTCTCGATATTTAATCCCACTAAAAACACCGATTAAGTATAATAAATTCACAAAAGTGATTTTTAGAAAAAATTATGTTAAGCACACAATTCAAACTTACCTATCAATTTTTCTCTAAGTCAGTCAAAACAATAACTATGATTCCCCTATACTTTTCTCACCTGCTTTAACCTTACGTATTTTTTATTCTATCTCACTCAAAATTATGTAACTGGCTTTCTATATCCACGTTTATTTAAAATGTACTCCAGTCTGGTAAAAATTAAAATGCTTTTATAGATTAAAGTTTTCAAAAAGTATATTGTAGGTATACAATTCAGTAGAGGTTAAACAAAATTTAAAGAGATTACAAGTTCAACTTATACAAGCTAAGAGCACAAACTACAATCTGCAAAATCAAATTAAATCAATGGAAAACCTTTATACAAACATAATAAAAAAAATAAATAAATAATTTATTTTCATTTTTACTAATAGAGGGTCCTTTTTTCACAAAAAATACAAAGCTAGGCATTAATAAAATAAAAGAATTAAAAATAAACCAAAAATAAAGAGGACGAGAAAAAATTATTTTTCGTTGCCTTATCTACTTGGCCCGGAGTTTATAATTTTCGTAGCTTTGTAAAATTTTAAATTGATGATCTGATTGGCTGGGGAACAAAATTCGGAGAAGAATTTTTTAAAGAAACGTATCTGAAGTGCAAGCATTTTCTAAGCTTCTTACTGTTGCAACATAAATAGGTATATAAGAATAAATTTTCTATTCACTAGTTTTTATATACATACTTTTTAAAGTTTTTTAATATACTTCTATTAAGAATCTTATTTATATTCTTTACTAACTATTTGGACGTTGTAAGGTAAAACCCAAAAACTGCTTTTAGTTATCCCCTTATACTAAACTGTAAATATAAGCTATACAAAAGTTTTAATTTATTTTCATTTTATATATATTATAGCTAAGACTTGTGGTTTTTGGTTCATGGCTCCGCTAAAGTCACATAGTTACCAAGAATTAGAATTCCAAGGCGAATAACTCTCTATTTTTCTTTAGTTCTAGTTTTATAATAAAAACTGTTTTATAATAGATGATTTGGATGAAGAATTAGATGAATCTTCTAGCTTGCAATGTAGATTTTTTATACTCTTTAGATATTTTTTTTGGGTTATACTAAAACTTAAGTACTTGGTTCAATACCATAAATAACATTTTTACTAATAAATAATTTTAGTAAATATGTGATTATTAGAATAATTTTATTAATCAGAAATTGTTTACTTCTTCTATTCATACTTTTATAATATTTTTTAACAATATAATAATATTTTGATTTTTTTTAAGCGTTTGTAAATTTTTACTTACACATCTTTTTTAAAAGAAACCAAAAATTATTATAAATTTAATCTTATTTGTGTAGCAAATCTTTACTATATTATTTTGTTAATACTATTTTAATAAATATCACTTATAAACATTTTTTTTCACTAACACTATTGGACAAGTTATATTTATATTCAACAGGTACAATTTATTCTAAATAACTTAGATCAAGAGTTATATAATAATAATATCTAGTGGAAAATTTCTTTATAATAAACTTTTTTTGTGCGATATTAATTTCTTGACTGAACATAAATTTATTTTGCATATAATTAAAAATTATAAGCTTACTAATTTTATTCAGAATTAAGTAAGTTATTATTAATTAGGAAATTTTAATATTTAGCAGTATAAAAAAATATTTTTTATAGGCTTTAATAATCATTGGTGAAATTTATAAATTAAAAAATAATTTTGGTATATCTTTTAATGTTTTTTACTATTTTCTATTAATTTAAATTTCTTATAAATAAAGAAAATATAATTTTTATTTTAATAATAAAATATAAATAATAAATGTAACTTTTTTAGATCACTTTTCTTACCAAACCAACACTTCTTCTAGAGAATCGTCTATTTTTGCAGTGGACTATTACAAAAGTTATTTCGATATCGATCCTTTGGAGGCTGATTATTATTATTATTTATATATTTGCGTATTTTTATAAGTCACGGGATTTTTTTTTAAAATCTTTTATTTATTATATAATAATTTTATTATTCTAATATCATTTAATAAATAGAATTAATAAATATTATTAATAGTAAAAGTAGACAAACTTATTATAATTGTTATTTTTTAAAAAATTTAAACTCAACTTATAGAAAAACATTTTTTTAATTTTTTTATTTGTTCATGTTATTATTATTTATAGTTAACACAAAGAATAAAATTATCTCTGAATCCTTTTCATAAAAACTTTTTGAATGAAGTTTCTTTGAATCCTGATCTTTACGGTTCTTTTTTACTTATAGTTATATATTATTATTACTTTAAAATATATTATTATTATTTTCAATTTTATATATTTATTATTATTTTACTTTTGTATATTTTATTATAATTTTTTTAAATATTTATAATTATTATATATTTTTGTAAATTTATTGTTATTACTTTCCAATTATAAAATTTATTATAATTTTTACTTAATTGTACTTTATTATTATATTTATAAATATTTTATTATCATTTCTTTTTAAAATTATAAACTATATACACTAATAAATATATTATTATTAATATTTTCATTTTTAAACATTTAGTATTATCTTTCCTTATAAATTAATATTAATTTTTATTACAAGAATTTTTTAATTATTAATATTTTCTTTTTTACACATTATTATTATATTTATAAATTTTTATTATTACTAAAATATGTTTATTATCATTGTTTTCCTTTTTAAATATTTGTTATTATTATATTTTCTTAAAAATGCTTATCATTTTATTATTTTTACTAAAGTTGTTTACTATTATTATTTTCATTTATATAATTATTATAATTATATTTTCTTATTAATTTTATTATTCGTATTATTTCTACTAAAATATGTTTATTATTATTATTATGTTTACTAAAATTTTTATAAAGTGTTTTTATTTTCAATTTATATATTTATTATTATTTTTTTAATAAAACTTCATTATTTTACTATTTTTAATATTTGTTAGTATTTTATCTTTTTTAATTGTTCTTTTTTATAAATATCAACTTTAAATATTTTTATCAATTATTATTTATTATAAACATTATAAAAGTATATTATATTTTATTTTATATTTTTTTCATTATAATATTATTTCAGCCAATTTTATTATTTTTGAACAATATTTTTATTTATTTTTTTATGATATGATTTTTGTTACTATCTACTTTTTATAACCTTTGAGGTAAAAAGAGTATTATTCTAGATATATAATTTTTACTTATTGGACATTTAAAAAAAATATTAAAATTATTATAAAAGTATTTTTGGTTACAATAATTTGTTATTGCTTATATTTTTTATGTTAACAATTAAAACTATTATTTATTTATTATTTCTAATTCCTTTTATTATTTTTATTACTTTTACTATTCGTTATTACTATTGATGAATTACTTTTATTAATATTTATTTTATATCTTCTTATAACTATTCTACCATTTTTACTGTTTTTTTATCACTTTTATTATAAACTGAAACCTTTTTTTATAAAAAGCGAATATTTTATTAGAATTATTTTTATATTTTTCTATGCTTTCTATATTCTTTATAAAAAACTATTTATTTACTAACTTATTATTTTTTATAATATTTTTAATAATATAACTTTTTAGGGCCTTTTTGGATTAACACAACGTTAATAGTTTTATTATGTACGCGAATTATTGTATTTCTTATATTTATATCGCTATTTAGAAGTTTTAAAAATAATATAAAAATAAACTTTGAGAAAAAAGCAATTAAAAGTTTTATTATTATTATTATTGTAAAAATTCTTTAGAAATATAATAAATTAGTAAAAATTGTAATGCAACTCTTTTATATAATAATATAAACATTTAGTAAAAAATTGTATAAAGATTTTTGTTTAACTTTTTTATTTCCAAGATTATTATTTACTTTATGAATTTATTATTAACTAAACTCCAATATTTTATAATAAAAAGTTTAAAGTTATTTTCTTTTTATAATTTATTATATTATTTTTATTATCTACTTTCTTACTATTAATATTACTTGTATTTATTTGTTAAAAACTCTAATAATAGTGATGTTAAAAGTATTGGATTTTATTACTTTTATTAAATTTATTATTATTGCAATTTTCTTTTAAAACTTTGTAAAAAGTATTTTTGTTACTTTTCTTAGTTTACTATTATTATTATTTGCATTCAAACTATTAACAATATTTATATTTTAAAAACTTTCTTATATTATTAAAAGTTACAAGTTTTGTTACTTTTTATTATTTATTGCTGTCTTAATAAAGAATATAAATAATTTTATTTTTTAATAATTGTTTTAATGGTAAACTATTGTTATTTACATAAAGTTATTAGTATTTTTATTACATATTTTACACAAAATCTTGTATAAAATTATTCACTCGTTATTTTTAATAATTTGTTAATATTAATTTCTTTAAAACTACCAGCAATTTTATAATTATTATTTTATAAAAAACTCGTTAATAGTTTTGGCTTTTGTACATTTTTTTAATAAAAAAATATTAAAAGTTTTTAAATTTGTTTTTAAATTTGTTACTTTTTATATTTTATTAATATAATTTACATTAGAACTTTTAATAATTTCAAAAACTTTAATAAAATAATATTAAAAGTTATATTTTTATTATTTTTTATTTAGTATATTATTACTATTTACTTTAAAACTCTTAATAATAGGAATAGTGTTAATAATATTAATATGTTATTAGAAGTTATATTATTTTATTTTTTTTATTATTTATTATATTATTAATATTGACTTAAAACTATTAATAATTCTGGTTACAAAAGTTTATAATTATGTAGCATTTTAGAATTAAAAAATATTCTACGTTATATATTCGTAGAGTTAATAAAAAAAAGTTTTTATTCATATTTTTCAAATAAGTAATAATAACTTCCTATAAAAAATTGTTTATTATAAATTTTTTTGTATTCACTGAAAACAAAATTATTTATTGATAATTTCATATAAAAGTTATAGAATAAATAAATAAAATTGGTCGTAAAAGTTTTTAAAAATTATTAATAGAAAAAATATTAATAAAAAATATTATGAATAAGTTTCTAATTGAAAAGTTTGTAATAAAAGTAATAATTTTTTGATTAAGTTCATTATTATAGTTTTTATATATATTTATTAGAAATAATAATAATAAATTTACTTACATTATAAGTTTATTATGAAAGTTTATATATATTTATAGAAAAAGTAATAATAATAAATATGTTCATTATTATATTAATAAAAATGTATATTTATTAATAGAAAAAATAACAAAATAAATTAGTTATTAAGTTTAAATTATGGGTAGAAATAATAATAAATATTATTATTAGTAAATTTTTATAAAAGTTTATATTAGTGAATAGAAAAAACAATGATGAATATATTCATTTGATACGTTTATTATAATATATTTATAAAAGTTTTTAAAAAAGTTATATAAGAAAGAAGTTGATATTATTATTTAGAAAATTATTTAATATTTGTATTAAATAAAAGTAATTATATATAGAATTATTAAGTTTTTTAAAAAGTTCCTTTTTTGATTATAAAATTTTTTTTATATATTGAAGTAAAAGATAATAAAAACTTTTAATTTATATATAAACTTAGAAAATATTATAATAAATGTTTTGCTAAAAACTAAATATTTATTAATACTGCTGACATAAAAATTTGTAAATTAATAAATTACCATAAAACTTTTAAAGAATTTTTAATTTTTTTATAAAAAATAATAAAAAAAATAACACATATTTACAAGTTTTAAAATTATGAAAATTATCATAAATTTATACTTAATAATAAAAGTTTTTTAAATTTTTATAAACCTTTTTATATGAATAGTATTAATAATATCCTATTTTGTAAGAAATATTTAAAAAACTTATAATATTTATTCAATAATATAAAAATATCACAAGTATTATAAAAAAAATTTTTTTTAAATATATAATATTTTTAATAAATCCTTGAAAAGAAAATTATAAAAAAAAGTAGAAAAATTTAGTAAAACTAAATAATATAATAAAATATTTAATATATTTTCGGTAAATTAAAAAAAAAAATCAGAAAAAATAAAAAAAAAGTTTATAAAAGTTAATAAAAATTTTTATCAATCATGAAAACTTTAAGGGTTTTATAAAAATCCAATAATTTCATATTAAACGTTTTAATTGGATTACAAAAAATGAAAATAAATTTTTTAAATAATAAAGAAGTTTATTCAAGTTTATTTTTTATTTTTTTTATAAAATCTAAATTTACTAAAGTTTTGAAATATACTTTATAAAATATTCAATACTACATAAAAAATTATTAAAAAAAAAAAAAGAAGGCTATTAAAACAAAATTTTATATTTAGATTATAAGTAAAAATTTAAACTTAATAAATTTTTTAAAATTAACAAAATATTATATAAAATGATAATATTATAAAATTTTTTATAAGAATTTTATAAGTATTACTTAAAATTTATAATTAAATTTATATATTTATAATAAATTTTAAAAAGGATTAATATAATAAAATTTTTAAAATTAACAAAATATTTTATAAAACGAAAATTGTTTAAACTTTACATAAAAATTTATAATAGAACGTTAAGGTTTTGTAATAAAACAAAAAAATATTGAACTGTGAAAGAAGTTTATAAAAAAAAATTCTTAATATTTAAATTCTTTTGAAGTAAAAAAATTGATTTACTTTTTCATTAAAAACCTTTTAAATTTTTTTTAAAATTTCTTTAATAAAAAAAAATTAAATTTTTGTTAATATTAATTTATTTATGAAAATCTTATTTTTATTTTTTATAATATTTTTAATAAGCATTTCTTTTAAATTAAATTTTGAAATGTTTTTCTTTATAACTTTTTCTAAAAATTAAATTTTATAATATTTGTGGTTTGAATTATTTATTAATATAAGAATTCTTAATGACTTTTTATATAATAAAATTTTTTCTTATTAATTTTTGAATTTCTTTAATAAATATCTTTAAATTTTTTCTAAATGTTAAAATTTTAAGAATTTCTATATAAAATTTTTTATTTGGTTTTTATTAATATAATTTTTAATAATAATTTTATAAATAAAAAAAAATTTAATACGAATTCTTTCTAACTTTTTCAAAAATTAAATCTTGTTTTATAGATTTTAAGTTTAAAACTATTTATATATAAACTTTTTAAAGAAATCTTTAATGAATTTTTTTTATAACTTTTTAATAGATTAAAATTAAAACTTTTAATATATAAATTTTTTAGAGAAATTTTTTTATTAAAAATTATATCAAGATTTTCTTTGGAATAATTATTTATAAAATTTTTATAAATAAAAATTCAGTATAGACTCCCTTTTAAAACTTATTCAATAGAATTTTTTTTAATATTTTAATACTTTTTTAATTATTAATTTTTTCAAATTTTCTTTAATGAAAATTTTATTTGAATTATTTTCAATATTATAATTTATAAATAAAAATTTGATACAAAATTTCTTTTATTATTTTATAGAAAATTAAATTTTACAAGTAATTTTAAATATAAGTTTTTAATATATTTTTTGAAAAAGATTCTATATGAAAGTAGTATCTAAATTCAAATTATTTTAAAGTATTTAATAATGATTTTATTTGTACCAAAGTTGTGTTTTTTTTTAATTGTAAAACTTTATTATTTATTTTTTTAAAATATTTTTAATCAAACTTTCTCTAAATATTATTTTTATTAAGAATTTTTTTAATTCCTTTTTTAATAGAAATAACAACTAACTATTTTACTACTAACTATATTTAAAACTTTTTCTTACAAATTTTTTTTAATAATAATAAAATTTTATTTGCATTTATTTGATAGTAACTTTATAATATAATAGAAACTTAATTTAAATTTTTTTAATTAGTTTATATATTTTAAATTTATTTTTTATAATTTTTTTAGTTGAATCAAGTTTTTTATATTTCTCATAATGTTTTTACTACAATTCTAATTTAATTTTAATATTACTTAATAACTTTATAAAAGTTTAATTTATATTTTAAGATTTTTTACTACAATTATTATTTAATATAAATTTTTCTTAATAACTTTATATAAGTAAATTACTTTTTAATTTTTTTTAGTAAAGAAAAAGTTTTTTATACATTTTTGTTGTCAACCTTTTTATAAATTAAAATTAATTTAATATTTTTTCCAGTATGTACATTTTACTTATTATCTTTTTAAAAGTAAAAATATTTTAATAATTTTTTTAAGAAATCAAAATTTTATAAAAAATTACCTTTTTTCTTTCATTTTCTTTAAAAAGAAAAATTTATTTTAACAATTTTTTTAGTAAATTTATTTTTTTTTTAATTTCAATTTTTTTTTTTACTACAGTTTACTGAGAATTTTTTTTACTAACTTTTTAGCGCTGACGAGCATCTTCTCTACTTTAATAGAGTTTGACCAACCAGAACAGTTCTTGCGCCGTTTAACGCTGGCGGCCACCGTTTTGTATCTGTATATTATTGTGGTACTTTTTATATTTTAATTATAAAAAAAAAAGTAGCATTAAAAATTTTTTCTCATTATTATTATTTAAGGGAATTAATAGTAGTTAAATGTTTTTTTATTTTTATGGCTAAAAGAATAAAAAGTAGGCAAATTTTTTATTATTTAATTTTATTATAAAAAATAAGTAAAAACTTGTTTGCTATTAAATTTTTACTATAATTATATTTTTTTACTGTTTCTTAAATTTTTTATTTTTTTAATTATATAAAAATTAATAGTAGAAAGTTGTTTGTATATAATTATTATTATATTTTCTATTTTTCTATTATATAATATAAAAAAATTAGTGATATTGAAAACTATTGTAAAAATGCTTTTTTTTAATAATATAAAAAATTAGTAGTGGTAAAAATTATATTAATTACTATTATATTTTCTTAATTAATTAATTTTCTATATTATGTTATTAAGGTCTGAAGAAGTTTATAAGTAACATTTACTTTTTATGAATTCTTCAATTTTTTATGATGAAACTTAATTAATAATTTTAATAAATTTATTATATAATTATTATTTTACATTATTTTATATTATTTAAAAAAAATGATATTTAAAACAACTTTTAAGTAGTATATTGACTTTTTTTTACTTTTATATATTTTACAGTTTTAGTTTTTCTTTAGATTTTTTTTTATAATCGCCTTACTTTAATATTTATAAGAATATATTAAAATTATTACTATTATAAAATTATTATTAAAAAGTTTATTTAACTTTTATTGTAAATAAGTAATAATTAAAAGGTTTATTATTATTTTTGTCTGTTAAATTTATTAATAAAATATGTTTTATATTATTTCTAAAACAGCACTAATAAGTAGTAAACTTTTTATTAATTGTAAATAAATTTTTTAGTTTATTATTATTTCCTTATCGAATAATAAAATTTTTACATATATATTGATTGTAAAGTAAAAAGTATTATATTTTATTATTTATTATACTCAATTTATATAATTTTTTTCTCCAATTCACTATTTTTTATTTAGAAACGATCAATAAAAAATTATTGATATTAATAACTTTTACATTTTTATATATTATTATTAAATTCTTAAAAAAAAATTTATTTATTATTTGTAAAGTGAAAAGTATTATTAATAATTACACTAAACTTATATTTTTTCTTCTATAAAAATTGTTTTTATTATTATAAAATATCGACTCGTTTATTATGATATAAAAAGTTTATTTATTTATACATTATTTATAATTTGAAGGTTCCTTTGATTCTTTGGGCCTTTTTAAAATTTCTTGTACGTGAAAGTGTTAAATTGGTAGAGCTTCTCTGTCTATTTGGTTATTCCAATACTATATACATTCCCGCGTCAGTAAGCAAAATATTTACTATTATTATTTACATACTTTATTATAAATATTTACTTTTATCATTTCTATATTATTTCTATTAACTTTATTTTACTTTTTTAATAATAAATTTTATTATCAGGAAGTATTTACTTTATGCGTTACATTTTTAGTGTATTATTATAATAACTCATTTTTCTTTTAACTTATTTATTTTGTTATTTTATATTTTAATAACAAAAAAATTTATATAATATAATTTTTTTTTAAAATTTATTATTATTTAATTTAAAAAGTTTTATTATATATATACTTAAGAAAAAGTTTTTTGTTGTAATAAAAAAAATTTGATTCGTTTCATTTTTATATTATTTTTCTTGACTTTTCTTGTAATAAAATATTTCCTTTATTATTTATTTATTATATAATATTATATTTATATAATAAAAAAGTTTTTCTATAATAATAAGAAATACTAAATGCGTTTCATTTTTATATATTATTATTTTATACCTTTTTTTTATATTAAAATTATAATAATAAAAAAAGTTGTACTTTTTTATTTTTTTATTATTACTTATATTACATTTATATTAAAACAATAAAAGTTTTTTAATAATACTATAAAAGACTTGATACTTTTTTATTATTATATTTATTTAAACTTCTACTACGATTAATATTATATCCAGAAAAAAATTATATACTATAATATTTAATCTTTCTTTTTTTTTATAAAATAATTATATAAACTTTTTATAATATTTACAAAAATAAAGAATACATATTGTTTTTTAAACAGTTTATATTTATAACAAAGTATTTACTTTTTATTTTTGTTATTTTTATAAAAGATTTTGTTAATAATTCCAAACGAGTTTGTCAAGTGGCTTATTATCATATGTAGCTTCACTATTTCAGGTGCTTTATTATTATTATTATTATTATTATTACTATTATTATTATTATTATTTTCATATACTAGAATGTTTATTACTATAATTTATTCTACTTCTTATTTTTTTAATTAATTTATGTAAATGTAATAATTCCTTTACTTTTGTACTAAATATTCATTTTATAACTAAATTACTTTATTATTATTATTACTTTTATTTTTATTCTAAAATATTAATTTTATTATAACTTTTTTACTTGATTATCAATAATAATACTTTTATTTCATACTAAATATCTATTATTATAACTATTTTACTTTATTATTATTATTACTTTTTTTGTCTACCTTATTATTTTTAATTCATACTAAAATAATTTTAATTGCTATAAATAATTCTATTTACTAATACTTTTTATTATTACCTATAATATTATAATTATTATTAGTAATAATGTTGACTATAATTAGGAACAAAGTTATTTTCTAGTTTAATCCCATTGGTTACGAGAATGCAAAAAAAAGCCTCCCTTCTTCCCATTGGGTTTGCGGCTCTTTTTCATCTTTCATTGGCTCTTTTCTTAAAATTATATTATTATTAAAAATTTATACATTACAATAATAGTTTTATAATTGATTTTTTGAAAAAAAAAAAAAATAAAAATAATATTTTTTATATTTTTTTATTACTACAAAAAAAAAGTGAATCAAAATAATAATGCACACACAAAAAGTTCTAATAGTATCAATTAACAAATTAAAAAATATATAGACTAGTGACAAAAGTTTTTATTAAGTTTAAATTTTCGGTAAATACAAAAAAATACTAAATACTCCTTTTTCCTACGAGAAGTATCATATACTAAAAAAAAATTAATTGCGTAAATAATTGTTTACCTTTATTAAAAGCAAAAAAGACATGCGTTATTTATATATTTGATCTAATTTAGAAATATTTATTATAAAAGTTCTTAGTTTTCTATAATATTGCTGTTAAGCAAATCTTATAAGATAAGAATGACTTTTTATAAATAAAAAAAGAAAATTTACTAAAAATTAACGATAATTATAATAAAATAAAAAAAGTATCTTAATTATACCTTTAATTTTTTAAGGTATATTTTAAGTATCAATTATTACCATCACCCCAAAACTGAACCCTCATTTTTGTATTAATGTGCATTCACTGTTTAAACAGAAATTGAGATGTACTTAAAATTTATATTAACTTCATATACATTTTCTTCGGAAAATACAGGAGTAAAAAGATATGTATATATCATTATAAACGTTAAAAATGGTTTAATTAATACTAATAAGTTAAAAAGTTACATAGAAGTTATTATTCATTTATAGTTATTAAAAAGATATTGAAATATACTTTCAACTAAGTTTACCCGTTGTATATTATAAGCAGATTCACGAATAATATAATTTATATTTAATATATATATTTTACGATAGAAAAAAATAAGAGTTGTGTTAGTAGTTGAGCTGCGAAGCCAATTATTAATCACGGTATGGTGAATTCATGTGTTTAACTGATCCTCACATTCATAACGTGTTCCTGTACAATCGCTTAGTAATAAAGGCTTAAGGGTTTATCATTAGGTTAGCCAGATTTCTCTCCGAAATGCGCTAACTGTCCAGGCGAGCACACCGCTAACTATCGACGTTTCCCTTATCGCCCAAGACATTCCCACGTGCACGAACATTGCCCTCAACAAATCGCACGACAGAGCCATACTCCCAGACAATTAATTGCACCTCATCCAAGAATAATCTAAGTAAAGAAAATCTCTCTCAGAAAACAGTTTAACCATTTAACGAAAAGGGCTACGCTTCCGCCGCTAACATGAAGCTAAAGTCAAAAGACTACGAACATAATTTAAAAATTTACGAAAGCCCATCCCAGCAACGGCAAGAATGTTAACGATCGTTTAGTCTTTATGATAACCTCTCATCGCCAGCTTAAAATTGTTCGCACGTTATTTAGAGCGCAGACTGTCTTTTGCGCAAAAGTAAAGAATTTTAACTCTTTCTTAAATAGTCAGAAAATTGATATTAGTTAATAGTTAAGGCCCTTTTAAAACCAGGACATCTTAGAAATTTTCCCATGCTTTACCGGCCGGCTAGGGCCTACTCAAAAGAAGAGGGGGAGCAGTCATTATTATTAAAAAGTCGAAAGCTCACTGCTTATACTGCTTGGCAAGTTAAATTTTATTGAAGCAGGGACTATCAAGGTTAATCAAGGGGACGTGGTTAAGGTTTCTACATATAAGTCCCCGGGACTGCCGTAACTTGTAAATTCTTTGCGGGGTCTTGAACTGCAAAGGCCCTTCTTGGAATAGAAAAGTGGAAAATCCTAATGGACTTGAACTGCACAACTACCCTGAAAAAGAGGTTTCCTTGTTTCCAGCCCTTCAGAATAAACACATATATCTAGAAAATAGACCTCAAATGTACTTGACATTACCACTACAAATAACATACGAATTAACTCAAACTTAACCACGCTAGTGGATCCTTCCTCAGACCATCCCCCGTGCTTTACGAAATTAGCCTTCCAGAACTTAGCCCTTTGAAATACATACGAAGGTATACGGGTTAAAGAAGTGATTATGGAAGCCATCGAGGGCAAAACAATTACTTTGGTTCCATCACTTACCCTCCACATTTTGGTAACTGCTATAAGGTTATAATTATTCAAGCACATAAATACGGCTTTTCAGATGGCCTCGGTTCTTGCACCTGAGATCTCTCCCGGTAGAGGTTTTTGTTTTCCACCACACTAGACAGAATGGCAGAGGCCTGCCCGATTTTTCCCGCTTTTCAGTTCTTTGGGACAGTCACGATAGCTCTATGAAGAGCGTGCACTGGCGCTCACTCGCCCCCAACCACCCATGCTGCTGGTGGAAGACGGGTTAAGCAGTCTTATCCCCCGTGGGTCTCCACTGTGCCATGACAGAAAGAAAAAAAGAAGCACTTGCGAGAGAAAACGAGCTGCAAAGGTAAGAAATTTACAATAACCAGCCAGTGTGCTGCACATAGATTCTTTACAAAAAAAAATTACTTTAGTTATGCAGTAAATCGTAAAGATAATCGTTAATATTATGGTTGATGTTCATATAAACGTTGTTTATCTTAATGACTATAATGCATAGGGCAATTATTTATTACTACGCCCTAATTGAAGGTAGGTTTAAAATTTCTATAGAATTCTGTTAGGAGCTTTTAATTAGATTGGGTTTGCCAATCTGTGTATATAACATATTCTTTTTGGTACTTTATATTTATAACTTTAACTTTAACTTGATATCTTGCTATTTATAGCTTATTATTTAAGTAATTTTATTAAGTTTCTTGTAATTTTTACATCTGTCTATTACTCGTCTCTATTAGAATATGTTACAGTGTTAAAAGAAAATATAAATATCAATCGAGCGGTATTCAGGTTGTTTTACTGCGTCAGTAAACCTGGAACCTAATTATTACAATTCTGAGACCGTAGCGCTTATAAAAATAGTATAGAGCCCCACGACAGACAAACTCGAACAAACAAGTATGCTATTAGGAACTTAAAGTAAGAATATAACTTAAAAGTAGAGTGTTCTAGAAGGACTGAACAAAACATAGAAGTTAGAAAACTAAACAGAAATTAGAAAAGAGCAAAAGCACTTTACTTAAAAAAAAATAACAAAATTGAAGTCTCTGTACAAGGACAAGATTTTACTTTATAAGTAGATCATTAGCTGGCCGAGAAGATTGATAGCCCTCTCGTTTGCTAATTCATTTCACTAATTAAAACTAGTAATAAAACGGCTTACTTTGGAATCTATATAGAAAAATGCAATTAAGATTGTTTCTGCAGGAAAAAAAACTTAGTCAAGTAGGTTTATAGGCTGCCAAGTGAAAAGTAACTTCTGTATTCTTCTTAAAGGAGCACGTAGGGAGGTTCTTCAAATAGTAATACATTAGTTACAGCTTAGTCTCATAACAAATTTATGCAACCCGGGTTTTTTTGTTATAATTTTTTCCAAAAATTATAGTTACATACTATACCACAATTATTAATTTTTTTTTTTGTTTAGAGAATATAAATAATCTTAATATGGATGCAAAACAAAATTCTCGTTAAGTGAGACGTATTCCCTAGCAATAATCAATAATTAGTAAGTTTTCACGCTTTAGTACTAAAATGCATTATTACTAGTATAGTTTCCAAGGCTTTTTTTGAGGAAAAAATATAAACTTTACCTTGGCTAATAGCCAGGCTTGTATAATTACGTTTGTACTAAGTTGGTGATAGAAACGCAATAAAAAATTAAACAAAGTGAGATGAGCGAAATATGGAAGGAACTAAGATTTAGGAAAACTTAAATAAATCATCCTTACGTTTATGTTTTAAGTAACAATTCTTCCGATTAAAATATGACAATAATTTTGATTCTTATTAGATTGAAGGGTTGAGATTTTCTTATTACATGTTTTATCGTTAAGATTATAAAACCAGTAACGGAACTAATCAACAATTCTAATAAGGTAACTGACCTATTCTTCATTAATAGCAGAATAGCAGACGTAACAAAACAGTTTGACTTTTAAATATAGAAAGAGATCTATTTAACTCGTCATATTTATTTGCAAAAAGTAAAGAAAACGGTAAACATGCTATTATGTAAAGCGATAAAAGGACAGTAAAAAACTAGAAATTTATATTCTGTTACACGAACATTGTATAACTTGAATCATAATTTAAAATTACGTAATAATAGTAGTTCTCACTTAAAGCTTAACTTATCTTTCAATTCAGTTTTAAAATCTAAATCGCTGACAGCTCTCTTGACATGCTGCAAACTAACAATAGTGTCGGGTAATATAAACCCATTGACAACCCCCGTATAATTTTTATTAATACATATAATATATATATACGAAGACGGTTTAATCTAGAAAATGCTTCATGATAATACCACTAAGGTGGGGTAAACATAAAAATAGCCCTACTTCGAAATAAAAAAAAATTTCAATGGGTATTGCGATTATAATATACTATAATTACTTGATAAACAGACTCACAGCTGAATTAGAGGCACACATTTATTAACACTCAACTTACGAAAGTCATCATCACTACAGATGCGAACAACAAAGCGAGAGAAACAAGTTCGGAGCGAAAAAAACTTTTATACTGTGCATAAAAGTAAAGATAGTTCGATATGAACACAAGTAGTAACCGCAGGCATAACGAAAGAAAAAGAACTTGACCAACACCAGAGTTGGCCACTATATGTGTAAAAAATATCGCTTCCAAGTTAGCCAGTACTCTACTGATCAACAGCCAGAAGCTGGAAGAACCGCTGAACAAACTCAACCTTAAGGAAGTTGTAGAGATGTGAAAAACACTTGAATTTTGTGGGGAGGGGCGGTTACTATTGGTCGTTTGAATTACAGCATCTTCTGAATTTAACGCAATTGAGGGCCCCGTTACTTCAGTTTCCGAGTTTGAAGCCGTGACCTCATCAGTCAGAAGGAATTCCTTTTCTTTGTGTTCGCCAAAAATTTGAAGAACTTTGCTTCCAATTTCATCGAAAAATAAAAAATTGCTTTTGCCTAAAATATAAGTATTGGTTAAAGTTAACTTTGAGATCATTAAGTAAACCTAAAAAAAGGGATTACTTAATTTTTTAAAAAGTATACAGAAGGCAAAAACGCTAATGGGAGCCATAGTAGCTTCCATTGATAATAGGGCAAACATGTTTATTCTTTAAATACAATAAAATGACCATATATGAAACAGATAAACTTAATAATAAACCTCCAAGTAGTAAATGAGTATTTTACAAGAATAATCCACAGAAATGTGGCCACTATAAGTAAAGTCAAAGACAAAGCCTCCTTTTTCTGAAACTTTAGAGATTATTTGCTTTTAGCCTTACAATAAAAATATATTACTAAAAATATAAGAATTACTTTTGTTTTTAATATGAGTAGCACACAGCCAGCAAGACATAGCAGACCCGAAAAATAAGAAATCAGCGTGGAGCTGATGCTTGCACTTTCCTTAACAATAATGTAAATTGAGGCACTTGAGTTTGCTCCTACAATTTTCCGGGCTTACCAAATTGCTAATGATGTCGATCATTATTGAAACGGCCACAGCCGAAGCAGTTTTGAAATGAATGTAGGTTTCTTTTTCGGCAAGAACACTCACACAGAGATAGTACAAAGGTGACAAACAGGCCATGCAAGGAATAATTATTGGATGCAGCTGAATCTGTCTACCCATGGAAAGCGGCCCCTGCGGTAGACAGTCGACAGTAATGTCTAAATATAAATACGAGATAAACAAGATAATTTTTCAGTTTACTTAAAAGTCAAAACACTCAATCTAGTGGAACCGTAAGAAACGCTTGAAAACCATTTATGTAAAACTTACGCTTCTAATTTACAAATAAAAAAAATAATAATAGGTTTTTTAAAGGCGTCATGTATATAAAATAAAATAAATTTAAATGGAATCTGGAACAATAAATATTTATAATAAAGGTAAGTATAAATCCAGGATTCCTAGAATAATATTAACATAAATAGCTCTAAAGAGAACCAAACTTATTAATTGCTATAAACTAACTTTATACTTTCTTTTTAAAACTCAAAAGCCCGTTATTCGTTTCCGGTGGAAAAAAAGTCAACCTTTCTGCTAACAAATTTTTACTAACATAACTTTTTTTAAAAACTTTAACTATTTTAATAAACTTATTAACGAACTTTTTAACAAATTAATAGTTAAAAATATTTCTAGCAATTTGTATAAACAATATAGGCTAAGCTGCTGATGCAATAGCTAAACGCAAAAAATTTTCGCCGTACGTAGGGAAGATAAAAGATCAGGTGGCTTCTCCTCGAAATAGCACGGTGTAAGCGTAAATGAAGTGAACTTTGACAGCGCAAACTGTAAAAGAGAAAAGGGGATGAGTGTAGCTATAGCAGAACTCAACGTAATGGAGAGTGCGGAAATTCTTAAGCTTCCGGAGCCATCTTTCTGGGCAGTTAATAGACCTTTAATAAAAAATAACTATACCGAGAAAACACACTTCTGTGACATGCGCACCTTTGCGAGTGCAGTAATCACTTAAAACAGTAACCAACTGAAGCGACATAAGCAAGGCCCAACCCCCCCTATGCAAAATTTTTTAAAAAAGATTTTAATGCAGTTTAGAAGACTCTTATAACTCACCCGTCAAGATTTCTTTTCGAATTAAGTGGTATCCGTGAAATAGATGTCGAAAAATTGTTAGTAAAAAGCTCTTCATGGTTTCTTATATCTTCTAATGTTATAACTTTGGAGTAGAAACTTCCATCGTCAGAAGTGATAAAGTTATAAGACTTAAGTTTGCTAAAGTTGTGGGACTCGACTGAAAATTAGATTATAGTTACAAAGTATATACCGGTTTAATAAAAGTTTAAGGGTAACTACAAATCAATTTGGGCTGATCTCGTGTGAGTTTTTTAAATAGGTTCATATAATAGTCATATCTTTTCCTTAGTGACGAGCATTGAAATATATAATTAGAAAAAAAAAGTAAAAAGTGGTAACTGAAAAATTGAACTACTATAAGATTATATATATAAAAAAAGAATCCTAACATGTTGCAATTTTTTTTGACAAAATTAAATTTTACAAGACTCTACCGGTTAGCTTCTAAGTTTTTGTAAAATGGGTAGATGAGAGCTACAACTGGAAGAGTTTGGTCGTCCACTATTGATTTAGGCGGAAAAAAGTTGCTAAATTCCGGGGAACAGCCTCTGAAGCCTCCACGAAAATTATATACATTAATATCAACAGTTAAATAGTAGTGCTTGGCTACTAAACACTTGACATTTCTTAGAATTTCTAAAAGGCTTTAGTTATAGGTCTAAAGTTGAAAAGCTTATTGATTTTTAAGGATCTAAATTTTTATCTTTATAAATACCTTGTTCGGCAGGATAGAGCCTATAAAAATCATTGGGTTTTTGCGCCGTTAGTGTATAAGTCCTATTGGTTTCGTCACCAAGCCCTTTATAATTTTATAATTCTGAGTAAATTACAAACTGGCTTTAAATTAAAATACCAGAAAAGACAAGTATGAAGGAAGAATTAAAAATATCAGTCGTATATTTGACAAAGCTGTACTCCAGAAGACCATAGTTAGACACCTTGATATCTTCTGTTTTTTTCCTTACTTCGTATTTAATAATGTGTTCAGGGTGTATATAACCTCACAAAATTATAAAATTCAAACTCTAAGCAATTCTTAGTAGGTTACTTTCCTACCTGGAATTATAAATTCGCTATTGTCTCCATCCTCGCATGAAAAATAGGATATGAAGGGTATTATTTCTGGAACATGTAGTTTAACAGAGGCACCGTACTTTCTAAGAAAATTACCGTACCCCTTTAAAACATTCAAATCAACGCCTCTTTGTAAGGCCTTACAATAAAAATATATAAGTTTATAATATTTCTAGATATATGATTAGGACCTCTGGGGAAAGTGTTATAGCATTTGGGCCATAAATATATACTGCAATGCCGTCGTTGAGTGTAACGTATATAGTACCATTAGGTTCAATATAGTCTCCAAAACCCATTACAAATGATAAAAACTTCTCACGAGAATAAAATTGCTTTAAATATAGTTCAACCAATCTATCAATTTTGTATTTCGCGAAAGACACGGCGCACATCTGAAAATTTTGATTAACTAAACCGTCCGGTCGTGTTTTGTCCAAGACGCGGTAACAATAATCAACACACTCTTTTTGCACGTTAATGATTGAATAATCTTTAATCTCGGCTTCAAGCTGAGCATAAAATTTAAAAATACTGTCTACACTCCAGTGCCCATAAGTTGGATTTATAACCCTCTTTATTTCATTTACGGTGCCTTAAAAGGAAGAAGGAATAAAATGTTATATGAAATATAACTATTTAATGTAAAAGTTTACCGGTACAGATATACTTTAACTTTGTAAACAAGGGGGACTCGTAAAAGGCGTAACTATCTCCCAGCATGGCTTGAATTCCTCTTTCAAGAGAGATTCCTCTGGAGTTCCACATTTCTAAGCCTATGTAGCTATACTCATAACTCCTTGGAAAAGTTGCATTTAAAGTTCCTGTATGTTGAATATTTCGAAATACCAAGAGTTTAAGCTATATTCTGAATTAATCTCACCTTTTTTAAAAACGAAAGTATAATTAAATTTGGGGAGGCCTTCATTAAAAATTTTATAGCTTGCCTCAGGAGTGGCTAGTGTACTCTTGTTTAATGCAATATACAAGATGCAAGCCCAAAAGAAAGACACTATCAACAATTGTAGGTTAAAATAAACGGCTTTTTAAGCATTTTGGTTTATTATGGAATGCTTACAAAACCATAAAGTAAATTTTTTTAATTAAGTTAAACAATATAAGCAAATAGTATATTTATAAATTCTTTAAGTACTTGTATTTGATGGACGTAGAATCTTTTCCACAAATTAGTCTTGATATTGTCAGAACTAAGATAACTTTATATATGATTTTTTTCTTGCCTTCTCAAAGTGTCCACTTTCGGCGTTGTGGGAAATCTAACGATGTGTAAACAAGGAGATGCTTTTTTTTTAGCAATTTTTCTTCAAAAAAAAATCTTATTTTGGTTACAACCAATCAGTTTTATTATTAGCCAATTTTTTACAAATTAGATGGTTAGTAACTTTTACCTTATTTATATTGCGCGCAGATTTTTTTTTGTTTATAGTGTCTATTAATATATATTTTCTTCAATATTAGTTTACTCTTATATATTTATGTCTAATTCTCCATCCTTTTTTTAGACTTTAAATATATATTTACTGCCTTAATTATAAATTTTTTTCTTTTAAAGACACTCAACATGTCTTCATTGCAAAATTTTTAGCTAATAGTTATATATAGTACTAAAAGACAAGAAACCAAATTTAAACCAACTAAAATATAAGTATTTAAAAATCTTTTTAATAGATTTTTAAAAAGTGGCTATAATAATAAATCCTCCAACCTTTAAAAGTTCGTACCGTTAAAGAAGTTTTAGAGAAACTTTATATTACCTCCTCAGAAAGAGGCATGCAAGTATAATGATAACGAATAAGTTATTAATCTTTAAAGGCATATATAACTTATATGGTTTTAAACAAAGATTCTTTGGTTAAATTATTCGTGCCGATAAACTAGATGAAATCTTTAACTCATAGCTATAATAGCTTACAAATAATCTCCCAATATGAAAGCATCTTTTTTTTACATATTGGAGAATTAGTAGTTGAGGTGTTGGTAAAAATTTGTTTACTTGGATTTTGGGTATCATTTCCGTAAACCAAACCATAAAATAGTTGTTTTAATTTGAACAAAAAAAGATTCCTATTATGGACCTTGTCCCCAATATGCACTTTTCTCGAATATAACGGCGGATAACCACTGGGGAAGAGTACCCAGTCGAAAGGGATTGCTATTTAGTGCCCTTTGCAAGGGTTGTACACCCTAACTTTTATCCTAATTTACTTTAACTTTATAAATATTGTGTGCAGATATTTTAGTAATATTTAAGTCCAATTTTCCTTCCTCTTTTACGCTTAATATTTGTATTGTCTTTACTACTTTGAAATTCTTTTCTTCTAAGGCACTCAACAAGGCCTTTTTTCTAGTTTATTAGCTAATAGTAATATAAATAACATTAGGACTTTATTCCAGATCTAAATCAAAGTAATTATAAATATCTGATAAATATTACTAACCGACAAAATAGGCCATAACCCTTTAACAAAAACAACTAACGAAAAAACACAATTCTACCCAAATAACTTTAAATGATAGAATATTACATTAAATGTTTAACAAAACCACAACTACCATACAGCAAAATAATAGACCAAAATTATTTATAAATTTATATAATAGAAGACGGTCATGAAATGTAAAAGACTCTAATAAACATAAGTGAAATACAACCAAAAACTAAAATTACAGAAACAAAGCAAAACAAAACAGAAATTTCATTTTAAATTTTCGCAGGAAAATGATCCTGTAATAAATTAATTAGTCACCAGTAAGTTGATTATATAAAAAAAAAAGAGAAAAATTATTTTTTTTTTAAACAAGGAAGCAATAACTTGAGCCCATTTTTTAATTTTGATCCAAATTGAACAAAGCAAAAGTTATAAAAATTAATCTGGTAAAATATGAATTAATTTTACAAATATGGAAATTTTACCTTTGATCAAGGTATAAATACGGTGAGAAAACTGAGCAATGAAGTGTGGTTCTTTTAAAACCTTAAATTTTCCTTGTTACCTTTATAACACCCCTTGAATCCCCCATGCTCTAAACTTCAGAGTAATTTATTTTAAGGTTTTGAGATGTTACAGACCTTAGTAAACGGTGATGACATTTAGTTATAAGAGAAAAAAATTGAAAGCAAGTATTTCAAAAACTTAGTTAAAGTTAAAACTTGAAACCATAATACTAAAATATAATAGTAACAATTAAACTATTAATACAATTTGCGTTACTATTTTATAGTAATGTTACTACTGGTAGTAAGACCTCATAAATATATGATTAAAGTTAATTAAAATTAGAATTTATACGCCGAGCGAGCAAGATGACAGACTTAAAAATATCCTTTCTATTGCTGATTTTATGAGGGGGCCCCTCGGGAATATATATGACAACAATACGTTATATAATAAATAATAATAAGAAATACTATAAACTTAAATGTAGTATAATTTATATGGTCGAAGAATTAAAGCACTAGAAAATTATTTGAAAATAGCGGGTTCTTTAGGAGCACCAGGTCAACCTTATAAGAATATTAGAACAAGAGGATAAAAATAAATTAGTAACATGGCATGCATGGGATGCATTTATTTAAGCACCTGCAGCCCTCACTTCTTTATACCATAAACAGCCCCTATTAACTGTAAAGCCTATAGTTGAAAAATTAACTCGTGCCTAATTTGTAAAAGCATCTGCTATCGGTAAACAGCTCCAACGTTAATGGCGGTCAACAGTAACTTCATGATGGTTAATTTATTATAAAATTCTTTAATATAGTACTAAAACATAAGAAACCTTAATTCTTTACCACTTCGACAGGTTTTCGCATCTTCATTTAATTTGTAGTGCTGCTAATATCTCTCTGATTGATATTTTAAAACACCTTTTTAACTTAGATGTAACGAGAATATTTATCAATTATAACTTACACACTATCAAAACCAGACTTGGTTTTAGGTATTTTTATAACATCCATAGGAAGGCTATAAACCGGTAGCTAGGATCTCACAGTATTGTGCAGGGCTTCCTTCTTAAGTTGAGACTAATTAGCAATTTTCTAACAGAGGACACAATTCTGGGCCACTTCATCTGTTACAATGTTTATTTCTCTAGAAGCCTTTAAAATATTTCTTAGTTTCTTTTTTCCTGTTTGAAGTTTTAACTTGCAAGTTAAAAATTTATATCTTGCTTATATTTCACCAGTAATAGACGCTAGGCGTACTGGACAGCCTCTCTTCTAGAACCAATCGAGACCACAAGACTGTAATTTCGTTATCAGCACCTAATATTGCAAAATTCATGTAAACCAATTTATTATCCGCTTTCATCTGTTGATACATTCCCATCTGACCGAGTTACGATCACTACATTATTGAACAAACCCAGTAAACCTCCAAGGTCCAACTCAATTACTTCTACTTTTGCTCACCTTATTTAGGTCCATTAGTTTACGATTGCTCCAAATTACTGCTAATGCTTCTGGGTCAGTGGTGCGGTATTGCCTTTGCGAGTTATTAAACTTCGTTATTACCCTTACCGCTTTCTTTTCAAAAAGAGTACATGACATACTACTTAAAATTGTTAAAATGAAAATTAGATAACCTAGCAAAGACTTTTACACTTTCCATCTTAGTAGAAGTATTTAAGTGTTTGGAATGAGAAGTGAGGAAATGAGGATAGGTATATAACTTAGAACTTTAAAGTACAAAGAAGCTTCATCCATCCTTTATTACGGTTCCCATTCCCAAATTTATTGACTTTAATGTGCACCAGACGACCTCTATTGCTTCTCTGATCAATAGTAGTGTTGTTCCTTGCGTTTCCTTTAATAAGAAACTAACAAAGACCACATATTGCCATTTTTTTAGTATAACATCGCATCAAATTAAAAACCCTGCAGGATATCAACATACACCTGTTTTATAAGTTTGGCAATATTAATGCCGGCAGATCTCATTCCATTTATTAAAAATTCGCACTTTACAGCAAAAATCGCGAAAGGTATTGGGTAACACTGGTAAGTTTTTTAGCAGTCTATACCTTCGATTGCGTCTCCGCAGGGAGCAGTGAGTTTAGCTTGGTATAAATTTTTATTGTTGATTCTGAGTATCCTTTCTCATAGTTCTTTTGTTTATGCTATAGCGCCTTTAAACTAATGAGTAAAAAAGAAAAGCTTAATTAATATTTTTTATTTAATTGCTTCGCACTACACCCGAGAGGTCTCTGGCCTCGCACAGGCGCGTACCCTTAAGTCCCTACTTCTATGGGCACTGCCGTTTTTAATAGCGCTTATATCTGTTGTAACTTATAACCCTGAAAGATTAAAACGAGTTGTGTTTTCATCCGACTCAGAAGTATCTTGGTTCTTTCGTGTCTTGACCTAAACGCATAATTAAACTTATACGTTATCTCTACTGAACGGGTTTATATTTAGTAGTGTAAGTAACTTTTATTTACATTCAATTCAATTCATAAGTTTGTTAGAGGCTGCTTTGTAACTTATAAAAATTTATATATTCTTTTTCTTTTCACAATTTTAACTATTTTATATTTAATAACTTACATAATTTTCTCAAACGCAAATCTTAACTTAATATGTCGATAAGACCTTATGAAATATAAATATTATTGTATACATTTCTTCATTATACGTAACTAACGGGTTTATTTCAATTTCCAAGTTATTATGTTAATTAACGTTTTATATTTCAAAAAAAAATTATAATATACCTTTGAATAAATTAATACATTATCTTTTTAACGGGTTTAAAAATAATAAAAATTTATAATTTAATAACGGACCATATTAATTCATCGTCGAATTCAGTTCTAACAGGTTTACAATTAATATTTTATAAACTTAAATAACAAATATTTCAAATCAATCTGGATGGTTTTTTTTTTATAGCTACTTATTGGGCTTTAAAAATATTATGAAAAAAAGGAGGATTTAGCATTCATCTTTAAATTTACTTTAAAGGAAATTATAAAATACAACAATTAAAAGTTTTCCTATAGTAGAAATCTTTTTTGCCTAGGTGACTTTAAACATAGCATATATAAAAAAATTTGGACAAAGAAAAGTTAAGTAGATTTAAAAGTAAACTAAATTTGTAACAAAGAAAACTAGTTGTGAAAGTTAAATAAAAGAAAGAAAATCCTATAATAAAAACAAATATAGTGCTAACCTTACTCGCTAATCTATACAACTTTTGCAATAATGTCCATAGCACTGATGTTAATATAAAGTTTATTAACTTATTAATCAAATAAATTTTATACCATTCAAATTGTAAAGTCTTTTTTCTCCTCCCTACCGCTAGTGAAAATCAACAATATATATAATGCTTCATTTATTAAAATTATTTTTTTATAAATTAAAAATTTAAGCAAACGGAAATATTTCTTAATCAGCTTGTGGGGTAGGCCGAAGTTACTACAAAGATTAAAGTGAACATAAAATACATGGAAGCAATCTTTACCTCTACTTTCGCAGTAAACTTCAAAAAGAACGTTTTATTTGATAATTCTATCCCAAAATGTAAAATAATGGCTATTCAAAAATTTTATTTTTTAAACTATATGGAATTTTTGCTTCTTTTTAGCCAAGAATAAACCAATACTATATAAAAAGGGCGAGAGAAGCTGATACGCAGGCTGTCATTTAAAACTACTCGAAAAAGGAAGCCTTAATATAAATTATTTCACATATAGTAACTTTTCCCTTCTTATAAAAACCGCATTAACTTTTTGCTCTCTAAGTGCAAACTAGTATGTACAAAAGCGCTTAAAGGCTATCTACTTATTAGCAAAAAAAGGGAATTGCCCAGAGAAAATAATTAACCAAGAGAAGCTACAAAGCTATTCCCATTATACTATTTTACTAGAATTTGGGCTCGTATACGTGCAAAATCTTTCCAAAACCAATATTATTTTCTTTTAAAATATTAAAAAAAATGTAACAAATTAACTAGTGGCCTAGTGGCACGATAGAAATACTACGAGGGACTTAAACGAAATTTTTTGTTTACCAAAAAATCAAATTAGTAATGTTACACAACTGAAGATAAACGTAACCAAAAAAGCTAAAAAATGTAGGAAAGTGAACTGCATTACCAAGCACTCTCCTTAATAACCAATAATTTTGAAAAATAAGTGCCGGGGGCCGGAATCGAACCAGCGATCTTTAGATCTTCAGTCTAACGCCTTAACCTACTAGGCCACCCTGGCACTCCTATACGGACCGTTAAATTTTAATTATTAAAGAATTCAAAATAAACTCCCACACAGCCAACTACTCTGCCTACCACGTCGGTTTATAGTAACAGTAAAAATATTTTTATTATTAATAATAAAGCTATCTATTTTTATAATAAAAGATGGTTTTTTTAAATTTTTCTTCTTCCTACCATCAAATTTATAATCCTATTCGATTATTAAATAACTTTTAGAAGTAAAAATCTTTTAATGTAACTTTTTTCCTATGAAAAACTTAGAATTTGTATATTAGAAAATTTTACTTTAAATATTTAAACCGATTTTAAGTTACTATTTCACAACTGTAGAGATGTTTAACTTTTATATTTAAACCATTAAAAATTTTTTTTAAATGCGCAGTGATAATTTTACTATTTATAACGATTATTAATAAGAAAAACAACTACTAAATACCTAGCTCAACTTAAATCGTTAAATATTTTATATTAACCTGCACTTTTAGTTGCTGTTATAATATACAAAAAAAAAAGGTAAAAATAACTTATTTAACATATCTCTTTGGGTGACAGAATAACGAAAGCGTTAGTTATAAGAAAAAAAAAGTAGCAGGTGAAGGGATCGAACCTCCGACCTCTGAGTTATGAGCCCAGCACGCTGCCTCTGCGCTAACCTGCTAACTGCCGATGCGGCCAGCCTTAATTAATTTATTTGTAACTCATGTTTAGAATATGAAAATGAAATTTAAAATTTATCCTGTTTGCGTTTGCACATGTCGTTATATATCTTGTTTACTTCGCCTATAAGCTTATTTTTTATCTTTAAGTAATTAGTAAATTTGAAAATTATCAGTTTTTTACTTTAAAATTGTACTTTTTTGTGGTGCTCCCACTTATTTTAGCCAGAATGTTACTTTAGTCTAATTAATACAAAGCATTATTATTGTACCACTTTTCTATGTTTTGTTAGGTTCTACAGAAAAGAATTTGTTTTAAAGTTTGAGTGCTGAAAATCAATTTTGAGTTATAATTTTCAAAACCTTACAGGTTTCATTATTACTGTAAATTCTCTAATGTGATCTAGGTGAGGTACAAAAAATTTATTATTTTAATATATTACTGATTTAAATCAAACATCTAAAGCTTTTAGTACCTCTTATCCTTATTTAATTTTTATATTAGTTCACCTACTAAATTAGAAGTTAAAGGGGAAAAAAAAAATACTTTATCCTTCACACGAAACTAAAGACTAAAATCCTCAAATACTTCCTTTTTGTAGCACGAAATTTTTTTTTAACGTCAAACTAAAAATACTATACTTTTATCATTAATATAATATTGCAGGAAAGTAAAAATTAAAGGTCACTATTAACGTATAAATATTTTTGCTATTAAAAAGTTATTCGTTTGTCTTCTCTACTTAATCTTATTGTTATCAAATTTAATAACCAAGCGTTTATTTCAGTAACCGAATTGCTACTTAAATATTAATTATCTTTTATAAGGCTTTTGTAAGTAAATCTGCGGATATATTTAGTAATCAATATCTCTTTTGATAAAAATTTACTTTATAAAAACTTTTTGCTAGAAAACTTAGGAGGGCAAATGGTTATTTAGTGTTCTCTATTCTCTTTTAACAAAAATTAACTTTATAATAATTCTGCTCCTGTCATTAAATCTTAATAGACAGGTAATTATTTAGTAAATAATATGCTTTCTCTATAAAAATTATAAGTTTACATGGCGCTTTTAATTAGTAAATCCTTAAAGACAAGTAATTTAGTATTCAATATTCTTTTCATAAACAAAAACTAAAGTTTTAATGTCCTCTGTTAGTAAATTTAAAAAGGCAAGCGAATATATTAGTTATCGAAAAGCTTAATTAAACAGTAATTAACTTATTACTAAGTCTTTGTTAATGTATCTATAAAAAGCGATTATTTCAATAATTGAGTAAGTAACTTTTCATTGAGCCTTCAAACCGCTTGCTGGCTTTTAGCAAAAAGTTATTTCACAATTAACTGAAATTTTTAAAAAAAAGAAAAGCTTATTAATACTACTAAGTAGCTTATATGTAGAATCAAAAGCGCTATCAGTGTTAAGCTAAATCTATTTCTAAAAAAGATCCCCCAAAAAGTTGTCCATTTGAATTATTAAATTATAATTTATAATTCCTAAATTTAATTCTTTTAAAGTGTAAAATAAATGACAGCACAAACCATTAAGTTTCTTTAAATTTTGTAAAGATTAAAACTTATATCTTGACTCAATTTCTCTACTACTTTTGCTAACTTGCAAATTATTCACAATAATTTAAAATTTCCGGTTCATAAAGATCTACAACTTTCGCAAAAAAAAGCTATTAAATATTTAAATCGTTAAAAAAAGGAACTCTAAAAATAATGAAACAGAAAATATATTCCTTTATATTTCCATTTTTTTTTATAAAAACTGTAAACGGGCTAAAAAAAAGAAGCCATCCAGAAATTTAATTTTCGAAGAAAAATTTAGCAACTCCGTTATTCATCTTGTAATTACATGAATCTTTACTTAATAAAGTAAAGCTTTCTTAACTAAATTACACCTCAGTCTTCTGTGAAGACTTTGGAATTGCAATATATTTTAACACAAAATTCAGTAATTCCGCTGTTCGTTACTAAATAAAAAAATCTTATTAACCTAAACTACGGAAATTACTTGTTTAAAAAAATAACTTAACGTACTTAATAAAAAAATAGATTAAAAAATTTATTAATTTATCAAATGAGAATCAGAAAATTCCCTATTCATCTTGCCAAAGCAAAACCAACCCTTCTTTTTCCTAAGTCGAAGTGCGTATCTTAAAAATAAAAGTTATTAAAAAAAGATCTCCAAAAAAATAAATTCGATCTAAAAAATTACGTTCTACTATTATTATAACAATACTAAAAATTTAAAAAAATAAAAAAAAAAGTAAACAGAAATAGTAAATAAAGTTTATAATATAATAATAATTAATAAAGTTTTAAATAATAATAATAAATAAATGTATTCTTGTAAAAATACTTTTATAATATAAATAAGTGATAAAGTTTAAGACATAGTAATAATTAATAATTTAAATAGTCATAAATAAATTAATAAAAAATAATAAACTTTATTGCATAATAAAAATAATAAAGGCTCCATAATGTTTAGTTAAATGTATTAATAAAGATTATAATAATAATTAAATATATTAATAAAAAATACTATAAAAATAGAAATAGCAAATCAAGATAATAATAACTATAGAAGAGTATTAAATTTATTAATCTTTTAGATAATAATAATATATGCATATCAAAAACTTTTATAATATAAATAAGCAATAAAGTTTACTACATAATAGTGATAATAACTCTATAAAGCGTATTAAATACATTAATAAAGTTTATAAACAATAATAAAAAATATAATTATCAATAAAGTTTATTATATAATAATAACGACTACACGAAATGTAAAAAGTATATTAATAAACTCTAAAATACTAATAATATTATAACACAAATATCAAAAAGTTTGTATAATAATAACTACATTAATTGCAGTATATATTATTATAGTTTTTAAATAATAATATAATAATAACTAAACTTATAATAAATATATATTATTACAATATTTTCTCATAAATAAATCTCCCAGAATCCAAGAGTCATAAAAGCCCATATCCATTCCCATAAATCTAACAAATATTAATAATATATAATTATTTTATATAAAAACTAAAAGGAATAATAAAATAATAAGTAACAAACTATATAATATTAATAATATATTTAAGAAAATATAAATAAATAAGAGAAATGTATAAACATAAAACAGTAATATACAAACAAGAAAATGAATAATAGTAATAATGAATAAGACAAATATCCATTAAAAGGATTTAAAGAAATAATATATATATGAGAGGATTGTAAAATATATAATAATATAAAAAAATAGATAATAATAGATAATATACAAAAAAAGAAAAGGGATAATTATACTAATAATGTATAAAACAAATAATTATTAATATATATGACAATAATATATAGATAAAGGAATTTATACTTAATAATAATAATATAAATAAGAGAATTGTACAATATATAATTATAATATATAAATAAAATAAATAATAATAATACCCTGAAACGCATGCTTTCTGGTTTCCCATATGAATTTTTAAAATATAATCTTCTGGCCTCATTTCATATTTTATTTTATCAAACATAAAATAAATAGACGGAAGTTCATTAATGGAATCGCAATCAAGGAAGCCCTTTTCGTTTATTATTATTAATACTATTATTATGACTATTATCATTATAAAAAAAGTATAATAGAAAAAAATTATTAATAAACATAAAAATATACGCAAATACAAGAATAGATAATTTAGTAATAAGTTTTGTATATTTCACACAAAATAAAAATTCTACGACAACAATAAGTTCATATATAAAGTACGCGTGTATATAATAAAAATATAAGAAGCTTATTAGTAAAAGTTTCGTTTCATAATTAATAATAATAAAAATACAGAAAAAAATTTATTTAAAAAGTTTTAAATTTTTACAAAAAAGTAAAAAATATAAAACAATTATATACAAAAAAAAATTAAGAACACAGAAATATAAAGTTTATTAGTAAAAAGTTTAATATTTTATATTACCAGCCAGCAAAAGACAGTGGAAAACCAAGCGTATAGACCATGTGTGTAATATTTATGCGTTACACGGATAAACTGCAAGCTCGGTCTCTTTAGTGTCTTTGAGTGCAGCGGCGGTTCATTGGTTAATTAAGACCCCCCACCCGCGGAGGATCTCACGTATTGGCTATCACCAAAATAAAAAGGCAGCTATTTTACTGAACTACTCTACAACTGCACCAAAAGACAAAGACGAAGAGAAACTATTAAACCACACACGGTAATGTGCGAGTACTTGGATTTCCATGCGACTTTTACTGGAGAATACTAACAAAAATATAAATATTTAAAAAAAAATTTTTAAAATATATTAGTAGAAGTTTTAAAGTTTTAAACAAAATAGTAACGTTAATAAATCTCTTCTTTTTATTGGTTATTACTTATTATTTTACTTAACAGCAATTTTATTGTTTTTCATATTTCCTTTCTATTGACTTTTAATTACTATTAATAATAATACTTTATTTTTCGTGTTCTTTCTTTTATTATATTTTAAATTTAAGGATAATTTAAATATTATATAATTTTTAATAAATATTTTATTTTTATTAATAATATCTACACTTCCATAATTATTATTTTTAATTATTTATTATTCGTTATCACTTAATATTAATAATATCGTTATTTTCATAACTTTTTTAAAAAATTTTATATTCACTGCATCCAGAAACGCCTCCACACAATTATTTTTATTTTTATTAATATATTATTATTAGTTTATAAATACATGTATATATTATTATTAACAAAAAAAACATTTAGTACTTGCATACAAATTATGATAAAACTATGAAAAAACTTAAAAAATATAACAAAACTGTTATATAGATAATAAATAATAAATAATTTATTATAAACAGAAAGCACTACAAAACTTTTTACAAAAAATAATAAATATACCTGAGAGGCTGAAAATTGATCGCAAGAGTCCAATAAGATACGTTTTAATATGGGCTCGGCCAATGAGGAGTTTATCATATGCAAAACCCCATCGAAAGCAAAAATGCATGAATTGCACGTGACCGTTTCGGGGCACATGTCTAAAATATTTCACGTTAAATATAGTAAAAAATATTTTTTTAAATCAGAATTATACTAAAAATAAAAGTTCCTTGTAATAATATACACAATAATTTTCTTTTATATGTAAAAATATTTTTTTTAATTTATATTAAATAAAGCGTTTCTTTATAGATACGAATAAAAAATATGAATAAAAAAATATATTATTAAAAAGCAAGTTTATAAAAAAATAATAAACTCAGCATTATTTTATTTATTAATAAAAATTTCCATAGTAAATACAAAATATCTAATAATAATAATAACTGATTTGCTGGCAAAAGGAATGCGCGGACCAACTTTTATTTAAATTCTAAAATATAAAAATAAAAATAAAATATTAACATAAAAACTATTTTATTATAAGTAAAATTTTATTATTTATAGTAAAAAAAAAACATTTGCATAAACCATTTCTTTACTAAAAAAAAATTTTTATTTGTAGAAATAAAATATATTACAATAATAATTTATAATCAAATATATTAAAAGTATTATTAAAATAATTTTAGTAATAAAATTTTTATTTAATTTAAAACATAAAAGTGATTATAACAATTATTTATAAACTTTAAAGTAATTCACATGTTAAGAAAATAAATAAATAATAATAAAGAAACTTTTAATAGTGAAGGGATGCTCTTTTCCACGTGATCTTCACAACGAGACGTGAAAACCTCTTAAGTAATATAATTACTATTGGCATAAAAAATACTGAAAAAGTATATTAAACGTAAGCGAACAAGTATAACACCTTTAATAATCATAATTATTAAATAAACAAAAATAATTATTTTCTATTTAATAATTAAATAATTATTATTATAATGAATAAATTAATATTACTTATCATAATAAATATTAATTATAGTTATTAATAAATTAATATAACAAAAATCAATAAATATATAAAAACAATAAATAGACTAATAGTATAATAAAGTAAAATTATAAAATGAAAATAAAAAATAAAAAAGATACATAAAATATAAAAAGTAATTAATAAATAATAGTAAAGGTAAGCAAGCAAGTATATTGCTTTTTGTAATAATAATGATAATATATACAAATATTAAAATTAATAAATAACAGTATTGTATATAATAATTAATATAAATAAATAAATAATAACAATAAGTAAATATATTAATAATAAATATTTGTATATACAATAATAATATATAATAATTGATATATCAGTGAATAATAATGATATTAATAAGTAACTAACGAAATAATTGTTATAATATATTTATAAACAAATAATGATAATAAATATTAAATATGACAATAATAATGATTAAAGAAATAAAAATAAAAATTATGTAAATAATAACTTATAATCAATAAATAAAAAAGTAAATAAGTAAATAATAAAAAATAATAAAATTCGGTTTATATAATAATACTAGTAAAAAAAATAAAAATAACTCTTAAAATAATTATACAAATATAAAATTATAATATTTGAATTGAAATAAATAATAATTTTAAAAAAAAATAAAAACATTAATTATAAATATATAATAAATATGAGAATAAGTAAAATATTAATATGTAATAGCGGCCATACCACTTGCTCCCAATAATCTGTTGATTTTATTAACAACATATTTGGGGCCTACAATTAGCGAAGTTCCACTATCAACAATTGCTGAGCAGCCTAAAAAGTTATTCATTAAAAAAAAGTGACTTCCAAAAGTGTAAAAGTTAACAAAAAATTAGCGAGTCAAAAAATATACATATAAAAAATTATTATTACAAAATAAAAAAAAAATATGAAGACAAAGGGATAAGTATAATAAATACGGAAAAGTAGTAAAAATGTAAAAAAGTGTATCAAAAAAAATAAAAAAGGTTAATAATATATATGTTCTTGCTATATATTTATATAATATTAATAATAAGTACAAATAATATAAAAACTATTACATAATTTGATAATAACGAAAAAAACAAAAAATTTCTATAAAAAAAATATAAATATCATATTAAAACTTAAAAACTATTAGTAAGCAAAAAAGTAGTAAAGACAAACTACAAAATATAACGAAATATAAGGAAATATTACGATGTAAATATAATAAATATATATATGTTACATTCTAACGCAGAAAAATGCATAAAACAAGAAAAAAGAATTATAATAAAATTTAATATCCACATGTGTAACTATAAAAAAAGTAGTAATAAAAAAAATAATAACTAATAAAACGAAAAAGTATATATATAAAAAAGAAAATATTTTTTCATAAAAAGTTACCGCGTTCACAAAACCCATGTGATTCATGACCAATCATAACACGGTTGAGATCAATCTGCCAATAGCCGACCACCGTCAACGGAAAATAGTGAAAACGACCTAAAAAGATAAAAAATTAAAAAGTTTTTAATAAAAGAATATAATTATAAAAAAGTTTAAAAGTAAAAGCGACCTAAAAAATATCAAAAAATAAACAAATAATAATAAAAAGTTTTAATGTAAAAGATAATAAAAATATTAAATAAATAAAGATGTAATAATAATTATAAATATTATTTTTATAGTAATAAAAGTGTGAAAATAATAAAGTTTTCAGCATAAACAAAACAACAATAATATATAATATAAAAAGTTTTTTAACATAAATAATAAAATCTAAAAATAAAGCTACCTATAAATATTTAATACCATAAAAAAAAGTGTATAATATTAATAATAATAAAAATAATTAATAAATATAGTCTAAAAGTAAAAGTAAATATGAAGTTTTTAACGATAATAATTATTTCTAACCGAATGAGTATAGTAATAAAATCCAATATTAACTTTAAAGTATACAATAATTAAAACCATCATAAATAATAGAATGATATAATAATAATATAATAATAATAAATTTAATTTGAAATAATAAAAGTATATTAAAAAAAACTTTTATAAAAACAAAATTATTATTATTATTTCTACATTAAATCTTCAATTTTAGAAAAATTACTAAAAAAAATAATTTTAATTTATTTTATTAAAAATTTTTAAAAAAAATTTCTCAGTATTTTTAATTTTTAAAAATATAAACTAAAATTTATTCATGATTATTTATTTATTTTTACGTAAATTTCAATTTTAAAAAAGTAATTAAAATATAATTTTTTTGTAATAAATTTTTCAAGATTTAATAATTTTTTAATCAAATCAATATTTTTAAATTTAAAATTTTTTATTAAAATAATAATAATAATAAATATTAAAAAAATAAATCGACTCCTAGAAAAACGACATGAAAAATTTTAAAAAAGAAAAATTAAGTGTAAAAAAAATGTTTTATTAATTCAACAAAAAAATATTTACTAATCAAGAAAAATAAAATAAGAACAGCCTAAACGTATTGATATTAAAAAAGGTTTATATAAAAATAAAATTATCTTTTTTTTGGCAGTTATTATGACGACAACAATTGCAATAAACAATGTTTACTTAGAATAAAACCGAAAAAAAATATATTAGTGCTATTTTTAATAATTATATATATATTTATATATAATAATAAAACAGTTTTTATTAACAGTTATAATATGTAATATTTTTAAAATATATTGGTTTCACAAACTGTAAGTCTTCGAAAACTTGTATATTATGGAAAGTAGTATAGTGTAAATAATATAAAGTATATTATAGACAATAAAGTGGTAAATACTATAGGAAAGTGGAAGCACCCAGTCGCACCATAAACAAAGATTAAGGAAAAAAACTGCAACACGTGAGCGGGCCAACTTACTTAATCACATGGGCACTGCCCTTGAACATTACAGTCTTATTACAAATATATATTAAAATAATGATGAAACTAGTCAAAAAAAGGGCCAATGAATTTTAAGTAAACCGTCATTATATACAATCAAAGTTTAGTGGAATAATAGTGACAGTGGGCCAATAGGAGGACGTTGTATTAACCAGTGGTCAACCCCTTTTGTGGGACAATATAATTTGAACCGACAAAACGAAATTAATTATTGAACCAAAAAGTTTACAAAAAAGCGCCAAAATTAAACTATAATACCAAAAAAATAATAATACCTACTTTAATAAAAGTTGCTGACAAAAATTATAACTAAAAATTATAAGAAAACGAAGTTAAAAAGTAGAAAATAGTAATAAAACTTCAATAAAAATTTTGCTAATAATTTCATTAAAATAAATTCGTTTCCCCCAAAAATTTTAAAAAACTACCAACAAAATACTTTTATTAACAAATAATATAAAAACTAAAATTACAACTATAAAAAAATAACTAGTAAACCATCAAAAAATAATGAACCAAAAAAATTAGACAATAAAAAATCAAAATTAATATCACAAACATCAAAAAATATAATGAAAAATTTTACATACCAACATAATGCTTTTTATCCACTCCACCAAAAATAATTTCCGAGCCGTTTTCCTTCGAACTATTCGAGCTTAAATAGAAAGAAAAAGAATGATCGTCAATCAAGCCTTGCGCTAACATCTAATATTCAATAATAGTTATGAATAGTAAAAATAATAGATGTGTATAATAAATAATTATAATGGATAAAAGATAATAATAATAAATAATAATAAATAAGTAATGAATAACGAATAATAATATAAAACGATAAATAAATTATAAGTAACAAATTCTAAATTATAATTACCAATGAACAACGAATAATGGATCATAATAATAATTATAATAGTAACGATTAGTAAACGATAATGAATAATGAGTAGTAAAAAGGAAATTAATAATTTAAAGTTTTCGTATCTAGAAAAAAATTATAATTAGTAAAAATTATAGTTAACAAAAATATTTGTTTATAAAGTATTAGTTAGTAATACTTTATAAATAACGAATATTATAAAAAATGATAAAGGAATAATTAATAATAAACATAGGATAATAAATCATAATAAAAGTAATAATGAAATATATATATAATTATTATTATATATAATGAAGAATAAAGAAGATATAATAATAATCATAATCTACATTATCCAGAACAGTTTTCACACGATCTTTGGATATCGGATCCCAGCCGAGTCCCAAAATACCATCAAAGCGAGAAAAAATAAAACTTATTCCTAACCACAGTCAATAAAGTAAGTTATTTAGTTAATAAAAATATTTTTATCTATTAAAATATTATAAAAACTTTTAGGTAAATAAAAAAAATAATAATAATAAGTACTATATTAAAAATATTAGAAAAAATTTTAATTATATACAACTAATAAAGATTATGAATTTATATAATAGATACTCAAAAAAAAATAATGGATAGTAACGTATTCATAAAGCGAAAATAACAAATATAACATGCCATTTTCCTCAGTAACTTCAGCAAAAACTTGATCTTGAACTTTGAGATCTCCCACGGTAGCTACGTCCTTAAAAAATTATTAAATAAGCTTCTTCCTTGGTCAGTGCATTAAATAAGAGCTCTCATTGGTTGAAATGAAAACTAAAAATAAGTATATATGTATATATAAACTTTTAAAAAATATCTAAAAGTTTTTATTTATTTGCTAAGAATAAAAATATATAAACTTTTCAAAAATCTCTACTCAGTGTTACGATTAACTTTATAATATAAGAAATAAGCTTTAAAAAAAATAATAATAAATATTAACTTCATTACAATATTAACGTAATAAAAAATTATACCCAAAATAACTTTGACGAATAAAATGAAAAGAGGGTACATTATAAAACTTTAATAATAAACAATAATAATAAAATAAAAGTTTTATATTAATAAAATACAGTAACACTTTGAGCCAATCACTTGTAAAGAAATATTAAATTAGTAGCTTAACGGGCGACCTATATTCAATAGGCTACAATTAGCAAAGATAAAAAAAATTAGAAAATATTTACAACAATCATAATTAATATTGGCAACACTAAAAAATAATTGCTCCCATTACTCCATTTATGGTATAAAAATACGCAATTAAAATAATAATTTATTAACAAAAGAGAATAAAAATAAAAAATATATTAAAAAAGTTCTTTTTAACAAAAAAATGCTGAATTTTTTTTGTTAAAAAACTTGAATTGCGCCATGTGCGCATATATTGTAAAAGGTCGCAAGTTAACGCCTGCAAGTGCAGTTTTCATATATTTTTAACACTTTATTTGTTATCAATAGCAAATTAGTGCTAAATAAGGCTTAAACAGCTCAAAAAACATATATCTCGCATAAATAACCAACGTAAATTTTTATATAATAATCTTTTAGGTAAATCAAACTCAATATTGTTAATAGGCTGCATAATAACAATCTAAACTGGGGCAGAAAGCCCATATGCTTCGTGAACGGGTGTAGTTTAGAAAACAAACGCAAACTTTTTGCTGTAAAAACTAAATTAATTTTTTTTAACTTCTATAACTTTACAAAAAGTTTATTATCAAAAGCAAATGAGTAAAAATATAACTAAAAAGGCACAAAATGCAAGTATGGCGTAATGAACGGATGCAGCTTAACAAATAAACGCAAATAAATCTAAAGAACAACAAATTAGGAAAGGGCGTCTTTAAACAGCTCCAAAAAGTGTACTTGTGAAATAGTCAGACGCAGTATAATAAAATTAACCAATTAAAATAAAACTTGTGAAAACAAACTATTTTTAAAATCTTATTAATCTTTCAAAAAAGTACTTGAGTTAAAAATCCTTTTATGGAACCGGACCCGTAACGAATTTCAAGTTTAGTGCCTAAATATTTAGTTAAAAGTTTATTGTACTTAATATATATAATTAGATTTTAAAGAAATTTATAATGCAAATATTATATAAATACAACCAAAAGAAAAAATAAAGTAAAATTTAGATAGTTTATTAAATAAATGTTGATTATATAATTTTATAAAAAATTTAATAAATTTAAATCTAAAATACAAAGTATCTAAAAAATTTTCAACATAGACTAATAATTCTTTTCACATTTTTAAAAAAAATTAAAAAAAAGACAAGAAATATTTTAAATGAATTTAAAAAATCTCTTAGTAAATATAAAAAATACAAAAAATATATATAAAAAGGATATTTCAAACTTTATCAATATAAATTTTTATAACTTATATTCTCTGCAAAACTAGGATAATCCAAAATAGAAATAGAAAAATAATTTAAAAAAATTAATTTAATATTAACAAGACTAATAAAATTTTAAGTGCAATTAGATATATAAATTTGCATTGAGTTAAAGCAAATCTTAAATCTGTTAACGTTGACTGCCTACGCGCTGAGACTCTGCAAATAAAATGTTTCAAACAATATTTTTTTTCTACTACAAGACTAATAAGTTTAAATTATTTTCTTCATCCAAAAAGTTTATAGATTTTAAATAATACACTTTTTCTTTACTTTTATCAAAGAAGGGGTTATTTAAACATAGCAAAAACCGTTGGAAACTGCAGTGGAAGATTTCTTCGCATAATACCGTTTATGCATGTAACAAGCCAATTGTTCAAAACCGCATTTTGCTATAATACAGCAATTTATTTATATTTTTAAAAAATATATATCAACTTTATATTAAAAGTGCAATACAAGAAGGGACCCATAAGTTCGCGCTTCCAGTATCGAAAACCATAAGGAATTGCTGAGGTGGAGTACCAATAGAAATATTTCCTTAGATTAATGTAAGCTTAAAAAATGATTAAAAAATTCTAATTACTACAACCATAATATTGAACATTCATAAAATCGCGTAAGAGAATTACATGACCTTTCTGTGTTAAAAATAAATGCAAAAGTGAAATAGCTATTAGCTATTCTCATGGACCTTGTTTTTAACTCTTTCATAAGATATTCCAAGTAACTTTCGATTTTCGTAAGTGTCAAATTCTTGAACAACGCGGTGAGAAACACGCGTTAATAATTTAGGTGAACTTTTCACTTCGTGTAAAGTAACCCTTTTCATTTGTTTACATTGGTTTAAAAAAAAATAAGTAGCACACCCTAAACTAGACAATAAAATTTTATATTACCGAACAAATCGTGAAAAAACGAAGTCCACCAAGAAAAAAAGAATAAAGAGCAGCATTATGATCTTCTGAATACCGCCGCCTGCCAAGCCGGGAGAGTTAATAAAAACTGGATTAAGTCTACTTTATTACTATTGGCTGTAATTAAACACTTAAAAGGCAGATAAGAGCAAGAATTGGCCCTATCACTTTAATATTGTGCAGCTAATAAAAACTTTTTAAAAGGCAAATATGTTAGCGTACTACATTTATTAACAAATGGTGCTAATAAATCTGTGCCATCATAATTACTAATAATATATTTGTTATGTATATGCCCCAAAAGAAAGAAAGAAAATTTCATAATTAAATTCGTTCTTCTCAAAACTTTTATCGGTGTAATTATAATTACGAGAACTGCATCTTGTAAAACGCAAAGTTAATAATTAAATTAGCCATTATATGCTATAATTACATTTTTAAACTCAAATACCGAATAAAAATAATTGGTTGATAACAAATAGATACAGGGAGGGAAGTCCGATATAACGATCCTTGAATGAAAGTGAGGAATAAAATGATGGTCAGATCTTTAAGAGCCTCAATAAAAGAGGGGAAAAATTGCAAAAGATAAAATTGGAAGTATCTATAAAAACTAATAATACTGTTAGAAAAGTATAAAAATATAAATAAGATTACCCTTAATTTTTTATATAGCCATCTTTTTACTTGGAATTTCTCTTAAAAAAAACGTATTAACTGGATGCTAGCTAAACAATTGTGTTATTTAATGATTATAACACCAACATACATTTCTGTTTTAATGGGTTTATACACTTATAGAAACAATGATTAAGGTTGATAATCAATCCTCTAATAATCTCTACAAGCACGCAGGAAGATTAACATTCACTTTGCGAGCCGTCGCCTTGTTTTTTAAGATACGCTTAAAACTGTTCTCGGTTGTATTCATAGTATAAGGAATCGAAGGCTGCAAACGCTTCTACAAATGCAGCTCATGCATGCCATGCTACTATTTTTTTAAACTCTTCTTCTTACTTTTTGTAAGGAGGGGACCCACTAATACTAGATAAATTTCTACGATTATTTAGTCCTTCGACCACATGTGTGAATTCTATAGTATATCTTATCATATAGTACAAGGTAAACTCATGAATTAGTGAAAATGAAGGAGGTTGACTATCCAAGCATATAACGTTAAGTCTCAGACACACAATGTTCTGTATTTCTGTCTTAAAAAAGCGGGTGCTGTAACAATTTTATAATTTGTACTGTTACCTGTCTGGACTTTAGTAGAAATTAATCACCTTTTATACTCTATTAGATTAGCGCAAAAAAAAAAAAACACCACCAGCGTTTAAACAAAAATTTTTTAACTTAGCTTTCGACAAGTTACCTTTAATCTTTTTTAACAGTACTGTCAAAGTTAGTTGTATTTAACATGAAAAAAACCCAAGTTATTAAATTTGCCCTTAAGTTCATGCGTGCTACGTATATATAAAGCCAGATTAAATTGGAAACAACTTATTTTCTTTTATACTTTGTCTATGTAGGTATTTTACCAGTAATTAGCAAGCTCAGTGTAAATTTATAAATTTTAATTGCATCTCTTACCTTCCCTTAATGCAGTGAGCTAGTGCAAGAAACTGATAGTTTCGGTCTATTAATCAAATTCATTGCTAAAAGTTTTTAGTGTAAATCAATTACCGCTAGTATCGAATTACCTATTGGTTATTAATCTTAAAATTTTTTAAATTTGCAATTAAAAAGTGTAAATTTATACAAAGGAAGTTGTATCTAAGTCTTTCCTATCAGTGAGGGGTTAATGATAAGCGGGAAGACTTTAACACTTAAGGCAAGTGGTATAAGTACTAATTCAATAAGTTTTTCCCTTTCATTTACGCTATCAGCTTCAAGTGTCTATAGTTCAATCGGCACCGCTTCTTTATTACCGCTAGCTGTGCTGTCTCCTAATTTTAATATTATTATCCTACGCTTTACAATAAACTTTTCACTTTACTTCATAATTAAGATATATTACAAACTAAAACTTTGAGCAAAAAAAAACGGAGGAAGCTATACTATTATATAACTGCAAAGAAGTAAGTTAAAAATTATAGTTAAGCAGTTAACTAAGAAAGAAAATGTTAAAACTTCTATACTATACAAATCTTTCTAGTTCCCTTGATGGTGGAAGTAATAAGAAAAAGCGCTATAACTAAATATCATAAATAAAATTTTAAGGTGCTATGGAGCAGCTGGAGATATATAAATAAGAAAAAATTATATAATGTATTAAGGATTAATAGTTTGTCAAATTTATTGAAAAAAAAAAATTGTTGTTGTGTTCGCTTTCTCAAATATATATAAATTTATATTTTCTTTATTAACTCAACTTTACTTTATCTTTTTCTTCAAATTTGTGCTTTCTAAATGCCTCACGAATAATTTTTTCTTAAATGCAGAAGTGCAAGTTCGATAATATTTATTTTGGACTCCACTCACTCTTTACAACAAAATTTTTTTAATTGTTTCTCAAGACCATTGTCATCCATATTTTTATCCTATCTTGCTGACTGATGTTTACTGCTTCTTGCTATTATCTTTTTTATAAAAAGATTGGTTTGTAGGCAATATTGACAAATATTGCATAAAATTTTTTAACAATTTACTTTATATCTAAATTTTCTTGTTTAAAACTTTTTTATATCTCTTTACAATTGTTCATTGAAGGATTAGCCTTCCTCTGTGTATTTTCTCGAGCACTATCGATTTGTAATTATATTATGGCAATGAAATATTTCCGGCGTAAATTATATTATTTTTAATTATATATTACTTTAAAACCTATTATTCTAAAGTACTCCTTTAATTATTAAAAACGAAAAATAAAATATAGCTTACTCACTGCCTGGTTCGATATAAATTTTTCCACATTCTCTTCTGTATTTCCTTTATAAATAATTATTTTTTTTTTGATTCTTTATTATTAGGTACCTTGATGGTAATTTTTTTTCAGTCTATTGAGTAATATATTTTTTAAAAATGTGCAGCCTTGAATTTAAAAATTTTTTTTAATTTAACAAAGTTTTTATTTACGAATAACTTAAGCTTTTAAGTAAGAATGGACCGCAAATACACGAAAACACTTAATTCCTTTATTTTGGTGTTAATCATTTTCATTTTTTACAGAAATTTAGGGGGAAATCTTATTACTTCTATTGGTGTCAACGATTTTATGGAACTATTTAGTCTTCTTCAATTGTAATGCTTATGACTTAAATTTAAAAGCGATTTTTGTTTTTTGTTTATATAAAAAGAGTTGAATTGTAATATGCAATGTTTATATTAATTGTTTTAAGACAGCCTATGAACATATTAATTCCTTATATCGCAGCAAACTCTATTGATGACTTAACATTTTTAACCTTTATGTAAGTTATCTATAAATTATTTTTTGACCGTAGGATGTGATCATTGTGGTCATTGCATAAACTAAAAATTTAAAGATCAATAGTTTTGTAAAAATTAAGTTGTTTTTGTAGAAAAACTTTTTGATTTATAGTAACTTTGTGTATTTAATACTTAAACATTTTACCATTTAAGATAATACTAACCAACTTAGATCTATTTATAATAATTTGTTTTCGTTAAAGAAATTTGGGATAAAATAGGCTTACTTTTCTCAATAGTCAACATTTTGACCGGCTTTACCTTTAGGAATTGCGGTGAGTTTGCACTTCCTTGACTTTTATATATTATTTTCTTAAGAAAGGTATTATTAGCAGTGTTTAGTTATTGGTAATACGAATTTTTAGTTTACTAAATTTCGCGCTCACGTTTTTAAAATTATATTATAGAATAACAACAATGACCAAAATATATATTTTTTTAAAAAAAAAAATATGTCCTTACTTTTTCTAATATGACTTAATTCTTTAAATAACTGATATTGAAAAAATGCAATCTGTTCATCTTTTCCTGTGCGTGAATATTAATTTTATTAATAAATTTTTTAATTTTTTTTTAATTGATAGTGAATTATTTTTTAATATAACATTTCTTTGTTGCGCTCGTGCTCGCTATAAAAATAAAATCTTAGTAACTTCTGAAAATTGTACTCATGGAAATATATTAATTCCATTTCGAAATTGTCGGAACAGTCGTACATTGACCCCGTTGATTAGTTATGAATTTTTTTTTAAATTTTTTAACCCTAACCTTTACCTTAAATATGGTTCATAGTTCTTAAACTTCTAATATTAATGAATAAAAAAACTATTTTGTTTCGTTATATAAAATTTAGTTGGAAAATTGCCTTTACTACTATATATTCTAGTAAACTTTCCAGTGCGAAATGAATTTTCAAAGCCTCCAAAAATAATAGTACTCAATTCCGGGTCTTCTAATCCCAATTAAATTCTTCCTGAAGCTTTTGCAGCCCTCAAACATTGAAGTTCGCACGCGAATCTTCACTTGCTAAAAAGTTTTTACTGGCGGGATCTTCGTTACTTCTTTAAACTTTTTATATAAATATTTTTTTTTTGCTACTAATTGAGTTATAAAGCGGCTTAATGATGGTTTACGTGTGCTAGCGTATAGTCTATTTTTTATTGTGATCGAGAAATAAATTTTTATTATTGTAAAAAAAAGGTTTATATTTTTATTTAATTACATTTCAAATTGTCTTGAGCCTTCCCCCGAAAATATTTAAACTCTAACTTTGGTCTTTTAAAGCTTGGACTTCTCAATAAATTTTTTTTTTAATTATTTAATTAAATAAGATTTTACATGAAATTTTGATCTATAAATAATATGAACTGAATTCCTCCCAAATTGTTATGCCTTTAAAAATTTATAATCATGCCGTTTCACCGGCTCGTTTTTATAATTTTAAGAAGTGGTTACTCCCTTAACTTGTTAATATTATTGTGTGAGTAAAAAGATTCTTTCCCCCCCCCCCTTGCTGATTGTTAATATCTTCAGCTTACAGTGAAGCCTAAACTGAACGCTTTTTTAAAGTTACTTCTAAACTTCGAAAATACAATCATTTACTTGAGAAAAAATCTTCAACATTTTGTTATGCCGCACGAATTTGCCACTTCTGACATGAATATTAATTTTTTATTATATTAATATGTATATAGGTAAAATAAGTGGTTAATGTTCGTATAACTAACAAATTTGTGAGTATAATATTTTGTTAAATTTTATCTAAACATCAAAAAAACGTTTGCATTATGGATTTATCAAAAAGTTGAGACTTTTAGTTGGTTTTCTTATTGCTTTTGATAATTTTTTAAGATAATTAACTTTTCTTGATGAATTTTTTGTAATACTATTTTTTTTAAATTTATCTCCAACGATTATTTTTTGCTTTCAATTTTTTAATTTATTTTAAAGAGGTAACTCTTATAAAAATTTTGTTTACCTTGTACTCTATAAATATTCATTTATATACCTTCACAAAATGTTAGTATATGTGTTCCATATATGTATATTTGTTTAGGGCAGGTTAAAAGGATTTCATATATATATATAGTGATATTTAGTTAAGAAGGTTTGTTTCAAAGTAGTTGTGTACTGTTGATGTAAATTTTGATTGGTAATATTGTGTTAAAGTAAGGAATAATGATTTACGTAATTAATCGAAATGAGTAGCCATTCAGTTATCCTCACATAACTCCCAAGTTAATATGATCTAGTAGTGGTTTCGTTTATCTTAAGTCACTATAAAGTAAACGAATTATACCCTTTTCGTTACAAAATTCTTGTAACTTTATATATTTGAAGGTATAAAGATCCTTTTTTATCTTTCATTTTATTACTCTTTCAATTGTGCTAATTCGAAACACTCTCATTGAGTTTTCAAAACTATTACCTTTACTTCCCTAATAGAGAAACTAACTATCTATACTCGAATAATTACTTTAGATACCCATGGTCACAGTTGTAAACTTTTTAATTCATATTTATTTAGAGACAGGTTTGTTTAGAAAAAGAACTCATTTCATAATTATTAACGCGTATTGCCATTTTGGAATTTTCATGATTATTATTAAGATTTTTTTATCGCTTAATTGTTAGCATATAAGGAATATTTACACAAAATAAACAAGCGAGGGGAAGTGCACTGGCGAAAAACACTTCAACCCGTCCGAGCTAAGTCAAACCTCCAGGGCCTTGGTTAGTCTGCGGTGGGTGAATGGGGGGCAAACCACGTACTACACTTTTCCACCATAAAGTCAGAACATTCAATAATTCTCCTCGAGATAAAAGGCAGGCTACATGTGCTCGATCAAAACTAATTAGCGGTATGCGCTCGACTTACCGAGCATCCGCTAAAATCATAAATAATAACTATTAAAAAAAAAAAATGCGGTTGCGTAAATATTTTTCCTGCGCTTACGTTTTGGTCACGTCCGTACATTTTTACTTATATATGTAAAGTTAGCAATTAAAGGTTTAAATACCCTAACAAGGTTGAATAGTAGGGTGCGGAGGGGTATTTTTTCCTGAAGTGACCTTTTTATAGGCATTATTTAAAAGTTTCTTATTCTTATAAAGCCCGAAGAAAAATTAATTTTGTATTTTGAAATTCGGGGACTCGTTAATAACTTCGTTTTTTCACAGTTTCGATAAAAGAAGGTTACGCACTCGCTACAGATAACTAATATAAACCACACTTAAGTGAGATATCGGCGATTATGTAATTTTAATCCACTTGCAAAATTTTTTCAAGCAACCTCCACTGAAAAGTGTATTAAATTATTTATCTCACCGAGTTCAGTTAATAAAACACCAAAAGATATCACTACATGGCTTTTTATAAACTTTCAAAAAGGGGGACGCTCTAGCAATGTAACGAATTATTTTATTTAATTAAATATGATATATTACCTTAAAGGTAAGAAAACGTTATTTATATAAGACTAGAAAAAAAACATGAGTTGAAGTACAAAAATAAAATTTTTTTTTAAATACTACTTTTATCAAAAGTTTGTAATCGAGACGGTATCTTTTAACGGCCTTGAGAAATTAACGGAATAACGAAATTTATGTAAGTAAAAATTAATAAAATTGTATATTAATGCGGTTATTTGCTTAATTTGTAAGATTAGTTTGTTACTTATTTTATTTAATAAAAATTTTCGTCGGGTCTCCTGGCAAGCCTTCGGTTGTGAGGGGTCAATATCGTAAAACAAAAGGTTTTAAAAATTTCTTAACAAAACGGAAACCTCTTTTTCACTTGCAACAATCTTAGTTTTACAAGATATACTTGTTAACCTTTCAAGTTAATGATACTTTTTGTAGCGTGTGATTATTGTAAAAAGCGCGGTAAAGGCTCGTAGAAAAATTTTTTTTTACTTTTTTCTTTTTCTGTGAAACGTATAATTCTTAGCTTTCCAGCCTAAAGTCTCTTATGTTTAAAATAAAAATAAGAGTTAACTTATAAAATTTTCGAAGGTTATAATCTAAGTAAATAAGTTTTCCGCTTTCTATTTTTTACTAAAAAGAACCTCATAGGACAATTAATGTCACGTGGGAAAATAAAGTCATGCTGGTGGACATAGAGTGCATGAACACCAAAAAGTTGATACTCAGTGGGTTATCAACGGATTTACCTTAAGTTAATAACTGATAGCGATGGAAACAAAATATTTTGAGGAAGTTTCTTCAAACGGTGTTATTCACAAAATTCTTTTTTCAGAAGTTTTGTTTCAAGGAGTTTCTGATTTTCAAGAAGTCAAGGTAGGAGTGAAGCTTCTTTCTTTTTTCTTTTATAAAGTACTAATAGTTTCTTATTTTTAGATTATAGAGACTGAAGCATATGGAAGAGTCCTTTTACTTGATTCACAAGTCCAGTCTTCTGAAGTTGATGAGAATATTTACCATGAAGCTCTTGTACATCCCAGCCTACTTTCTCATCCCAACCCAAAGAGAGTGTTTATCGGAGGCGGAGGTGAAGGTGCTAGTGCAAGGGAAGTTTTGAAGTATTCGTCTGTGGAAATGTGTGTCATGGTGGATATCGACCCTTTTGTTTGCCAGGCGTGTCTTTTTATATGTTATTTTCCTTTATACTTTTAATTTATATTGTTTAATAATACTGTTTTGAGAGTAGTCGGCCGAAACTTATTTAAATAAGTGGCATTGTGGTTCTTTTAAAGATCCAAGACTAACTTTGAAGATTGCTGACGCTAAAGATATTTTGAAAAGTTATGAAGACGGTTACTTCGATGTGATTATCTTGGATTTATGTGGTATTATATAGACAGAGTTCAATTTTTTTTTCATATTTAATAATAATTATTATCTACGTTGGTATTTCATATAATAAGAGTGTGATTATTAGCATTTTTGGTCAGGTTCAATCTTGTAGAGAGCGTTAATATAACTCTAGTTAATGCTCTAAATTTCTGTTTTGTTTTTAAGATTTTTTTTTATTATACGCTCTCTTATAAAACTATATATTATGTAAAACTATGTAAAACTTAAACTTTAATTATTATTACTGAGAGTATTGTAATAGTTGCATTTTTCTTTGAACCTCATAATATTTAAAAATTTTATTTTAAATTTAAATAATAGTTTTCTCTAAAATTACCTTATGATATATATATTGTATTCCAATTTTTTTTATAGTTAATAAATATTTCTGTTAACCTTCTTAATAAACTGTATTATATATAATCTTGCGCTTTACAATTCTGTTAATTTAATTTTATATTTTTAATTTTTATATAGATCCTTTAGAGTATGGCCCTTGCTATAAATTATACTCTTCTGAATTCTACTCCATGTGTTTAAAAAAACTCTCTGAATTTGGTAGTTCCTTTTTTATCTTACTTTAATTTTTTAAATTATATAAATAATTATACTTTAATTTTTTTTTATATAATACATATTTATTAGATTAATAACTTAAGTTTTTAAATTCCTTTATTTTTAAAAAAAGCTTTCGCTTTATATATTTATTAATGTAACTGTAACGTCTTGTTAAAAAAACTTAAGTTTTTGGTATTTAAGGTAAGGTTTATGAATTATAAATATATATTTTACTACAGTGCCTATAGTTTTTTATTATTAACTTCATAGTTCTTATTTTTTTTATAACCAGAATTATTACGATAATTTTTTTTGTGTAATAATGTTGGAAGATTTTTTTGTTTGCTTTAGCTTTATTAAAGTAAATTTCTAATACATACAATTTTTTAATATTCTGTTAATTATTTTCGTAAAAGATTTATTATAAACTTATTCTTTTTAGTAAATATCCTTCTAGATTTTTTTTATAATTATAATAGTAATATTTTACCTTCAATTTATTGTTTTTGGTTTATTATATAAATTAAATGACTTTTAATATTTATTCTTTCTGAATTTATCTATTAAAATATAAATATTCTAGATTTGAAGGCGATATACTAAAATTTTATTTTTATAGAAAATTTTACATAAGTTTTTTTTGTTTAAAATTTTTATTTGTTAAAACATTACTTACTAATATTATAATGCTATAAAATACTCCTTTCATATTTTATTACTGAATTAATTAATTTTAGTTTTAACTTATTAAAAAATTTATTATAAAGTATATTTTTTTATATTTTATATACTTTATAATAAAAACTGCAAGAATTTATAGTTTTTCTAGTTATTAGTTGAAGATTAATAGCATTCATTATTTATCGCTTTATAGTAGTATTTTTTTTATTAAATTCATTTTTATTTCATTTTTAAATTAAAATTTATTATAATAAAAGTTTTCCTGTTATTACTTTCATTATACAAATAATTTTAATATGTCTTAATATTCCATTAAAAAATTAACTTATAAAACTTCTGGTTATATATTCATTATTGCCTTTAATAATTTTTAAGATGTTTTCTTTTTTTTTTTATTTTCTTTAAAAGCCTATTTACTAATTTTACATATATAGTATATTTATTAGTAGTTAAATCAAAGACTTTATTTATTATTGAATTTATAATAAAAATAATATCACAGCGTTGAATTAAGCATAATTATATAATAAAACATTATACTTTGAATTTCAAAATTATTGATATTGTTTTTTACTTAACAGCTCTATTAAAATTTTATTATAATATTAATATTATAATTACATTCATTATTTAGCTGCTTTATAATTTTTTTCTAAAGGTGTTTTTGTTACTCAAAGTGGACCGGCTTCTTTGCACACTTGCAAGGATGTTTTTACTGCGATTCACAGCACATTAAATTCTGTGTTTCCATTGGTGTTTCCATACGCTCTTCATATCCCCTCTTTTGCAAGTTTGTGGGGGTTTAATATGGCCTTAAAGGTGAAATCTCCACAGGGGTTATTGCTTTAATTTATTTATATTTATCGTATAGAAATAAATAAATAGAAATCTTAGAAAAAGTATGGGAAAAGATATAAATAATTTTATAAATTTGAACATTCATAATTAAGAAATATTTTATAGTTTATAAATTATATTATTAATTAATTATAAATTTTTAAGGAATAAAAATTTTTACTTCGTTTGTAAATATTTTTTATAAATGTTGTTGATTTAATATTTTTAACATATAAAGTAAAGAAGTAATGTTTTAATATAATTTTTGTGCAAACTCTTTAATATACAACTAATTTTTACTTTTTTTTTTTAATATATATTGTTGAGTGATTAACTTATAATTATTATATATTAGTGACTATCAACTACCGACTGCTTTAAACAATGTCACTCCAGCGGGAGTAGACAATGTCATTTCCAAACGACTTGAAAAAGATTTGTTAAGATTTTATGATGGCATCTCCCATTGTAACATGTTTTTCTTGCCAAAGTAAAGAAAATTTTTTCTGAAAGTTTAAATTATTAGTTGATTATTAAATATAACGAGAATGAAATTATTAACTTATAAATCTGTTTTTGAGATTTTAATTTAATATTAAAATGATAGCTGATCTATAATTTGATTTTGAAATGTTAAATTAAATTTACCGTAATAATTAAAATTTATTAATTATTTTTGTATTTTATTTACTTTTTTTTATTCTTACTCTAAAAGTATTTTATCAAAGTTACTAGTCCTTTTTGTTTACTATTTTTACTTAATGTTAAACGTAAAATTATATTTTGCTATTAATAATCATATGCGAAGGGAGCGGAGGACGACTTATTAATTAACAAAAAAGTTGTATATTTATATTAAGCTATTTTTCACTAACAAAGTAGAATTTTCTAAAATCTCCCGCCGCTGTAGCTTTATTTTAATTGATTTGCGTATTCATTATTTTTAATGACAATAACTTACCGCCTCGAATTTTTTTTTACAACTTTACAATAATATTAGTGAAAGTAGTTTGAAAATCTGTGTATGAAGGCTGAACTATAAAGGCACTACCTTGCTTGGTCCTGAAGCAGATATAATAAAAGCCATTAGTTAGTTTAATTTTTACCGGCGTATATCAATAATTATTATAGTGGTTAACTAGTCTATATAAACTTTGGTTACTATTTTTATTATTATCTTTCATAAGATTTTGTCTATTATAAATTTCAATACAATATTAACAGTTTTTTTGGTTATAAAATTATATTGTATTTGATAAATTTTGTAAAAGAATTATGATGAACTTATTGTTTGTTGTATTTAATGAATTTTGATGTTACGTGTGCTTTTGCATTTTTTTTGGTTGAGATTGTGACTAAATTTTTTATTTACGCAGATCCTTTTTTTATTATTATTTGCTATTTTTTTTAATTGTTTTACAGGAAGTTTACTGTATACTGTAAATATAATATTGTACTGAACTGTTTATAATCATATTTAAGAAACAATTTCATTTTTGTTGAGGAGCAATTTAGAGTTCTTATTTTAAATTTTATAAAAAAAAATTATTTATAATTCATATCATACCTCATAGATACATTCGAGAAAGTTTGAAAGAAGAAAAAAGAGTCATCTGTGAGAAGTCTCCAATTTTTGTTTCGCACATTAGCTCAAAGAAGCTAAAAAAAGAAAATCTATAATAAATCTATTAGAAATTATCATATGAACTATACAAATTATATAATATTCGCAAAAGTTGTAATAAACTTGAAATAAAAATTTATTTATTCTATTTTTTAACTTTTCATATTGATAAAGGCTGCTTACGTGTATTTATATCAATAGCTAAACTTTTATACTACAAGAGTTCTAAAATTTTTTAAAGATTTTTATATTGTACTTACTGTAAATTCCATATATCTTCAATATTATAAAGCAAAAATTTTTTTAATTAATTTAGCTTGCGCTCGCATTTAAGGTTTCATGAGCCCAAAGAATTTCGAGCAACTATGTGATTTTCTTTAGTAATAAAAAATTCTTGTTAACGAGTTTATTAAGTAAATTTTTTTTTTTAATTGTACTATTATATAATTAAACAATGCTTGTTATTAGACTATTTACTTAAAATCTTATGTACCTCGCTTAAAACATTTTGTGGATCATAACCTTTTAGTACTTAAGAAAAACTCGATAAGAAAGGTTATAGTTTACCAATAAACTTTTTAATTATAGAAAGTAACATTACTGAGTTATCAGCACAAGGTTATTTTCGGCTGAAATTCTCTTTAGACTATTATAGGAAGTTTAAATTTATTTATGGAATAAATAATTATAACTTTATAGAAAGTTTAAGCTAAATCTAATAAGCTTCTAAAAGTTATTTAGAGAAACTAAAGTAAAGGCCAGAAAAAGGAACAAGCCAATTTTTAGTAAAAAAGTTAGATTTAATTTTAAGCAAAAAGAAAAATCTACCGATGCTTTTTTTTATAACCTACCACTCCGAGATGTGCACTTTTTGTAGCTTTTGACTGTTTTTAAGACTCAAGTATCCACGGCTATTGAAACAGTAGAAAGCTTGAGGCGCAGTTATTATAACAATTTCACAAATTACTCAAGTTACGGTTTTAAAAAATTGTACAACCTTCTTTGCGTTCTTTTGACTCACAAATAAAGACTTTACGAATACTCAAACAAAATTTTCACTTTCTCGTAGTCACTTATTATTGGACAGACCGGTTAGGGCAGGTGTATAGGATTTTAAGCGCAAGCTTTGTTGAAACAATGCATTCCGTTAGTCGTGTATTTTAGTTCTATTTAAAAGATTAATTTGTATTAACTAAAAGTAAAATGGCATTAGAAAACGCTAGCCCTCTTGTATATCAAGTTTCCGAGGAAAGAAAGATAACTCCTTCGGAATTAGATGAAAGTGTACGAGATCCTTTTGACTCGCGTGAAGTCTTTGGTAGGACTTGCACCGCTTTTATTATCAAAGAAAGCAGAAATATAAACAATAATAAGATCTTATCCGAAAAATTAGTGACCCAGAGCACCCGATGACTTTAGAACAGTTAAATGTGGTTAGGCAGTCTCAAATAAAAGTTGTGAAGGTTTATTCATATATAACAATTGTTAATATAACGTTAATTATAGGTGGAGGATGAAAACAATAAAGTTGACATAACCTTTACGCCAACGATAGAACATTGTAGCATGGCTACACTCATAGGATTGTCAATACGTGTACAGTTACTCCGCACTCTACCTAGCCGTTTCAAGGTTTCTACTACTTATTTATTATTCTCTCCTCTTTTGAAACTTCTAACAGGTAAATATAACTTGTCATCCGAAGTCTCATAGAACCGAAGATGCAAGTTCGTTTATTTTAATAATATAATTTTCATCAAATTTTTTTTTAGTTAATAAGCAGCTTGCTGATAAGGAACGTGTTTCTGCCGCTTTAGAAAATCACCACATATTAGAAGTTATCAATCGGAGCTTACTTACTACGTTACCATCTAATAAAGTAAAGGCAAACGAATTTTTATCTTGATCTTCCAAGAAAAACTTTTCTACTTGCCCTTAATAAAATTCGCATTTTTTTTTTAATACTGTTGCTTTTGACGTTAAAGAACTAATATAAATGTTGAAGTACACGTCGAAAGAAAACTTTAATAAAAACTACACGATTTTGTATTTTGAAAAATTATTGTGACATGTACTAAAACTAGTAAAAAATTATATGAAATTGTGCTCTTATTTTGTTTAATTCCTATAAAATTATTTGTATTGAAAATAGTTTTGCTCTTTACTAAGACTGACAGGCTAAAAATAAATGTTAATAGAATATTACAGAAAGTGAACAAAAATATTTGAAGTTGGTATATTTTTCATCCTCCTTTTTTTAGGTTTTATGATACTCAAAAAGTAAAACAAAAGGATTATTTTACGTTTTAAAAATTTTTAAAACCGTTCACCCCCTTTGCTATAATAGTTAACTTTTGTACAAGCTTAATGCAAAAATCTTGTATATTAGTGATATTTTGTACTATTCTGGAAGCCTTCCGATCAAGATAAAGTAAAATATATTGAAATTCAAGTTTTATATTCATACACTTGAAAACTTTTACTTGTAAGTTTCTATTTAATGTTCGAAATTGAGCTTTCAATTCCAGGAAGTGTGACCAATTAAAAGCTAGTTAAAATTTTTGAAAATTATAACTTAAATCTCGTTGGAGAGCTGTTACGAGAAGCCCTTTAAGCATCTATTGTAGTTTTACAGTACTCAAATGTAATAATAAAGATCACTAAGTTAATTTAGGAAAATCATATTAAAATTCTCTCCAAACTTTTTATAAAAGCTGGTAAAGTGTACTATACACTTATAGTTTACGTTGAATATATATGAAAAAAAGATTACATCATTTGGTATGTCCTCCTTTGTAGGTGCGAAAGTATTGTTAAAGGACGCCTTTATATAAGTGAATGGTACATATAGCTTTGAACTAAAGTTCAATGCATTACTACAAATAAATCTAATAAAACAGTGTACCGATAATACCCGGCATCATCTTGAAAAAAGATTGAGAAACACAAAAAGTATTGAACATACTATTAACTTGATTAACGGCCCTGCGGTTTTCTTTTAATAACATTCTTAGTTTATAGAGTTTATAGCTTAATTTTGTTAAAAAATTAAGCACTTTCAAAAGTGGTGTCAAAATCTATATGAGGGTATAGTAAAAATATTATCTAGAAAAATTATAATAACACAATATATAATACTTTTATGCCAAAATTACGACTGAGTGATAGTAGTTATTACAACACTATTTATGAACCTCAAATTGTATAAAAGGTAAATAGAGTGACTCTCTTACAACGTTTATTTAAAAAAAGCGCAAAGACAACTATTTATAAACCAAAAGTAAACTACAGAAGAACTTAATAGAAGTTTTCTCCCAACACTTAATACTCTTCGACGTCGCCGGGAGCATCCGCGGAGTCATGACCAACTTCTTCATAGTCTTTTTCGAGTGCAGCCAAGTCTTCTCGAGCTTCTGAGAATTCTCCTTCTTCCATGCCCTCCCCCACGTACCAGTGCACGAAGGCCCGTTTAGCATACATGAGGTCAAACTTGTTGTTAAGGCGAGTCCAAGCCTCGGCAATCGCCGTCGTGTTGGAAAGCATACACAACGCTCTGGGAATGGGAGCAAGATCACCGCCGGGAGTCACAGTGGGCGGTCGGGCGTTCATGCCCACCTTAAAGCCAGTAGGACACCAATCAACAAACTGTATAGACTTCTTCGTTTTAATATGAGAAATGGCGTCCGACACGTCCTTGGGAACCACATCGCCGCGGTAGAGCATGCAACAAGCCATATACTTCCCGCGACGTGGATCGCACTTTACCATTTGGTTTTGGGGCTCGAAGCAGGCGTTAGTGATCTCGGCCACGGAAAGTTTCTCGTGATGGGCCTTCTTAGCTGAGATTACAGGCGCATAGGTAGCAAGAGGAAAGTGGATGCGGGGGTAGGGGACTAAGTTAGTCTGGAACTCCGTTAGATCAACGTTCAAGGCGCCCTCAAAACGAAGAGAGGCGGTGATCGAGCTAACGACTTGAGCAATAAGTCGGTTCAGGTTCCTATAGGTGGGTCTCTCAATATCCAAATTTCGTCGGCAGATATCGTAAATAGCCTCGTTGTCTACCATAAAAGCGCAATCCGAATTTTCTAACGTGCTGTGAGTGGTAAGAACCGAGTTGTAGGGCTCAACTACGGCAGTAGAAATCTGCGGCGCCGGATAAACAGCGAATTCAAGCTTAGATTTCTTGTGTCCATATTCTTCAGACAAGCGATCCATTAAAAGTGCTCCAAAACCGGAGCCAGTGCCACCCCCAAAGGAGTGGAAAAGAAGAAAGCCCTGCAAACCGCTGCACTGGTCCGTAAGCTTACGGACACGATCGACTACTTTTTCGACTATTTCTTTACCAACAGTATAATGCCCACGAGCATAGTTATTAGCCGCATCCTCACGCCCTGAGATCAACTGTTCAGGATGGTACAAATCCTTGTACTCACCAGTGCGAATCTCGTCTATAACAGTTGGCTCTAAATCTACAAACACAGCCCTGGGAACTTGCTTTCCGCTAGACGTTTCGCTAAAAAAGGTGTCTTGGGCATCATTATCGGTTCTTTGCGCCATTGAGCCATCAGGGGAAATACCGTGCTCTAAACAATAAAGTTCCCAGCAGGAATTACCAATTTGAGTTCCTAAAGGACCACAGGATTAGTAGTTAAAGGCATAAATTTAATTATATAAAAATTCAACGATAGAAAAATATTTCTATGTTTACACCCACAAAAAGTTTACATAATGCTAAAAAAAAACTTAACTATATACACGTTGCGAATGCTCTTAGAATCTCGTTAGTTAGGAGAGAAAGAGGAAACGTTAATGACATTATGTACGAGCAAAAAAGTACAAACCTGCCTGGCCAACGTGAATAGAAACTACCTCGCGCATACTTAGAAGCTAGACTATCAAAAAAAGAAAAGTAAAAAGGAAAAGACAGGAAAGCTGCAAAGGGCGAGAGAAAAAACCCGACTCCACGACTTAAAATTTTCTTATATAACTGATTCGGCCGTGAAAAATTTAACAGGAACAAAATTGCTGTTTAAGGGAAAATAATGGGGTCAACTATGGCTTATAACTGATACAAAATACAAAATTAGTTAAACAGGTCACTATTTATATTTGGCGCCGAAATTTACGACGGGTAGATTAAAAGTGGGTAACTTACCCACATCGGCATGAGTTGTTATTCAGTTTAAAAAAAAAATTTGGACCCTCAATGTTTCCTAACTGCAAGACAGTTATCTTCCTTAGTGATTATAATTTTTAAATGTTATTAAACTAAAGAAGCTATATATTCATACTTATATAGAGTACTGTTTTGAAATCTTGTGTTCATAAATAAATGTGACACCATTAAAGGCAGAATTATTAATCAACAGGGATGATGTAGTGAAATCAACGTCATTTGGAATATTCAAAACATTTTTAAGCTTCTTTATTATTATTAACCTTAAATAGTAAATACCATTAAAAATTTTTTATAAATGGTTTTCGAATTAAAAAAGAAAACTTAAAAGTTCGTCAAACCTGCTTATATAGATTACCTTTAGGTGAAAGTCTAAACCAGCCTATTTACAAGGCTCTTTCATGCCCCTACTGCGCATTTTAAGAGAGCCTTCTTTATAAGGTAACCTGCTAAAGGACAATAGAATTTACGTTAACCTCTTTGGTTGCGTAATGAAGTAAAATAACAACACAACCTTTTTACTGCTAATATTGCAGTGAGCATTTCGTTGTACCCATGAAAAGAGCTAAAGCAATTTACTGTTGATTTTTGGGATAATCATCGGTTTCACAAATTTAGTCTCAAGCCAACTTGCTTCTGATTTTAAATTCGTTGCTTATTATTTTTCACTTGTTTTTAAATAATAATAAGGAGCTGTATAATTTTCGAACTCTTCTTATAACCTTTCATAGGTTCTGTGATCTATAAGTTATGTAAATTTATATTTGCTTTAAAAAACGAGAGGAGGTACATGCGCCTTTTAGACTCAATATAATTTTTGCTTTTAAGTTAAGGGATCATTTATACAAATTTAACTATTTTATTATAAAGTTATCGCTAAAACCTTTTCTCATAGAAAAATCAGACAAATTTATCGTATTTTACTAATGCAAACCGGTAAATTAGTTAGTCTAACTTAAAAAATACGTGAAGTGCCTTAAGACTACATACACCAGTATGAAAGTTGCAAAACCGCATTATAATATTGGTAAACAAAGTCTTTTTTTCTCTTTATTTGTTTTTTCTTATTGTCCACATAAGCTCAAACTTTTGGTGTTTCATACTAGCCTTCCTGCAAGTGCTATGTAAAATAGATATAAATATATTTACTACCAAAAAGCTCTACTATGTATAATACAAAACTGAGCAGGGCCTCCTATACGGATGCAATAACTTAACACGAACTATATTATGGTAGTCTTTCTTTTTAACAAAGTAGTTTTAGATCTTATTTACTTCTTACATTCGTTATAAAAATAAAAAGTTTGTGTAATCAAAACTTTTGCTAGTTGAATAATAATAAAACCTCGACTTAAAGATTTCATTACACGCCACCTAACTCGAGTCCCCTGGGAGATCAGCTTAAGTTGCCTGCCAGCCCTCCAGGGCCAGTAGCTCTTAACTCTATTTAGTTTTGTTAAAGGTTTTTTTCTTAGTAGTTGACAACGTTACCTAAAGATTTTTGAACATTTATCTCATTAATTTTTTTCAGTTAATATTTTATCATAATATTTTTTACTTAAATTAACATTCGCACTCTGCTATTAGTGAGTTGACGGCCTTATAGATAGTTTATTGAACAATTATCTTTAGTTTATGTTTGTTTCATTTTATTATCTATATTAACAGTTTTTACTTAAGTTAACAGGTGCACTCTTTACTGCTATATCTGAGTTAACAACCTCTAATAGGTATTTGATGGAGCAGTTATCTATAATTTATGTTTTTTTCTCAATATATTTTACAATCATCAAATAGTTTTTAGTTAAGTTAATAAGCGCACACTTTCATGCTAATAAGTAAAAGCTTTTAAATTGAAGGTATTGTAAGTAAGTGCAAAGATAAAAATACTACAGTATGTCTTTACTTTAGTTTACAATTATTAACATTTAAGCATATTCAGGCTAGAGGAAGACTGTCTTTTCCGTTTTTTTAAAATTATTTATTTAAATTGTTGACGAGATTTTATAATATGGCCGCCTAATACAACTATCCATATTGATCTTTTAAATAACTTCTCTTTTCTTGCCCATAGTTTACAATAACTATAGTGGATTAGCCTTTTGACTTTGCATCGTGAGAGCTATAAAATAACACTTTAACTTGAATTTTTATTTAAGAAATTACCTACTGGGTAGTTGCTAATCAGAGCAGATGTTTTGCAAGATGTCTTATAATTTCAACTTACTATGTATGTTCTATTCCAGTTGAACCTATTTTCTATTTTCGTGATACCTTGTTAGCTTGAAGACAAAAACTTGCTTTTTTCACGTTATTTAAAAACATGTTATCTTAACAGATAACGGAGAGTGTTAATTGACGGCGATGGCTCATATAATTTCGTACCTTTTTAATACTCTTTCACGAGCTGGGAGCCAACTTTCAGGTATTGAAAGGTTTTTTTTTAACTGCGTCTATTATAGAAACTCTCCGCGCCTAATTCACCTACAAACTGTTACTTTAACTGTGGCTGTCTGGCGCCCTTTTATAGGTATTCTGCTTTAATTAATTGAAGTTTTAGTAGTAATGCAGCAGAAGGTCATATATATAAGTGATGAAGTTCTAAAAGACTAAACAGACTGAATAGTTTGACTTAGTTAAAATTGTAATGGCACTCCAAAGTTTTAAAAAACTGCGAGGGAATGTTCTTTCTTTAGTAGGCCTCTACCTACATATAAAAACAGTTCAACTTAAACAAATAATCAGGATTAGACTCCCAGCTATTTCACCCAAACTTTTTCTTCTGGTTAGTAAAATAATTTCCAAATATTTTCATAGTGATCTCATGGATAATTGCTATTAAACCGTACAAAACAATACGAGTAAAATAAGAATTTTTTACAGAATGCCGAACGGTCATACATGAGCCAAATTAAGGGTACGAGTATAGCTTAATACTGATGAAAACTAGGGTTAGGATTAGGTTTAACGTGTAACTTCTTTGCATGTAAAAAAACCTTTGTTTCTTCTTTTTTCTTACTGTGCCGGAAAGGACAGCCTGTTTGTAGCTTTGTCAGTGCTAGTTTTAGTCTAAAGGACTATAGCTGAAGATTGGTCAGAGCATGAGGCAAGGTATTATTAAAGGAACGTTGTCTGCTGTGCAGTGGTCTACAAAAAGGATAACTTAAGAAGTTTGTAAATATTTATATAATTATCTTCAAACGGGGTTAAAAAATCATAATTTAATAAAATATTTTTTAAATTAACAAAATAGAGTGTTTAAGTTACAAGAACTATTAATCATTAAAAATATGCTTTTTAAATAGCTAGTTATACTTCTACCAACTAATATCTGTTAAGGTTGGACATCATCTTCTTACCCTACGGTAGATAAAATATAAGGACAAACAAGGTAATGTTGCATAATGGAAGCCTTAAACAAAGAGAAAAAGAGGGGATAAAAAAGTTGATTAAAAATAGAGACAACAGAAACGTTTAAAGTTGAGGAGAGACTGAGGTAAAAACAAGAAAGTAGAATGATTTAAAACTTAATTATATCGAACCAAGAAGATAGGATATATGCCCTTTATTAAAAAGGTAATAACAAAATACAAGTCTGTATATTGAAATTTGAATCACAAGGTAGTCCGAGTAAAAGTACAGCAAGCAGCTTGTCTTATTTGCATATTTTATACTTTTTATAAGAAGTGGTTAAGATTCTTGACTCGAGAACTACTTTGGAATAAAATTGGTGGCGAAAAAGTAGCTTCAAAGATGGCTACCGCTACTTAGTTAATACATTAGCATAAATAGAAAACGGATGACGATATAAGTAATCTGTACTCACGTAGAGAAGTGGCGCCTATTAAAGGTTCGTAGTCAACAGAATCCTTTTGCTAATTTTTTTTCATTTAAGTTCTGTCGAACCGCGGATTATTAAGTCAAAGGCACCACCTAACCCTCCAAATTACAGGACGGCCCTAAAAAGTAGAGCAAAGCAAAGGAATTTACCGCAACCATAAAGTCACGGCCGGGTATTTACTACAGTGGCCATAGTAGAGCAGCTTTGGCTCAAAATTTAAGTATCCATTAATTTTAGGGGGTGATCTCACCAGAAACCAGGCGTCCCTACGTTCGCCATTTATTTCCCAGTTGGAGGGCCTCCTATCCTACCACTATGAATCGTTAGCAAACACAAAATGCCAAGCCCTGAAGGTCAATAGTACTATTAAACGCTGTTACGGGTACTTGAAAGAGAGTGGCTTAGGGACACATACCAATCTCGGTCTTCTCAACACTAAAGAGAATACAAAGCAACACGAAGGTTTCAAAAGTCAGGTAAAATTAGGATTAAGTTTGCTAGCCCAACCTGCATCGCCTGCATAGATTCTTAGATCGCCAGCACGTACCTCGCGGTGCTCACAGTAATAGTAAGGTTTCCAGCCCCAAAGGATTGGCTAGACAAAGTTAAAAAAAAAATTTTTCCGACTCTATATATACATATTTTTCCAAACCTTAATTACGCAAGGATAGGTAAACTAAGGCCAAAAAGTGTCCCTATATGAAATTTTTTAATACTAGTAAAGCTCTGAATCAGTAACATTCCTCTCAGGATGTTAGGGGCATGCGCTATTAATAAAGTATTACTAGAATATACCCTGTTGCATCAGTCTCTCTACCCAATAGAATACTAGAGAGCTAGCGCAATATATAGAAAACCAGCACTAATTAAAAGCACTAACTCCAGTGTGACGACACTTTAAGAGTAGTTTAATATAGAAGCCGCTACTAAAGCTAGCACTTTCAATCAGTATATTCTCCCATAAACCAATGAAGCTAAGAACATTATAGGAAGAAGGCACTAATAATTTAGTTGAGAGCCTAGATAGAGCTCATTATTGAAAACAAGAAAGATGGCCCAAGCAAAGGCATCAAAGTTAGCTGAAAAAACATTTATAGAATGAGAATAACCGTTCGAAGACCTAAAAAAGCAACTTGCTGAATAGTTCTAACTATGCTTCAGTAATCAAGTGACTATTTGCTAGCAATTATCTGCCTTGGCATTACCAACAAATAGGCCTAGTTTAAACATTTAAGCTTTAAATAATTAAAACTATCGCTAAAAGAGCACATTAGATAAAAATAAAGAAAATCAATAGGGAACTTTCTTAAGAGAACTACTGTAGAAAATCTAGTTTAACTTTTACTATACAGAACCTAGCTTTTACACGTGAGCCTTATTATTGTAAAAAGGTTTCGATAAGTGGTTGACCTTATAGCTATCTAAACATAAAGGTTACAATATAACGACCACTCCGCGACCCAATGTTACAGGGAAGATTTCACCTGCCAGTGGGCTAAGTCATCTACGATTTTTTTACCAGGTTTGAGTATGTTTTCCAAAAGTGGCGTCACGCCACCAGCGACTTTCCAAAGCAACATAGCGCTCTCAAATGGCCTTGCTTCACAAAAAAAAATTACCTGAACTATTTAAAAAAACTTCTACGCTTATAAATTACTAACTTTATTAGTAACGCACACGTGCAATGAAAATAATTTTGATCCAAGAAAAAGGTTATTTTTTAACAGACAAATACAGTTTTAATAGGGATATTCGCATAATTAATAGTATAACAGTATGAATATATAGCTAGCAGTATAGCAATAGATAAGTTTTTATCATCTTGTTTCCTTTATTCCTTTAACTCCTTTTTTTAAATACTATTGGAGTTAACTTTAATAAATATGGTACATACACAAGTGTTGTAACACCACATGCCCGTACCACATTTTATCGCACGTGTTTTAATCTTATCCCACATTCTGATTATTTTCCTGAAGGTATAAATACCCTTTTTCTAAGGAACAATCAATGTCGCTCCTCCTCTTTTCCTAAGCCATGTGCTTTTTAATTTTATTCCTGTTCGAAGCTCAATGTTTTTATAATTAAACTAGAGCGATTAATTTCCAGATAAAGACATAATAGCAAAATCATGCTTTTACCCAAAGCGAGTGGTTCCGCCCGCCTTTTAGCTAATTTTTTAATATTATAATTTATTAAGAGATGTTGCTTGAGAGGAAATGAAAATCTTCCTGGTTTAAAATTTTTCTGGAACAAAAGGAGGCTGCGTTCTTTTTTGTTCCATTTTAACCCCGTCGATCCCTTCAAACCACATATGCGACATTAACTAATTGGAAAAATAATTACGTATACTTGACTAGAGGGAAAGTTTTTTGCAATATTTCGTAATACTTTTGTAATACTTTTTGCGCCCAGTCTTTTAGATGGTTTCTTAACTAATAATCTCGATATTATATTGATGCAGTTTTCAGAGAGATAAGCCGGGTAAGTAACTTTGCAGTGAGTAATATCAAACCACAGTCGACCCGTTTTTTCCAAGTGAAAGGGGTGAGACCCGCACAGCATTTCGTACAGCAACACTTCATACCCCCCCTATAAAAAAATTTTAATTAAACTTATATAGAATAAAATTAACTTGTATAGAATAAATCTATCGAGATAACAGAGATCCACCGTCTTGTCGTACGGCTGGAAAGGTTTAGACCTTTATATAAATGTACCGTTGTGAACCTGTAAAAAGTTCCAACCATATTCTTATCCATTCGCTCTGGAGGTGCGTAGGCTTGAGTCCCGCAAAGCTTGTAGGTTTTTTTACTAAAAATGGTTTTTATATGAGTAAAAAAAAACGCTACTATTTATAAACAAGTGCCTTTTCGTAGGCGTTTAGCCTGCCCAAAATCGCAGAGACATACGTGGCCTTCTTGATCTAACAATATATGTTCTGGTGTTAAGTCTATAATTAAACAAACAGAGTGAGTTAGTTAGAAATTTTTGGTTGAATAAAGAAATTCCGCGCTTATGTCTGTATACCCTTTTGAAATTTAAAAAGCTTATATTATTTCATGAACTAAAAAGTTTTTGCAATTAAGCTTTTGACGATTTGTAATGGGCAAAAAATAATCAAAAGCTAACGAGTTAATGAACTCATAACACAGAAGTTACCAAGGAAGGCTATATTTATCTTGTCATGCAAATAATACAACGGTAATAGTATTTCTGCCGCATAGAATCTAATTTTATTTTCTGGTAAATCAGGATTGGCTTTTTTAAGAAAAGAGACCCCCTTTTGGTATTTTTAAAAGCAGTGATACAGTAGAGCTCTTTACTAAAAAACTTACTAGGACAGTATTCGAATACATAATATATATTCCCCCTTCCGCAAAAAGCCCCATAGATTTGTGTTACCAAAGGCACATCATGTAATTTTAGTAATCTTAAAATTTTGAATTCCCTATTCACACTATTCAATATTTTAAAATGTCGTCTTTTTACTTGTTTATGGTATGAGCGCATGGAATTGAATAGGCCTTTATTTCTTTCAGAAAAAGTTGCTGTTAATAAAAATTTTCAGTGATTCGAGTGTATAAGAAAATATTAAATATAATAGAGTTAAGATACTACCTGTCCCGAGAACTTGTGGACAGAAAGATAAACATTTCTGGATGTACCGCAGCTTATTAACTTTTCTAATGAGAAATCCTTAAAGTTCAGTTGGCTTAAGTTTAAAAAATTGAATAACTGTTGGGACTTAGCTTTTTTAAATTTATTAAAAGTACAAATTTTAGTTAACGTTATTGCACTTGAATCCAATATACTATTTTCAATAGTAGTATTTTTTTAACGTTATGGTTTACATAAGTATACATGTCATCACTACTTTTTGAGGGTGGGCTTTTACTGAAGAACCTTTTCGCTTTAATTTAAATAGAAAAAATGTGGAAATCACGCTCTGAAACTTGCGTCCCTGTTTTATCTCTGGTTTATTAGTTTTATGTAGTGTAGCTTCGGAGCTTGCCTCGAAATTAATATAAAATTCTCCCTTTTCTTGAAGATTGACGTTATTATTATCTGTTTTCCGCATTATACGAAATCTGTGCTCCCAGTGGTATAATTAGTTAATTTGGCTATTAATTTTGTAATTGTGGTTATCAACAATTGGTACTACCTGTTTAATGTAATATTATTGAGCATTAGTCTACTAAATGTGTATAGTTATTTTAAAGGGCTTGGCCACCCCCGACACGGCGATAACCGCCACGATAACCAAAGCCACTAAATTTTTGTTTTCTAAAATGCTTCTAAAAAAAGAGGAGTTGTAAAAAAGACATCTAAATCAAAACTTTGAGTGCCAGCACTATTTTTCATAAACTATTTTTAGAGATGAAGCTTACTTTAATGTTGTAAATATCGGATAAGCGTAATTATTGTTCTTTTTGAAAATATACTATAATCTGAGATTATTAGCAGCTAATATATACACAGTGGTTAGATAAAAAAAGTAATAGGGCATTTACTGCAACTATGTGCTTCAGTAAAGTTCTTTTTAACACATATTTTTAATCTATCTATTTTTTTAATCATTAAATTAGTATCTCAAACATATTACTTTTATGATTTTATGCCTAATTTATTAGTTGTTCAAAATTTAAATTCCTTAGATCCTGAAGTTTATTTTCACAAGGCTAATGCCATAGCGTATCTTTGCTTTACTATCTTAAAGCTATTTTTTTAAGCCCATAGTAAAACTAAAGATAGTAAAACATATGTATATATATCATAAATGGAGTACTAAAGTATAGATTAACAAGAAAATCGCTTTTGCCCAAATAAGGCAAAAAATTACTTAGTATTAAGCCATGACGGATCAGCAAATTAAAACAGGATATGTTAACTTAACTAATATAATCTTTAGGTAATACAAAAAAGTAAATATTGTATGAAACAATGATCAATATTAGATTAGACTTAATTTTAAAATTCTTAGTTAAAAAAGGACTAATTTTTCTCTACTTATAAGTCCTTGTTCTATGTACTTTTTTAAGTTAGCATAACTTACATAAGAGCATTTGCAGAACAAAAAATCACATTTTTTGTTAAATTATAAACTTATTAATTAAAATTTTTATGCACTAATAAATATTAGCTTTAAAATATTGTAATTAAAGTAACAACTAATTTAGTGTTTTTAAAAAGGTAAGTAAATCTGTTTTAAAGGTACTTAAGCTCAACGAGAAGCATTGGAATAGGATACATTCTATTTTATATTTTCTTGACTTAAAGGCGTAAAGCATCTAATAGAAACATCACATGTTATAAACAATTAAATACTTAAGACTTTCTCAAGAGTTGGTTCTATAATTAACAACCAAGAAAGACTAGGTAGTAATCGTTTGGATGCCAGTAATGAAATCTGTTGTAATTTATGACTCAAAACTTATCCGCTCGTGCATAATACAGTTAATAGGGCTAATTAGGATATCTTTTGAAATAATAAAGATCATTAAAAATACAGCCTCTACTGAAAGTAAACAGGTTTAAAGATAATAGTTCAGCATCGGGAAAGCTATAATTGAGGTCGAAAATATAAATTAGCATGAGATGTTTAGTGAGCTAAGGGAGGGTAAATAATATTTTTTTTAAATAGAAAAACTGAGTATGTCCATATACAGGAACAAACCACTCTAAATTTTGCAAAAAAGTTTAAGGCTTAATCCCACGCAACGTTTCCAGTATTATTAAATATAGGGCTATTTCTCAGATGAAGAATAGCAAAAAAGTTTTATTATAGGCACAAGTGAATAGTTGTATGGATCTTTTAGAATATGAACTTATTTTAAAAACGCTTGATGCCTTCAACCCCCAAAAGCTTTTACTTGACTTATTTGTTAATTGCATCGATGATATGAGCTATTATTAAATTAAATTTATGTAAAGCAGCTCTTCTCATGATTAAATCAATATTTACAGAGCCTGAAACAACAGTCGGTTAAAAACTTAGAAAGCGAAGGAAAAAAATACTTTATGAGGTAAAACTTGGTTGATGTTAAAATAATTTGGGTGTCTACCAGAGACAGTCTATTCTTTTTGATCATTAGTATAGAATCATAATTAGCTTTAAGACTGCGATAGCGGAGAGGTAACCAACTAGTTCTGTAAGATATATGAGATATATAAAGCTATGAATTTACATTTGCATTTGAAATTGACTAGTTTTAATTAATTAGAGTAACTTTTAGTGTGGCTTGAAACTTCCGAATCGTTAATTTTACCAGGTAAGAATTAAGAGCACCCCTAAGGGTACGACAAAAATCGTTTACTTTTATGCCAACTTGGTGAGGGACGCAAGACACTATACATATATTATAAAAAAAATTATATACTTGGAGGTAACAATTTAAACGTAATATATATTTACACACTGTAAACTAATGAAGACTGCTATGTAACGCGTATAAAAGGATTACGAATTGGGGCATCCTCATTTCGAGATAAAACTAATTTTACATTTGTCCACGTAATGTCATGCTGCGTCTAAGGGCAAGGCACGATGTAACATAAGTTGTATACGTGTTATCTACCGAAAAAATGTTAGTTGTCACCGTAGTTCAGTGATTAGAGCATTGTCGCGCTATTAAAAGATCGCGGGTTCGATTCCAGGCGGTACAACACAGATTTCTGGTGTTTGGTGGTTATACATACAACTTTCCTTTAAACAAAATCTGATACAAATATGTGTTGCCTTTAGAATACGAGAAAATGTTGGCATACATTTTTGGTAACCCAAGGAGGGGTGACGAAAGTGGTAATTCATTCCCGGCTCCCAAAAAAACTGCCCTTAATAATGAAACCTCGTTTTAAAAAGTATTTAATAGTAGGGAGAGCCCTGAGTGGTAGCCTTCATATTTAACATTCAGGTTATAGCTCCATGCTAAGTGCTAAATACTAATGCGGAAATTTTATAATACGCTGTACCTCCCTTACTATAATTTTTAGGCTCCGTCCAAGCAAGTAGCCGCTTTCTAATTATTATGCTATGACTCGAGGAAAAAATGTATGACCCTTTCACTGGTAGTACTGGAAGTATTTTTTGAAGGATCAACTATTTGTTTTGTTTCATTTAAGAAGAGAAATTGAGTAAGCGATGAAATGATGTCTTTGATGATTGAGTTGGTTGAATAAACAAGCAAATTTCTCAAGACATGAAGCGGTGGAAACACCGCCACTGTTCCCAGTCTTCTACTAACATCTACCATCGTCATCGTTACCTATCAATATTACTTTTAAATGCAAAATCATTAATGTGTAAGATCACCCAACACTATTTGGTGAAACTTAGTTTTGTGTTCCTTTAAGACTTCTTTTCTTTTAAATGTGTTATTATAAGAATAACGTTTCCTTGGATTTTCCATATTGATTTCTAACTTATCAGTTATGTTATACAAAGTTAGCTAAAAGAGATTAGAGTATCGCAAACACATGCGCTCCACTCGTGGAGTTTCTTAATAATTTTTGTTTTTTAGTTTTGCTCGTAACTTTTTTATTTTTAAATTCTCTATTGCAATTTCTATATTTTCATTATTAAAATTCGCTTTGAACACTGCTTTACTTTTTTAAAAGGTAATTACCATAATCTTAATAACTTTTTATCTTTAAAGTTCAAAAAATTTACAGTCTCTATGCTAATAAAAGTTAATTTCTAAACTCATTTGCTTTGCAAGTATTGCTTAGTAGATAGGAAATAGTAGAAGTGCTATATTGTTATTAATTTACCCTTTTTTTTTAATAATATTTCTTACGTGTAATTTATTATACTTTCCTTTTTTTTAAAATTATTATATACCTTTAGTTCCTCAAATATATTTATAATTCATATTTCATAGAGGTAATATATTATTTTATTAAAACTAGCAAAGTAAGCTAGGAACTTTAAAGAAAGTAAAGCAAAGCATTATTTATATAAACACTTTTGTTATTTTTTGAAATAAGCTCATTTCTTGATAATATTAACTTTATTAACCTTGTTTTATTTATATTCTAAAACAGCTACCTATGTCACTTGAAAAAAGAGTTGCTGAGCCTGAACAGGGCCTTGGTTTATTATATGAATTTAGTTATATAACTCTTTAAACTTTGTGCTATATGTCTTAATTTATCACAGAAGGAGGAACAGATTGTAAAAAGTTAAAGTATGAAGGTGAGTCTGCTGTAGTTCATGCTCGTAATCTTCCTGTTGATTGCACTGTATTCACTACTATTGTTATATATAATTTTTTTATATATTATTTTATAAAAAAGGGAACTTTATAATTGGCTAAATACCTTACTTGCCAAGATTGTTTTTTTTACTTTTACTAAGTTTACTTCAAAATCTTTCTAATTTTAAAGTAAAGTTTTCGCAGTAATATATATTTTTATAATTCTTCATTTTATAATTATTAATTTTTTGTATACAGTTTAGTTATAATTGGAATTAATTCGTTTTTTATATAACAAATCAGGAAGACGAACTCAATACACTTGGCCAGTCGTTTGGGAAAATTGTCAATATTCTTATTTTGAAGGGTTATAATATAGCTATACTATATATTATATAATTAGAGTTCATTTATAAGTTTTAATTATTATAAAATAATTATAAATTAAAAAGTTAATTTCTTAAATTATATTTTATTATATTTTATAATTAATTCTTGTAAATTTAAATTATTTTTATTTTTATTACTTGTAATTACTATTTAAAGTTCAAAATTATTGAAAATAGAAATCTTTCTTTTACCTTTTTGTGTTTTACAAGTAAATTAGATTTTAAGAAATTAATATAATTTATATGTAAAAATTTTATTAAGATAATTGTGGGAGTTTTATAAGTTTTACATTCTAAAAATGCAAATTAAAATTATATGAAAAATTTTGTGATTTTATTAAATTTATGGATAAAATTATTTTATTTTGTATTATAATGGAACATTTTTAAGAAAAAACTTAAATTTCATTGGGTAAACTGAAATAGCTATTTTTTTTTTATTTTAAAGTTTTGTAAAAAGTTAATAAAAATTATTGAATATAAGAAAATAAATTAACTTCTGTAGATTTTATAAATTGAATAGAAATTTTTTTTGGTTGAGGTTTCAGAAATTTTTACTACAACTGTAAAAGTTTTGCTGTTATTTGCTTATTAATTTTGTTAAAATAATGATAATATATTTTATATATCTTTTTGTTTATGATTTACATAATAAAAATTTGTGTTTTTGTTTATCATATTATTATCTTTAAATTTATGTTCTTCTGAAGCTCCATTTCGCATAGTTATGATTTCATTATAGCGCCCTTATTCTATATAATAAAAAAAGGTAAGAGTAGCACTCTGTTAAATAACAACTATGCACTACTGTTTTCCTAGAATGCCTGGTAACAGCTATAAAGGCGTAGTATATGTATACTCAAAGTAGGGAAAAATACATAATAAATATATCCGACAAAGTGTATATATTTCCTCAACACTACAACACGTTTCCCGCGGGAAACAAGAGCAGAAAAGTAAATCCCCTTCTACGGAGGTGTGCAATTCTTATTTATATTCATAGACATGCTAATTAATAGACGCACGTGGCTAATAGTACACCTGAATTATTATTATCTCAAGCAAATTCGTTTTTCATTAACTTGCGTAGGTGTAGAAATTTTTTCTGCTAGTAGTGCCATGAGGGAAAATACTTGTATTTTAGTGCGAGGGTTGGTTCCGCATCCTTTGTGATTTGGCTTGTCAATGATTTTCCTTAATGGACTCGACAATGCTGCTTACTTTTTCTCCTGTTTCAAATGTTTAAAGTTCTTTCGAATTGTGCGTAAAAGAACGTCAAGTGGAAACCAGTTAACATAGTCGTGGAAACGTGATATAGTTTTGAAATTATAAAAGTGAGTTGAACTCTTTACTGGCTTGGCTAGTGCTTGGAGGTGAATTTTTTAGTAAACTACAAAGCTCTGCGCATGTAAACACGTTATAACCGACGTCATTGGTTTTCGCATGTCTTGTAAATGCAATCTTTTAATCTAACTTTTTATTGACGCGCATTTATCCGTAATGGGCCATTGGTCAACTATAGTTTAAACGCAAAAGGCTAACATTTATTAGAAAATGAAAAATTGTTTTATATGTTTCAATAAAATATAAAACCATTTAAATGTCGAATTGCCTTAGTATTATGAAAATAAATTTCCTTCACATTGAAGAAATTTTTTTTAAAAAGATTATTTTTATTTTTAATAATTATAATTTAAGTGCTCTTGAAATTATTTTTATTGTAAAAAATATTAATATACTTTTTTGATAAAGCCTTCTTAATTTTTGTGGCGAATTTAGATTTTTTATAATTTGAACTTTTTATTACCCGTTAATAACTTTATTTTTATAATAATAGTAAGTTTTTTTTTAATTTTTGTATTTATTAGTAATTTTGTATTAAATTTTTCATAATAAGTGCATAATAAATAAATTATGTTAAGATTTTGGAATTTAATAATTATTATTGATCGTATAATATCTCATGTTTTTTTAAAATATATTTGTTTCTTTATTATTTTGTTAATTAATTCTAAAGTAAAAATATTAAAAATATTATTATTTTTGTAGAAAGTTATAAAAATTATATTATTTCTCTCATTTTAATAAAAACTTTGAGAATTTTTTTTCTTATTTTATTACTTTTTACTTATTTTTTCCAGCTCTTTTTTTTTAATTTAAAAATGTTTATTAAAAATATTTTTTTGACTTTTTTTTTGAAAATATAAATTTTATTAGGTAAGTCACAAGCGTTTATTGAACTCGATTCTCCCGCAGCCGCTTCTCAGTTGCTCTCCTTTTATTCTCAGAGTCCTCCTCATATTCGGTTTTTTTTATAAAAATGATTGTTATTTTTTTTTTACTTTTTATTATCATTACTAAATGTTTAAGAATTTATTTTATGTTGTTTTTTTACTTAACTGAGCTTTATTTATATTATGAACCGCTTATATAAAGATTTATTATTATTAATATAATATTTTTTTTCACAAAATATAATATAATTTATATATATTACTTTTATCAGGTTTTATTACCATTATTATTATAGTTTAGTTAAATATTTCTTAACTATAATTATTTATTTTGTATATTTATTATAACGGTCTTTTATATTTATTATGTATTAAACTTTTTCTGAAGTATTATTTATAATATTGAATAAAATTTTACTATAATTAATACAATTATTTATTATTACAAAAGATAATAAAATCATATATCATAAACACTATTATTATAATCTAGGAAATTTTATGTATTATAAATATTTAAAGTTTTGCTCGTTATTAATACTTTTAACTTTAATTTATATTGAAATTTTTATAATTCATAAGAAAACGAATTTTCTTTTATATATATTTTTTTATTTTTATTAAGATCTTTATTTTATTTTCTATTTTTGTTTTAAACAACTTTTTACTTTTAATATATTTATATCTATTATATAAATTTCGTAAGAAGTATATATATATATTTGTATTTATATAATTAATTTTTTTAGTATTTACCTTTTTTTTTTAAAAATTTATTTTTGATGATAGCAACAAATTTAGTATTAATAAAAGTTTTTATTTTTTTATTTATTTATTTAGTTTATTATTTTGTTATTTTTATATGAAACAATGTTGACTGATTTAATATTTAGTCAATCTTTAGACTCGATTATACTTTTATAATATTATATTGAATTTTTTTATTTATATGAAAAAATGAATACTCGTTTCAATACTTTTACGGATTTTACAGTAACTTTTCATAATTTTTTATTAATATTGTTATATTTTTAAAACTATTACAATTATATGTTTAATATTTTCTTACTATTTATATTTATTTTTTATCGGTTCATTAGCACTTCTTTTATAAATATTTCGAAAAAAAATAAAATAATTAGTTTAGCATGCTTTCAGTGATACATAACACCTAGAATTTATTGGCAGCCTCGTATTATTGGCCAATAACATGGCCTACGCGTACCATTGGTGCTAGACTATTATAATTTTTTTAGGTTATCATTATTTAATATTTTATTAAATATTTTACTTTTCACTAGCAGTTTTGTATTATTTTTTAGTGAACTTTATATAATATGTTTTTTTCTTTTATTTTAAAATATTTTTAAACGTGCATTAAACTTTTATTTTTTTCTAATAGAAATTATTATATTTAGGAAAATTTAAAAACTAAGTATAATATTTTATTAAATTTAAATTAATATACTTTTGATATTTATCGAAAGTTTATAACAAACATCAATAGCTTATTAGCAACTTCTTCGTTTCTCTTATTTTTGTATAGGTTTCCCTTTTTTTTTACTTTGCTAACATGCTCTTGTTTCTTTCTGCTTCGTCCTCTGCTATTCGCTTCTTGCCTTCTTTTCTCCAATCAGAACTCGCCCTATATACTTTCAATTCTCCTCTCATCAGCATATTCAAAAGTCTAATTCTGAACCTTTAAGTGTATAGTTTTTATATCTATATACACGAACAATAGAAAATAGAAAAAAAATAACAAGTAAAAGTTTATAATATATAATTTTTTGAAAAAGAAAAAACTGAATAAAAACTTTAATAATACATGAATTGTAAATGCTTATAACATGTTTATTACGTTAATCAGTCATATATTACGTTTTTAAGAAAAATGTTTTATAAATGAAAATTAATTATAATAGTAAATAGAAAATTTTATATAACAATAATAACTTGTTCAATAGAAAAATATATTATAAATAACTTTAAAAAGGATAATATATATAGTAATAGTATTAATAGAAAAATATGTTATGAACAACTATTAAAAAAGTAATAATATATAACAGAAAAATATATATTATGAACACTTATAAATAATAATTATATATAAGAAATAAAAAAATAGTAAATTTTAAGAAAATACGTAGAAACTTTTCATATGATTATGGAAATATACTGATCTACGAGTTTTTAGTAATAAATATAATAATGAAATTGTTAATATTATAAAATATTAATTAGTAATAAATAATGTGTACTTTGCAAACTTATCAATATATAGTAAAGAGTAAATGACTCAAGATAAAAAGTGAGAAAGAAGAAGTAAAGTTTTATTATAAAATAAGATAAAAATTTATTCTATTCATTAAAATTTGTTATAAAATCTATTCACTAAAAATAATGAATTTTAGTTTATGCTTTTAATATATATTTTTTATTTCTATTAAATGTGTAAAAGATTTTGTAGTTATTGGATAAAAAATTATTTATCATAAACAATTAATAAATATAACATATAAAACGGAGAAAAAATAATATTTTAATAGTGAAACTTTTCAAAAAAAAAAAAACTGTTTTTTTTTAATAATTCGAGCTTATTGGAACCAAATGACCCTCAATTGTTGGGGTCATAAACTTAAGCAAATAGTCATTCGCAGTTATAGTAATAACCTTAAGACATAGTAAGAAAATCGCTAATACATTAAAAGTTTTAGTAATAAATATTATGTGTGTGTTTTTTTTATTTATTAGAAAAGAAAGTAAACATTTATTTTTAGATTTTCTTATTAAACTTTTATTTATACAAAAAGTTTCATTTTTTTTTAAGAAAATTATAAATATAAGAACTTTTACCGTTTTTATTATATTTATTTTCAATTGTATGAAAAAGTTTATATCTATACTTTTTACTTTTTAATATATATACTTTTTTTAAAGAAACAAAAATTATATGAAAGATTTGTTTATTATATATAAAAACTTTAAGAAAACTTTGTTCAATCATATAAATTTATACTTTTTTTTGAGTTAAAGTTTTATGGATTTATTCATTCACATGAAATTTATAGTTATATATACGTTTTATATACTTTTATCATTTTTTTTTTATAGTACTGTTTAAAATGTTTATATTGTTAGAAAACTTTAATAAACTTTAATAATTTATAGAACATTTAGAATTAGTCATAAAAGTTGAATATAAAAACTTACATATTATTAAAACATGTATTAATGGAAACTCTTAATAATACTATGGTGTTGACAATAGTAATAAAAGTTTTATATAAAAACTTTAATAAACTTACATTTTTTTAAAATCATTCATAATTAGTTATATATAAACTTCTGATAAACTTTTATTTATATTAAATTATAGTAAAATTTTTTTACTGGATTTAATATTTTTAAATTATTTTATAGTTTTCCTTTTTATTTATAAATTTTTATATAACTTGTACTTAATAATCGTTATAAGTAAATTTTATTAAAGAAAAAAAATTTTGAGCGCAGTAAAGTTTATTTTGTGTTAATATATTTTATACGAAATATCAAAAATTGTTGTGAATATTTATATATTTATAGTAAACTTCATATGATTTTATTTTTTTATGTATAAAAAAAACTCATGTTGGACTTAAAAATTTATATTTTTATTTTTTATGAAAAACAATTTTTTGCTTATTTTTTTTAAACAATTTACATTTTACTGAAAACTTTGTGGTATTATTAATAAAAAAAATACGATTTTTAAGGCGGAAACTTCTGAGGGCGGCATCGGCCGCGTGTTGCACGTGACTATTGAAAATCTTTTTTATCCGGTTTTTATACGTTTTTTTAGGGTTTTTTTGTTTTAAAGAAACCTTTGTATTCTTTTTTTTTAGGTGACACTCGACACGCTTTACCATATCTTCGTAAAGTTTGGAGCTATTGCACGTATCGTGACTTTTTCTAAAAGTAAAAGTTTTACATATATTTAATATAGTGTTGAAAAGTTTATTATTTTTATATTATATTGGATGAAACTTTTTTTTTATAAATGTGAAACATCTTTTCAATTTTTTTTATGTATTCATTTATTATTAAGAAGGCTTTATTTTTTATTTCTGAGTTTTAAGTTATATAAGTTTTGTAAAGTCGACACTTTATAATATTTATGTTTGCTGAGAAGTTATTTTTTCTTAAAACTTTTAAAACTTTTTTTATAGTTCTATAAAAAAAAGAATACTTTTATTTTATAAAAGTTTTTAATAATAAATTTCTATATTTTGCTAAATATATTTAATAAATAGTTTAAATTATTATCTACTATTTTTAAAATACTTTAATGGCTCGTTATTATTTATATTTCTTATTTATTATTAATTTTATTCCTTTTTAATTTTAATAATTGTTATATATTTTGAATACTGTTATTATTTATTACTAATATTGCTTATTATTTTTTTATTTCCTTATTATTTTTTATTATTATTTAATATTATACTATTTTTTTGTTATTATTAATAATTATATTTTTACTTTTTTTGTTAATATTTTTTATTAATGACTATCAAAGTTATTATTTGTTATTGAAGCGAATCACCTTTTTTTACTTTATCTTTTTTGTTGAAATATATTTTTTACTAAAAATTTTGTTTTCTGGTATTAATTACTATTTATATATCTTTATTCTTTTTTATAAACTTTTGCTATTGAATTATTTTTAAAAAAATAGTAATTATTGTATTAATATTTGTATTATTCTATTTTTTTTCCTTTTATTTATAAAACATTATTTCTTTATTTATATATTAATAACTTTTGTAGAGTTTTTATAATAAAAACATATTTATTATTTTCCCTCTCTCAACTTTATACATGGTAACTTTATACTAAATTGTTCATTAGTACTAATACTATAATTTATTGTTTCTATTACTTTTCGCTTGAAGTATTTATTATTAATATTATTTATAATTATTTTTTTTATACAATAATACTTTTTTTATTAAAGTAGTAGAGAATTATATTTATATTTATTATTATTATTTTCACTTTATTCTGTTTATATTTATATTTTTTTCTTTTTTTTCTTTATAATATAAATGTTTACTAAAAAAGGTTTTTCAAAATATTAATATTTTGAGATTTATATTATTTTTTTACTTTATATTTATTATATTTTTTATAAATCACACTTATCGAAGTTTATTATATACTAAATTTTTGTTTGTTCAGATGTTTTTCAGGCGCTTATTGAGTTCACCGACTTCACTTCTGCGAATGCTGCAAAGTATACTACTAATAAACTCTACAAAAAATTCTTTTTATTATCAAAAGTAGAATCGTACAATAATTTTTTTATTTACTACTTTTGTAAATAGAAAAAAAGAAATTATTTTACTTTTATGACGGTAATAGTATTATACACTTCCTTTTATTATAAACTTTATTTTTATAAAAAAGTATTGTTTTACTTAAATAGGTTTATTATGTTCTAGTAAATGCTTTTTTTATATATAATATTTTTATTGTGAAGGTTTTTTATAATAAAGTTTTGTTATTGGTGTGGAGGACTTGATATCTTGTTCTTCTGCTTAAGAAAAGTATTTGTTTTTTTCAGCGCGACATAAAAATTCGCGTCTTTTTTCTGCTTACATTATTGTCACGTGGCTTGTGTTTTTTTGTACCCGTTCTTTGGTATACAATTATCGGTGTTTTTTACGGGCGAAGGAGGCAATTACAGACCCAATAGTGGCTGCCTTCAGGTCGACCGCTTTTGTAGTCGCTCAGCTTGGCTTATAGTCACTATGCAAGGCAACCACTTGTCCATTTTGATTTAATTATACACTTTATTTTTATAGAGTTTTGAACGGACAAAATATTTACGCGCACTGTTGTACTTTAAAAATACAACCGTCGAAATTAGAAAAATTGAACGTCAAGTTTAATAATGATAAATCTCGCGATTTTTCCCAACAAGTTTTGCCCGCCGACCCGTCCGTCGGTAGTGTTAATAATTGTTGAACTGTCTTTTTTAATGACAAGTCTTTGGACCAATAACCTTGAACTTTTTTTTCTTCTTTTGACCAACCCCGATTTATTCTTAGGCATGTTGCCCACCATGCCCGGCCTTATTGGTTTTCCTGCCTTCTCTCCATTTCCCTATGGCCCCTCAGCCGCCTTCGCCTATCCCCTGGCCTATCCAGCGCGACCTCCGTTTTCTCTCGGTATCATTACAATTATTGTCATCATCATTATTATTAATTTTTTTTAGGCGGCGCCTCCTTTGATTTTGCTACTCAGCACATGCCGGGCGCTCTTTCTTCCTTTCCACGAGATGGTTGCGTCATTTTAGTGAATAACCTGGACGAAACCAAAGTGACTCCCGATGTTCTCTTTACTCTCTTCGGCGTATATGCCGGTCTCTGCGTTATTATTATTTTTATTATCATTTATTGAGTTTAATATATTCATTAATATATAAAATATTATTCATATTTTTTTAGATGTTGCGAAAGTAAAAATTCTATTCAATAAAAAAGAATCGGCGCTAGTTGAAGTGATGGATCCCCAGCAAGCGTCCATTGGTTATTTTTTCTTTGCGGTTGTTTTCATTTGGATGAGTTATTTTTATAAAGTGGAGTGGTGAAAACTTTTTCACCAGCATCACTAATAAATATGTATTTTTATTGAAGTTCCATATAAAATCGTTATACCCTACTATTAATGTTTTTTTAATGAAATGATATATAAACCATTTTTATTACTATATAGTTTATAATAAATTTTTGGCAAAATAATTCACTAAAATTCACGAATATTGACATTAAAATTTTATTCAGACACTTCAATTTATATATCTTTTTATTCCTAATAATTAATTCTTTGTAATTATTTATATACGAAAGCATTCATTATAATTAATAGTATATAAACGGTAAATTTTTTTCACTATCTAAATTGTCTCGAAGTAAACTATTACCAGTCCGCGTGCCTATTTATCGCGTTTACTAGCCATTTCCTCTTGTATTTTTTTTAAAAAAGATTATTATGAATCTATATTATTTTTATTATAAATTCATTATTTTTATCGGTTTACTTTAAAAATATACTTCATTTTTATTAAACTTAGAAATAATTTTTGCTTTTCTATTTTTTTAGCCGTTTCTCATCTTGAGGGTGTTCCACTTTACGGCCGTCCGCTCCACCTCATGCTTTCCAGGCACAAGTCCGTCCAGCTGCCGAAGGATTCTGGCGGGCCAGTTGAAGGGCGCATCCTTAATAAGGACTTTTCCGATAGTAATTTGCACCGCTTTCGTAAGCCGGGCTCCCGAAACTTCCGCAATATCGTAGCCCCCTCCGGTAGCAACTTTTTCTAATAAAACTCAATTTTTTAATATTTTTAAAATTTTCTTTATAATAATTAATGACTTTTGAGCGAATTTTTTTCCAGTCATTAATATTATTTATTAGTAATTATTTTTTTTTTTAATTTTTCTAGCGATTTACAAATAAACTAACTTGTAAGTAATTCTTATAATAACAGTTTTAACTCAATACTTAATTACACATAATAACTTTCGGGTATTTTTTTTATTACTTATTATAATTTTGTATCTCCTCTTGAATCTTTTCTTTGAAGTTAATATTACTTTATCATAGTTTTTGTGTTATTTATTGGTATTTAATTTATAATATTTATCATTTTCGGAAATGTAATTTTTGCACGTTTTTTATATAGTAACAACTTCTTTTGGTAATAATTTTATTATACTTTTAAACTTAATATATATATACAAATATTAATACTATATTAAATCATGAAGTTATTAATAAAATATATATTTTTTTTTATTTTTTTTTGATTTTTATAACATTAAAAACTATACCCGCCTCTGCTGTCTTGAATATTTACTTCTTTTATATAATAATAGTAATTAGACCATAAATATACTTATTATAATAACTCTTTACTTGCTTTATTTTTTGTTTTATTCAATATATAGTATAACGGAAATTGAATTATAAGAAAGTTTAATTTTTTCCCCATTATTCGAGCCTAATTAATAAATATAAAAACTATAATTCGGTTGTGATATGCTTATATGCAACGTCCATTTAGATTTTACTAAAAAACATTTTTTGCACAAATTGAGTTTGTAAATAATATTTATGAACAATAATGAATATATCTTTTGGTTTTATAATAATAAGGCGATTGTTTCTTTTTCAGGTTAAAGTTTTTTAAAAAGATAAAATTATTAGTATTATGAAAGCTTTTATATTCTTTTGGCATTTTGTTTATTTACGCTTCTTTAAAATTTTTTTAAGGAATTCGTATTTTTTTAAGTCACTTTTATTGAAACGAGCCAATGGAAGTTAGTTTCTTTTTGACATTTAAAATTTTATGAAACTTTAAATTAATTTTAATTTTATAATTATTTAATCAATTTTATATAAATTTTTTTTACAATAAGTATTGACTTTTTATTTTAAAATTTGTTATTATAGAAATAATAGTATTATTGAATTCTTTTAACAGAACGAGCCAAGATAATCAATACTTGTTTAAATTTTATTGCAAAAATATCCTATACGACCACTGCTTTTATAATTTTTGAAGTATTTTCATTTTTTTATAATTTTTATAATTTTTTAGAAATATTTGGTGTGAAATTTGACTATTTATTATTTATACTATCGAACTTTTTTTAATTACAGCTTCTTTAAAAAACTTTTTATTGACTTCTAAAAGTTATATAAAATTATGTTAGTAAATTTATGGTGTATTTTTTTTAGCGACTCTTCATTTATCGAACATACCAGACGACGTGTCTGAAGACCGAATAAAGGAAATCTTCATGAAGCAGAAGATGCCGGAAATCCTTTCCTTTCGGTTTCTAAAGTAATTTATTTATATTTATTATATTAATTTGCACTATTTCATGATCATCTTGTACCATTTATTCGTATGCAGTCCAAAAGAGCCAAAAGAAGGAAGGAAAATGGCGCTTGCCCAGTTTGGCAGCATTGAGGATGCAGTCTACTCACTCATCTTCATGCACGATTATAAGATTGACGATAAATTGAATCTCAGAGTCTCCTTTTCCAAGCTGGATTGCTGATATGATTTTTTTTAAAAAATATTATACATATTTAAAAAATAAAGATTTTTTTTTAAATATGCTTAACAATTAGTTTTATAAAATAAAGTATATATTTGTGCGGTTTGCTTTTCAAGCTAAGAGTTAGAATTGCATAACGTATATGAAAGTTGAAGCGATTCATATATTTGATGAGTATATCAACATTTCATTAATTTGTAGAAAACTAAGCCTCCAACTAATGTTAATTCTATCTACAAAAATAAATTACTATAAACTAAATCAAACTATTAATTACTTATACGATCACCTTATATATGATTTATATATCTTTGTGTTCTAGCCCTATATACTAGAATTAATAAGAATAACTCTATTAACTCTATTAAGATCAGTTCAGGCTTATAGACTGGGGCTTACAGTAAGAAGAAATAAATCACGAACGCGAGATTGAAGCTAGAAATAATTTTTTTTTTTTAGTACTGTCATACTACGGCCGTCTTCTTACTAAGACCTTAACCCGCTTAACTCTCTTACGGATAAATCTGGGGTTAAAATAAATGTTTATTTCTTGGAAATTACTTCCTATGTTGAAATTATACTTTAAAGTTTATTATTTGTTTTTAAAATTTGATTATATATCCTAATTAATTCAAAATAAAACAGAAAAACAAGTGATTACTTACCTCTAACCAAAAATAAACTTTTTACATCCAGAATGAAAATTTTTCGCGCAACACATGCTCAACTAAACGTTCACTGGTTACTAAATTTACCACTTTTTTGAGGTTTTGTGGGTTACTGTCTAATCCGTTTAGAACATGGTACTCAACTTACCAGAGATTGTTTCAGATACCGAGGTTGTCATTTAGGTTCATTTTCCATAGACTTACTCTCAAAAATTGAACTTAGGCGACAAAGTGGTAAACATAATAACCAGTAACCTATTAGGGGTTAAAAATCTGAATTCCCCTCCTCTGCAAGGGTAAGGCACGGGTGCCCGCTAGTGCACGCACTTTGGAGAGCTATAACGATTTCCTCGAAGTGTAAAAAAGCGGAAAATATCTGTCCAGACTCCCGCCATTCGGGCATAGTATATTGGAGAACCGTTAAAAGCCACCACCGGAGAAGCAGCTCTAGACACAAGACCAGAGCCCACTTGGAGACACTAGACAGCACCACTGCCAACCCGGCCTCCCCGATAGCTTCCTGTTAGGGTATTTAAACCTTTAAACCTTTTAAAATTAATTGTAAACAAATGTATATATACAGTGGAGAAGTACAAAAGTGACTAAAACAAAAAAAGCACTGAAAAAAATTAACACAACCGCCGTTTTTTCGTGAACCTTCATTATATACTAACTACTAAGCAATGAAACAATCTAAATAACAATCATAAAAACTGTCTAAAAATGGAAATTTGCGTTAAAACTTATGAACTGGATCTTTTCTAAACACTTCCTTTTTTTTTATTACAATAGTAGCGTTACATAGTTAGTTAATGGTACTTTTTAGAATAAGCCTGAACATTCTATATGTGCCCATTTGCATATCGTTTCATACAATAAAAATTAAATTTTCTGGCATCTCTAAAAAACCCACAAAAGGGCTTTTTCTGTAGAAATTTGCTAATACTGCACTTCTTCTTGATTTGCGTACTGTCATTTGCTGTGTGAGATCACTTCGTCAACATAATAATCCTACTGAAAGAAAAAGAAATGGATGTCAGGTAATGCAATTTATTAAGGATAGCGTGATTTGTGACTCTATACTATGACCTGCTTGAAGAACTTGCCTATACTGTTAATCCCTGTATTGCCACTTTATTAAGTTAGGGTGGAAAGGGACCAGCGGGGATTACAAAATTTTTAAGGCCTTGTTAAACCTGAACAATCAAAGGATAGTTCTTCTTGGTATCTTTAATCAGGCGAGGAATAACTTTTGCCTAGTATTACCAAGCTTTTTTGCTTAGCATAAATATTTCTGGCTAACAGCTTATCTTCATCTTGACTTTTACATTTTTCTTAGTGAAAACTATAGAAAATAGCTGAGTTGAAAAAACAACAGATGAAGTATTTGTAGCGCAACTTCTGCGCAAGGAAAGAAAAGTATTAAGACGAAAAGGCTAACGATCATGAAAAGAAAACTTAATTTTTATATTACACTTTTTAAATTATGTTGATTTTACAGACCGCAAGTCTTTGAGAAATAGATATAAAACAACACTTTTTATAATATAATAATTAGATATATTATAGACTTTAACGTAATATAGTTACGAAGTCAAAGGACTAAAGCACTGTAGAAAATTTATTTGATAATACCGGGCTCTCTAGGAGCACCAAACGATCTAACGGATAACAGGGAGAAAAAAAAATAGCAGAGCTTGCATGGGTCATAGCTATATATGCGCATGCAAACTCCGATTCCTATTATTACAAACAACTGCGAAGCCTTCACTATCTTACAGATGCACGAAATGGTGTATGCCCAGCAAGTAGAGTTAACTTTTGCTTAGTATTAATACGAAATTATTTTTTATTAACACTGCTTTGTGTTGTAACAACAGTGCAATATTATTTTGAAGTACCTTAAAAAAACATAAGTCGTGAACTATATGGTCCTAACTTCTCTATTTAAAAGTTTTCAGGTTAGATCAACAGATAATTTAAAGGAAAAGTAGACCTAGTGGCAAGAAAGTTTAATGGAATAAAGAAGGACTTTAATTTGAGGATATTTAAGCTAATTATGTATTTTAAGCAAAATGTGAATGAGTAGACGAAGAGTCTAATAATACTACATCCGCATTATGTAATATGGGCTACAGCTACGCAACGTTTAATTATACCTTTTTAGACTTAATAGCATTTATTTATCTTAATTACTTTCATAGCAGCAAATTTATACTTTTCTAAATACTCCGCTTAATTATAGATATTGTTATCAAAACTTACTAGTCAGATTTAATTCTCACTAACTTTAACCTTCTACTACGTAAGACCAAGATAATTACTACATCGATTCCCTTCGTTGTCACAGAAATTCTGGTTAGATATTTTTTGTTTCCATTTATAAAAACTATTTAGTGTTAAAAGTTTTTACAAAACTTTTCATCCTCAAAGAAACAACTAGGATTATTGCTCGATATTAAAGTAATTTTCTCACGAGCAGTCTTTACTATGAACGGTACAAAAGACAGCAGTCGATATTTATGGTTGATTTGCTTGATTTGCTCGTACTATGTGAGGGGGGGGGGGTGCATAATTTTATATTTTATGTGATGCTTCAGGGTAGGTGTTATTAAAAGGTAACGATCCCAAAGCGAAGCAGCATTGCTTAGAGAAGGTAGAAGGAGGGAGATAAGAAAAACCGAATAGATTCACTCTTACAAGGTTTGATTTTAAACCAAATCTAAAAAGTCTAAACGAATACTTTACATAAACTAAACAACTTTCGTGGAATTTAAAGCGTACCTGAGTCAACTTATTAACAGATTATACCGTAGCTGCAATAGATTTCAAAATCTAATTGACAAACAAACAGATTGAAACTTTTTACTGACGTCGCTCCGCAACTTTACTTTCGATTTCATTTTTTTTCTCAATTATTGAAAAACAGAAATTTAAATTAAATCTGCTATGACATTAAAAGACTGCGCTAGTAAATTGTAAGAAGGAAGGTCTCCTTTATAGTAGGATAAAAAAATTCCTTTATATTATATTAGAATTCTCTGCAGTTACGTCAATGTGTATATGCAACGTTTAACGTTGAACACTTGAAAAATAGCTTTCACAGAGTAGACTCGGAAAAAGGTTGTTAATAAGCCTTAAATGTGAAAAAATCTCAACACTAAAAAATTATAAAAATAAGTCAAGATTGTGTGATCCATTTCTAAAAGGCTAAAAACTTGTGGCACTGAACAAGTTCACACTAGTACACCGCTAAGATATATGTTAAAGTTAAATGCAAGTAAAGTTGAAACTTAATTTTAGATCCACTACTTTTGTTGAATTAACTAAAAATTCTAAAAACCTCCCCCTCTTCCTCCACCTCCGCAACAATCAGCATTTATTTATTTATTAAAGAGAGTTCCTGGTGCTCGACCGGGTTAAAAATTCGATCGAGCTCTCACTTAGGAGTGATCGCAGCTTTGTCATTCTTTTTTTACATTGACAAAAAAAAAAATAGCGCTTTAAGCACGTCTCGTTGGCGGCAAAAACGTTCATGTCCCATGGCTCGAAAATAAGTTCACTCACCAGCAGGCGGTTAATGTGCCTGGTGAGACTGTCGTAAAGGACCACGACATGGCGTTGGAAGACAATGTTTAGAAGGTCCAGCTGAAGGACCCAATGAAGGACCGCAAAAACCACAGCGCCAACATGCAGCAATTTGTTCTGTCGCACTTGAAGTGCCAATGCTATCGCAATGGAGTCGTAAGTTCAAACAGCAGAAGCGTGTGTCATTATTGGTTAGATGTAAGAAAAATACAATTGCCGTTTGTTTCGCAAAGCTTACTCTTGCCGCAAAGTAAAGGACAAAGTGCCTTGGTTGCTGCCTTGACCTTCGCCACTACATAGCCCATGTGAGGCTGCCAGAAAACTTGTCGGTGACTCCCAAGTATTTCGCTTGAGAAGATCTTGGAATCTTCACGGCATTAAAGATGAAGGGCACCCACGAAGTTACGCTTTTCTTTGAAATGAATATAGCTGTGCTCTTCGTCACATTTATGGTAACCTTCTAATCACGGCTCCAGGCAGCGAGGGCGTCAAGATAGCACTGTAGATGCTTGCATAGCAAGGGGGGAGACTTCGAAGAGAGATATACGATAGAATCATCAGCGTGGAGGGTGATTAGTGTGTGTGGATCGGACGGAAAGGGAAAGTAGCTTATGTAAATTGCAAATAAGAGGGGAGAGAAGAGTAGTACCTGAGGGTTCCCTGCTGTCAGAGATCGAGGGACCGTGTATCTCCTACGCGCAAGCTGAAGACGAGACTATTCAAATATGACTTCAGCACGTTATAAAGGCCATGAGGGACGGATAATGAGCGCAGTTGTGCAGTAGATCTTCATGCCAAACTTGATCAAATGCCTTTTCAACGTCAAGGAAGACAGAGCCTGTCGCCCTCTTATGGTTAAAAGTGGGAGGAGTTCATTCAGTTAAGCGGAGGAGCTGCTGGATCGATGAACGTCCTTGCCGAAATTTAAACTGAAACTCCTGTAAATCTTTCCGAGAGTCAACGACCTCTTTAAGACGGTGCAGTAAAACGGCCTCACTCACTTCGCCGGACGCTAACAGTAGGCTGATGGGTCGGTACTTGCTAGAGGCTGTTTCTGGTTTAAGTGTTTTTGGTAGCATCACAACGGTCGCCGCCTTCCATCGAATCGGAAAGGCGCCAAGGAGCATCGAAGATTTTATAAATAGGCAAAGATAGTACATCCCTATTAATGGCATTTTCTCCAGCATCCCATTAGTGATGCCCTCAGGACCAGGCGTTTTTCGTTTAGATAGCGCTACGACAATTGCTTGCACCTTGTCAACATTAGCTAGATTCAAGTGGCTCGTAGTTGACGGGGAGGGGTAAGCTAAGCTGATGGAACGCGTCATTATGAGCAGATGGCACTTTTTGGATAGCAAGAACATTGGCGAAAAGCGTAGCTTTATCTCCATAAAGCTCGGCCGTTATATTTCCTTCACGAAGGGGTGGTAGTGGTGCAAACCCGCAATTTTTGATCCTTTTAACAAATTTCCCAAGGCGGAGCGGCTGCTGCTGCCTGATACTGACATGAGATGCAATTTTTCCTCTCATTCATTGTTAAAATGGGCCACTAGTTTTTTTCTAATGCATTTGTGAAGTCGATTAAGCGCAAGTTTCTCTTCGGCGCTCTGTGACAATATGGCTACTCGAATTAGACGTCGACGTTGGCTATTCGGCGTCTTTAGCTCGTCAGACAGGCAGTCAGAGCTATACGTTACTCCACGAGTTGTCCTGGCCTGGCAATGGTAATGAGCCTTGTTCAGTGCGGTTCGAAAAGGGCAATAGCATCATCCAGTAAGGCGGGCGTGGACGATAATGACGAACACGGCGGCAGCGTGGTTCCTAATACGTCGGCATATTTGTCCCAGCCCGTAAAAAATACAGGTAATTGTCTTTGGTGTGTTCCCCTCTCACAAATCGTGAATAACTGGGGGGAGAGGAATTCGGAGAAAAGCTCGTGAAGGTCTTCAAATACCGTTGTGAGACGTATATCTTTATGTATGGTAATATCCAGTACGTCCATTGTGCCTGTAGTCGCCAGGTGTGTTGGTTGCTGGGGACCTAGCACGCAGAGCCCGTGCTCATCAGTATAGGCCTCAAGGATGTGACCATTCGAGTTATCGGCTCGGCTGTTCCATGTAGGATGCTTGTAATTACGATCCTCGCACAAAAAAGCAGAAGAAACACACCCAAAAAGGGCGGAAATAGCTTCCAAGGGGGCTTGTAGACAGTAAGTACAGGCACGTGCCCCTGGTTGGCCGCACAAAGGGAAACCCCCACTGCCTCGACACTTTGGAGGGCTGGCTGGCATAGACATCGGATGATGTGAATACTCCATTTCACCGAGACAGCCACACCCCAGCCGGGTGCATCAATTCTGCCTTGACGATACGCAGCAAAGTTGCACAAATTCTCGTTGATGGCGCACACGAAAATTCTTTGTCGTTGTAACAGCTCATGAAGCTCGTGCTTCTTACTCTGAACACCAGTTGCGCTCCAGAATAGGAGTCGAATGTGGCGGCGCGTCTTTGGTTTAGAAAGCATTGCAAATAGACCCCAGTCCTTTCACAATTTCAATGCTGGGTAAATTCGACCTTAAAACTACTAACAGCTGCCGTATTGTCGGATGCGACTGTTCAGCTTTTGCAGTAGAAGCATAACCAAGGGCCTTAGAACCTAACGGGATATTGGGCAAATCTCGATGTTTTTTCCTCAAACGAGACGCGTAAGAAACCCCCAGGGTAACAGTATTGTTTGTAGTTGGTGCCGACGAAGTAAACTTTGCGGGTTGGCTGCCTGCCTTACGCGGATAATAATTAGCGGTACGTGTCTCGCCGCATTTCGCACATCTAGCAGGTGGATTTCTTGGTTTAGCCCACTCTGTGGTCAAATGACCCCTCATCGCATTTAACGCATCGAGGTGCAGGCAAAAGCTTGCAGCGGTGGCAATGACCAACGCGACTGCTTTTTCGAAGTTCTATTTTGATTTGATAGGAAATAGTCCATCTCTAAAAGTTTTTGTCCCTCCGTTCTGGGTATATGCACCAGCACTAATGGTACGGACTCTTCGTCCGCACACCATTGACAGTCCTCCGTGTGCATCCGTGGCATTGGAGGGGTGTGAAGCCTTGCGCGCGCCTCCACGGTGGATATATCGAGTTCGCTATAAATTCCACGAATAAAAAACTCGTAGCTTTTCTTCAGGTAATTGATAGGTAAAATTTAGTAAATCTTGCTTGCGCATTATCGCTCTGGTCGCACGGTATTCTTGAGCTGCTGTCGGAAATATTTAAAATCCAAGACGGGTATCTCTCGACTCGGGATCATGACGCCGTTGGATTGCAAAAAATTTACAAGGGATCACTTTTGTTTTCCTCTTTGCAAGTTCGCAGGAGGGTTCCGCAGTAGGTGGTCGTTCATTATATAGAGGGACCGAGTCAGAAGCGCTGCCCAGCTCTATGCCCACGGTGTTTTGTAAAGCTTTTGAGTTTCTCTGGGTCTCTAATGATTTTCGGGTTGCCGTTACTTTAAAAGGGGGAAACTTACTAGTCTTTACTATTAATAAATCTATTTTTATTGCTACTAGTATTTTGCTAACTATTATATTATTATTAAGGACGCCAGTTTGGGAACTATTAGCCATAAAGTTATTGCTACTACTACTATTACCCCTAATATTAGCTATTTCCCCGTGAAAAGACCCGCTTTTTGTAACCTTTAGAGTCTCGCCGTCTTCCAGTACCACTTCCGAAGCATCTGGTTGATTTAGAATAAGGATGAAAATACATTACTGTTAGTTGTATTATCAATTGGCACCTTTCGCCCTTTAGACTTATTCTTGTCCTGAGTGTTTTTAGTAACTTCAAGAAGTTTTACCTTTGGAGAACCTAACTCTTTTCTGAGTTCTTCTTTAATAGCCAACAAGTTAGCAATGAATGCTCGAAGTTTTTCTTCAGAGGACGGACTCATAATTAATATTAAGATAATTATGTATTTTTTTAAAAAATAGAGGTTAAAAGGAAGAAAAAATAATAATAATTAAAGAAAATAATAATAAGTATATAATGTATATAAGGTCTGTAATATAAGGTCAGGAGAAATAATTTACGTAGTTTTAAGTTTTTTAATATGTATAAGTATATTTTGAATAAATTACTAAAAAAGTAGGTTAAATATCGCAAATTCCAAGTAAGAAGTTAGGTGCGCGGCCAAAATCACAGCTGGGCGGTTAGAGGCTCTCTCTCTCAGTGACTACCAGTAGGTAGGACTATCAGATATACAAAATCGCAGTGGGGTTGTTTTACAAACGCATACTATTATTCAGGCGTGAGATACAATCTATAACTGCTCAACCCTACTACTCATTAAGCGAGGGTGCAAAACCATGACCTACTTAACAAGTCATTGCGACTCAACAAACACGGATGCGTATTATTATTACAGATAACTATTACATATTAAGAAAGAAACAGCAGCACTGGATACAATATTAGCATAATTAAGTTTTAATACCATTATCCAGGCCGCGTGTACTTGGTGCACCAGCGGGAGTTTTAAGTAAGAGCTGCACAAGCAAGAGGCTTAGACCAGCAGCAGACATACATTCAATTTATTTAACAAAAACCTCTTTTTAATGTAATTTACCAACTATCAAGTTGGAAAACATGCCTGCCACATTAAAGCGACAGTGCCAAGCGGATCGTGAATTATGATATAAAGCATTATAATAGGCATAATGAGCCAGTATATGTTTTTTTTCCCTAAAGGTGTATAAAAGAGATAATGGAAAGACTTCGGAACCGCTCGCCTAAAGATTTATGGTTTTAATTTCATTAAATTTGCCCTAGCAATAAAGGTACTATCCGTAAGGTATAAAAGTCCTACCGTAATTAAGTAAATAGCGTCATATTTAAAAAGCCACATATGTTATTTCCTTATGCCTAAGTGTTTGGTGGGCGGTGTAGTACCACCAGATTTAAGTTTTATGAAAACGAATAAACTATTTTCAAATGCAGAAGCCTTAGTGTAATAACGACGCTTCTGTACTATAGAATCTAAAAAATTGTTCGAAATATCTCAAAATCTCTCGTGTGCCCTTTTAAAAACTAATGAAAAAGCACCAAAAACATTCCACTAAGCTTTCCATGGAAAATTAATTTTATAGATCCCGTCTTTCTGCTTCTTTAAGGATTTGCAGCTTTCGCCTCTAGACCTCCTGATAAAGTCGTCGGCTTTATATATTGTGTATTATATAAAAAGGTTCTATATAAAAATAATAGAGATGTGCCCATAACTTTTTATTATCTGTGGGTTAAACACTGATTTATAATTACGTGTTTAATAATTTCTCGATTTCTTGCTGTATGAATGCTGCGCATATTTTTTATATAAAATACGTTCAAACTATTATGTGTAGATGGAGAGTTATCCTATTGTGCTACTATATTTTTTATCTTATTAAAGTTTTTTCGTTACTCCCTTTGTCATATAGAGTAATTTTGTTTTTTTTTATTTTTTAAAATAATAGTTTTATATCTTTATTTGTTTCTCTATAATACCTATATATTTTTTTGCAGATCTCTATTTTACTTATTAATGCTACCCCACCGCTATCCTGGCACAAATCCATCCACTTATGGCCAGCCCGGCCACAGTTCCTCTATGAGTCAAACAGGCCATTCTCCACAGTTCGGCCAGCCCGGCTACAGTTCATCCATGGGCCAAGCTGGCCATACTTCGCAGTTTGGCCAGCCCGGCTTTAGTTCGTCTATGAGCCAAACAGGTCATTCTCCGCAGTTTGGTCAGCCCGGTTACAGTTCAAATTTTAGTCAATCTAATACGTCCTCACCGTCTTATGGCCAGCCTGGCTACGGGCAGACAACTTATTCTCAGCCGTCTTATCCTCCACAAGGTAAGATTTATGTAAAATAAATTTATCTAAAGTTTACCGAGTATCTATGCCATGCACTGTTTAGGAGCTTACAATACTCCAGGCTTGACTCAGGGCTATCCGCCTACTCTCCCTGTAATTAACGTGTCAACTTCCGCCGGTTTCGCACTTTTTTATTTATTATAATTATATTTGCTGCCAGCGGTACGCTGTTGTTTCCCCTAGTTTTTGCTAAAGACTAATTTCTTAAAAATGGTGGGGAAAAGTATAGAATCTAGTATTTTTTTTCTTCCGAATGCTTATAGTTTCCTGTTCTTTTCACCACTTTGTCTGGCTACTCACCCGGTTCTTTAAACAGCGTCGTGCTTTTTTTCTGGCTCATCGATGAATTATTTTATTTATGTGCTAATGTCTGTTGCAAAGTTAGCAATTTACTGATTTCTTACTCTTATCGGGTAAAGTTAATTTGATGGAGTTATTTCGCAAAGTTGATCGTAACGGAAGTGGTAGAATCTCTTCCAGTGAACTTCAATCAGCCGTAAGTTCATAAGTGGTGTATTTTATATTGTAGTTTTTTTCCATTTCAACATGAATAATAAAATGCTTAATTAATACGTGTACAACTTTTCGCGCACGTTCAACGACTTCTGATTTTTGGATTCCACGCAGCTTGCCAGCGGGATGCAGCACTCTTTCAACCCCGAAACAGTACGACTCATGATCAACATGTTTGACCGAAATCAAAGTGGAGAGTTGGAATTTGAGGAGTTCAAAAACGTATGGAAGTATGTGGAAGACTGGAAACATTCGGTATACGTCACGAAGCGTGTGTGCGTCTTGCCGCCTGTTGACACCTTTAACGAATTCCAGTTTCTGCGAGCTGATCACAACCGGTCCGGTTCCGTCGACCATCAGGAGTTGTCAGCCACGTTGCAGGCGTCCGGCTTCAATCTTTCCCCGTCTATCGTCGCCATGCTGATTAGGAAGTTTGATCGTTACGGCACTCACTCGATGGCCTTTGACGACTTTATACAGTGCTGCGTGATGCTTCAGCTGCTCACTAACGCCTTTAAGGTAGCTTACTTTTCTCACGGAATAGTAAGTTATTATTATAATTGGATTTTTGGAAGGCCGAGGACGTTAATCAAACTGGTATAATTCAGGTGCCCTACGAAAAGTTTCTCCATATGGCTTTTAGGTTCACGATAAACTTTTTTATCATAATTATTTTTATTACTTATGCACTTGTGAGCGCCAACGATAATTGCAGAAGGCCCCATAAAAGATTTTTTTTTAAAGTTTATGAATTCCAGTGTTGAAGCGAGTTCATATTAAAAAAAAAACTACATATAACTTTTGTAACTTATAAGAATTCGTTATTGTAAATGGCTAATCTTCTGAAGTGTTTGTGGCGGGACCTTTTCTTCACTATACTTTTATTATTTTTTTTAAGTTTTTATTTTTTTTACTGCCCAGTGTTAAGCTATAGACTTGAATCCTGTAGGACTACCGCTAGTTGGAAATTTTTTTAAAATGCAAAATGTCTCTTATAATAAATAAATTTACCTTAACCTTATTTTTCAAATTTATAATATCGTTATAAAATAATTGGTGCAGTCAGCCTCAGATTCTGACGTGACTATACATTTTAATAATTTTATTAAAAGTAATCAAGAATTTTTGCACCTTGTACTAGTAAATGAGCCTGGTTATAAGAGCGACTCATTTATATATTTTTCAATTACAACTGCAAGCAATTTAATTGTGATTTCTTAGACGCAGTAAGCCTTTACACCTTTTACCAGTGGAGTTAACTATACCTTTAGATTATCTTACTAGAAAGAATTTAAAGCGATAGTTTGTTCAGATCGTCTGGAAATTAAAAAAGAAATCTTTATATTTTTTAGTTCAAGATGGTTAGGTGATAGTTTAGCAGCTACTCTGAGTATCGCACTGTGTTAGTGCCGCATGGATAAGTTAAATTAATTATTGAATACGTTGTACTTTGCATTCTAAGCAACTGCAACACAGAATAAATGTACAAAGTTATAGTTATTATATTGCAAGTACGCAAAAGGTTATACTCATACACCCTTGGCTACATCCCTTCGATCCTTTAAAAAAACATAGGCTGTCGCCTACATAATGAATTGAAACTAAAGGATTACTAAGAAGAGGTAAAATAGTTGTCGTTGACTTAATAGCTTTACCTCAAGGTCAGTGGGCGACTGCTTTTAACTTAGAATCCAATTGAAGAAGGCAATTTAACACAAGGTCAGAACTTGGAGTTTTACCATTAAACTAATTACTTTTAATCCAAGAAAGTCAAATCAAGTAACTGAGACTTGAAGTCAGAGTTTTAATGTCCGTAACTGGTTTCTTACTTTATAAGATTACTTGGATAGAAAAATAGATTTACTTTAAAATAATGTAAATAACACTAGAAATGCTAGCTAATTAAAGTCGTCTAGCGTTTCTCAACGCGATGTAGGGCTTGTACGCCTACATTTAAAAGATAAATTGACTTACGTTCATGGTTTTCCAAAAAGTGCTACACTTTTATCACTTGTTTATAGTATGAGGACAGTGTTCAAGGGAAGTGCACATGCATATAAGGTTGGCTCGCGCACTCGCAGATTTTTTTCTTCGTTTGTTGTACGGTTGGGTTTAGTGCGTCTGGGAGCGTATAATAATCAAAATAAAAATACAGTGCTTCCTTGTACTATATTACTTCATTGTCTATTGTCTATAATATACTTTATATCTGTTTTATATTACTTTGCTGTCTATAATATAATGCAAGCTCTCGAAGACTTACAATCTGTGAAATCAACACCTAAATTTCAGTTGCATAATGGAGCTCCACAAAACCACTGAAAAAAAAAGAGAGTTGAGGGCTGTTACTCTTGTGCCTTCAATTGCTCCCGCATGTACTCAAACTTATCGGATAATGATAGTTATTTATCTTCTATCCACATATGCCTTGAAGCTAATTCCTTAATAAGATGTTTAATTAGGACTAAAGTGCGCCAAAATTTAAGTTTTATTTTAAGATCAACCTCTTAAAGTCAGTAACTGTTACAATCTATAGCCATACTGTTCACGAAGAAAATAAATTTTTTAATGGTAGATAAATCATATTAAATTGTATAATTTAAAGATTTATGGTAACACACATAGAAATATATTTGTAGAAAATTATTTTAAATAACATCCAAGCAATAACACTAGCTCTTACCAAATTGAAACTGTAATAAATGTTTATTTTACTAAGAGAAAAGACTGAAAGCTATGTTAGTGGACTTACCTTAAGGTAAAAAACTAAGGTTTACTTTGATCAGTTTAAATTCTAAAGTGTATATACCGTGAAACCGCTAGTCTAATGTGCAGGAGTTACGCAGCCAAACACATAATTGGATTATATATGGTTTCGTGTCATTATAGGCAATAAGAAATTAAACGGAAGTATTCCGAGCAAAGCAAAATGTGGAGTTTATAAGGTAATACATTAGTTCCTTATCTTAAAGACAACAACAGAACTTCTAAAAGTTAAATTCATAAGTTCTTTGAGATTATCTTAAGTCTGTCAATGTTTTAAGGTTGCTACCAGATAGCTTTGGTCTAGAGTGATGTCTTCTTAAAAAAATAATGCTAAAAAAGCTTATCGGTAATAAGGGATCTGTTTTAACGCAACATAGTACAAGTTTTAGACTTTAATTTAAAGCGCGCCAGCCTGCACTTTCATACGTAAATAAGATGCTATTCTACGAGAACTTTCATTCTAAAGTTACAACATATTTAAAAGTTATTTAATGCATATTTGTCCAAAAACGAGAACTCGCATACTTTATTTTTGATAGACCCAGAGGGATAGAATACTGTAACTTCCTTTCAACAATATTACCTTTGGCAGCGGTGGTCTATGCTGGTAATAAATAAAAGTGATCGCTCTGAACTCGTATATAACATATTACGGTAACATTTATGTGAGGCTTTAGTTTCTTGCCAGTTAAATTCCACTTGAATACATTTATTAGGGTACTGACCAAGTTAGGAAACCTTTTATGTTCAATCTTTTAGCACGTCCTCGGCTCATTCCGTTTATATAAACTTCTCACTAATTTTAACAGAAAAAGCGATTAAGTTGTATTATACAAAGTTCGCATATAAGGCATTAATTGTTATTTGCAAATATTATTAAAGATCTTAAAAATAGGTTTTTGCCTAGCCATAAAATTTTTATTATCTCTAGGTTGGCGTGCACTCTTAATTTGCGTAGGCAACTACTCCAGGTATCCATGGACAAGTGTTAGCCCAAAACACACTCTTCTCCCCTAGTGCCCAACTAAAGCGCCTATACAATGTAGCGAAGGGCAACAAGAATTATTTATTTAACAGTTTAATGGGGTTGCCCGCCAGATTTACTAACGAACACGCCAAAGAACTAACTACCACACCAGACTCCACCCTCGCACAAGCTTCAACGCCCACAAGGAAGAACTCCCTCCGAATCCTTCGAAGAAGCATTTAAACCCTACAACCTTTCGGGAACATTCAGGAACATTCTGCTACCATACACAAGAGAATAAATCAAAATAAGGATTTAAATAATACAGGGCATAAATGGTTGTTATGACCAAGAAAAGGTTGACTGAACTGTTTTACGAAAATGCTACGTTATTTGAGTTTACCATATACTTAAAAATAATTTTTAAGCAACTTCATTTGAACCGTTCAAGATGAACTATTGGGAAAAAAACATTTTGACAGGGTAATTTTACAGAAGTGTCTTATACAATTTAATAAAAATTGGGAACTTTTACTAAAAAATTAAAGTTTCCTGAACAAACGACCCGCTATTAGTGCACATTTAGAAAAAGTTGATTCCATCAAAAACATCTAGTCAGTCATTCACAGAGGAAGAATACTGGGAAAATCAGTAGTTTCGCCCTTTCAAGGCTATCAGAGATGACTAAAAATTTCAAAAAGTCATGGAGTTTTTATCCAAAAAATTTAACCTTTTGACATACACTACATAAGGCGATAATTTTATTTTATATTCAATGTTGGTTTATTAAAAATTTCGATAAGTTGTAACCCTTCCGTGGGGAATAACTGTTAGGAAAAATAACAATATGGTCAAATGACACTGTTGTATTTGTAAACAGTGAACTTATGATTAAGATGAAAAGGTATATCAAAGAGCTGTTGAATTTCTTCGTGTTTTAACGTTAGGAGATAGAGAAGCTCTGCAAGCTATATATAAACTCAAAATATGGCTTTATTCCAATTTTTATCCAGCAGTTTATCTACACAGAACTTCAAATTATAAAATTTACTGCCGTCCAATCCAATAAGCTGAATCCAATACTGGTCGCTTCTTAGGTGTCGGCTTTGAGCTTTCGAATGTACACGACGTAAATGTAAAGTGTTTCATTTATTTTTGATATTTAATACTAAAATATTCAAAATTTTAACTTTTATATAGTTTACAAAAGAATCTCATGACGTTTTAATAATAGTTATGTCATTAATTACTCGCAGAAAAGCTTCATAACCTCATTGCAAGTTATAATTGATTAATTTGTTTTAACTATCTAGTAGACACTTTTTACAATACTATTTTGAACCAGAACCCTTCATAGCATTAAGCTGCGAAGGCAAATAACTTATAAATTATAATAAATTAATTTTTATGGTTACGGTTAATTAATGCGATATTTTATTAACTCGGTTAAGTGCTTGAAGGGAGCCCTGTATGTAGGGGCTTTTCTAGAGGTTGCTGAGACCCATTGCGCACGGGGGAAGGTTTAGAGGTCGCCCTCTTTCAGTTTTGTGTTAATGAGTAAGCGGAAGGCTCGAGAAGTGCCCGAATCTTCTAAAAAGGTTAATGGCAATAAAGAAAACTTAGTTTCTTCTGTAAGTTTTTTATTATATTTAACAGTTTTTTAAATATTAGGTTTAACATGTAATTTTAATAGGCCCTTTTTAAGGCTGCTCCTTTTACTAGGGAACTGAGGGAACAAGGCATTAAAAAGAAGCCTGGTGTGTTTAATAACTCTAGTTGTTAGTCGATCTAGTTATTTTTATTATATCTAACTAGGTACTGTTAGAGTCTATTCGGACGGGATTTTTGACTGTTTCCACTTTGGCCACGCACGCGCTCTTCAACAAGCTAAAAATACCTTTTCTAACTGCTATCTTATAGTTGGAGGTTTACTTTTACTTTTGTTATAAAAATTGAGCCTAAGTAGGTTTTGAACTTTTAACTTTTAACAGATTGTTTTTTAGCTTAATAACTATTTACCTTTTATGTATAGGAACCATCTTATTATAGCTCTCTTTATCCCACTTTTTTTTTTACTATTCTTAGTTTGCGGAGATGAGCTTACACATAAAATAAAAGGTGATACTGTTATGAATGAAAAAGAAAGGTTTACTTTTAAGTAAAATAAAAAATAGTTTTATATTTTATATTATTTTGGTTTTAAGAAAAAAATAGGTAATTATATCTTTATAAATACTCTTGCACTTTGCCTCTAGCCTTAATTTTTTTCTAAAACTAAGATTTGAGGCTGTGAGACACTGTAGGTATGTGGACGAAGTGCTTGAATATGCGCCCTGGGTTATTACCAGCGAGTTTTTAGAAGACCATGATGTATACAGCGCCTCACTGTACAAGCTTTGAATCTTTTTAATTGTTTGCATAGATTGACTATGTTGCGCACGATGATCTTCCCTACGGCAGCGAGGAAGCTACCGATATCTACGGGCATCTTAAGTCTGCTGGAAAGTTCATTGCTACCCAAAGAACTGAAGGCTTTCCTGCACACAAGCTTTTTTGGGTTATTTTGTTTACTTGACTTCTCCCTCAGGAATCTCCACTTCGGATATCATATGCCGTGTGGTGCGTAACTATGATGTATATATCCGGCGAAACTTAGCCAGAGGATTCACAAGAAAGGATCTCAACGTCAGTTTTGTTCGGGTATATCTTTTCTCTTACCCTCCTTTGTCGCCACGTGACTCTATAATACTTGAAAAGGAGAAGAGAGCGCAAATTGCAAAGTTAACTAACGAGCTGAGGCAGCGCGTCAACAGCGGGCGAAGCAAACTCGAACAAATAGTTGAAAAGGTGATCCATTTCAGTTCAGCATATCTCTGTTTCACTTGAAAAAGTATAAATAAATTTACATAGTGGGAATCCAACTCTCAGAAGCTGATTAACGACTTTGTTAAATTCTTTACTATGTCAAAACTCACAGTTAACTTGCATATAACTACTCATACTTTACACAACTTTACTATGCTTGTTTATAAACAAGCCTCCTTACCCGAAAACTTCCTTAAAGACGTTACCTGCATCTGATTCTTCTTCCGAGTTAGACAGTAATAATGGGAGTGGGCTCCATGAAAGTGAAAGTTTTGATGATTCCTTGGAAGCACCGTCTTAAGATAGCCTCACTAGTAAATAAAAGTTTAGTTATTATGAATTTTTTATATATACTTTAGTTCAGTTCTCGAGCTTTAAATCTCTAACCTATGATGTTTTTTGAAATTTTTACAAAGCATTAGACTGAAAAACCGCTTTAGATAACTAGGTTCATGTTTATTTCTATCCGGCTACACAATCTTCTTGCGTATAAAGTTATTGCGAATAAAGGATTGTTGGGCGTTATTTAACGACTATTTTTGATTAAGTTCTATAAAAAATTAGTTTTTCAACTTAATTTTCTAACATAAACAGTGGATTGATCCTTTGATGAAAGAATAAGTAAGCTTCATATATAGGCTATATAGGAGAGCTTATATACTCGCAGCGTTTAGGTATTTGGGTTGAGCGAGAACACTTCGTTGCTGCAATAGATTAGACAAATTTGTTAAAGTATACAAAATCATAAATTTGCGTTCAGTAAGATAAATTTCTGAATCAAGTCTTAAAAATAAATTTAAAGGTTCATTTGAGGTGCAGAAACTTTATACGGTTAATAAATTAATCGCCGCTGCTAGGGACCAGTCTACTTCTCATACATTTTGGTTAGCTTTGGCTACTGTAAGATGTTGAACCGTCTTGGAGAGTGCGACATAGAGTGGTAGTTTTCCATCCTTTGACTTCTTTATTTGTTTTTCTGCGAAACGATTGTTCCAGTCGAAGATAATGTTTTAATAGAGCTAATACTCGAACATACCCTTTTAGAGGTCCAGCTCATCATAAGTCTAAGAAATGCTTTTAAGATACCTCTAGGATTAGACGAATTTAGTCAAGAAGTGAGTTTAGAAACTTTTAATGTTGCCTTGTATAGTGAAGTAAAGTCCCGACTTTATCTTCTTTAGCAACTGCCATCAAGTTTTAGTTTAATTCGCATAGGCATTTTTAATAATTGTGTCCATGTCACAAATATTAAATATAGTTACCGGCTACCGATACCAGAAAAAGTAGATTAAAGTAATAACGATGCATAAAATATTTGCGACAGCAGAATTTTCATGCTTACATACAAAAAATAGCTTACACGTTACTTAAATTAATAGTTAATTTGGATTGTTTGAAAAATTTAAATAGCCAGTTTCACTCCCTTAAGACGAGGATAAGGCTTTAAGTGGAAATTTTAAGCAATAACCTGCAAGAGTTTAAACTTCACCTACGCAAGGGTGTCGCGCTTTCTTTTAATTTTTTTCCTCACGCAAAAAACTAGGTTTTAGACTACAAAAAAACGAGATTTTTTGGTCAGTTTTCAGTTTTCATGTTGTAGCTTTAGCTAAGTTGTATAAAGCCCCATTAGTTTAGCCTTTAGATTCGAAACAGGTCAAGCTAATAACTCACTATAACTACAATGCTCCTCCTCTAGCTTTACTTTTTATGAAATGTTTGTTCCATATAAATTAACATCTTTATTACAGCAGATCTATTAAAACTAATATTGTGATTGTCTTTATAACGGTTACTTTGAGTTAAGTGTTATACCACTCCTAATACATCTCTAGTGCAATCCTATAATATAACTTAACTAACCACTTGTAGGTTCTAGAAAGACCACGTAAATAAGCAAATGCTTTTTACTGCGCAGGAGAGCAATGCTAACGTCACTAAGCCATATAAATTATTTTATTTAACTACTGTATAGAAGAAAAGCTTACAACTCCGAGTGGTCTTGTGCGCTGTCGTCGTTTCGGTTAAGGGATGCGATGATAGGATTGCACACCTTTTCCAACTCGTCCTTCTGTTGCCTCAACTCGTCGAGGGTGGCAGAAGGATTATTATCGAGAAAGGAGATGGCCTCCTCAGCAGCTTTGGTCAAAGTGTCCTTATCAGCTTCACTAAGCCGGTTTTCTTTCTCAGCAGGAGAGGAAAGCCTTTTATACCGGTAAGCAAGATTTTCAAGATCTTGCCGAGCGTCGACCACTTTCCTTCTTTCTTTATCCGTCTCCGCATACTTCTTAGCATCATCAATCATCTTTTTAATCTCAGCTTCACTAAGCCGGTTATCATCATTAGTAATAGTGATCTCTTGTTTTTTTCCCGTGCCCTTCTCTTCTGCCTTAACTCGGAGGATACCGTTGTTATCTACGGCAAAGGTGACCTCAATCTGCGGGACTCCGCGGGGGGCCGGGGGGATCCCCGTAAGGTCGAATTGGCCCAACAGATGGTTATCGCGCGTGAGCGGGCGCTCTCCCTCATAAACTTTTATAGTAACTGTAGCCTGGTTATCCTGAGCAGTGGAAAAAGTCTGTGTATGCTGTGCGGGGATCAAAGAATTCAGAGGGATCAGCTTAGTAAACACTCCCCCGACCGTCTCAATGCCAAGAGTCAAAGGAGTGACATCGAGGAGCACAACATCCTGTGCAGTACCTCCAAGAATGCCTCCTTGTACGGCGGCGCCGTAAGCCACGGCCTCGTCAGGGTTAAGCCCCAAATTAAGCTCTTTACCACCAAAAAAATCCTTCACCAAACTATGGATTTTTGGGATGCGAGTGGAGCCGCCCACAAGGATTACCTCGTGGACATCCTTGATGCTAAAACTCGCATCATCTAAAACTTTTTGAACCGTTTTCAAAGTGCTTTTAAACAAGTCGGCATTCAAATCCTCAAACTTAGTCCGAGTAAGTGTTTCAGAAAAATCGACTCCTTGGTAAAAGGATTCGACCTCGACTTTTGCTTCAGGTAACGAGGACAGACTGCGCTTGGCCTTCTCTACTTCGCGACGTAACTTTTGCACGGCAGCCTGATCCTTTTCGACATCTGCTTTGGTGGGATACTTTTTTTTCCACAACTGCACACAAATTTAAAATAACAATTTATAATCTTGAAGTTAAGAAAATAAAATACCTTTAAAAAATGTTCCATGACCCTTTGATCAAAATCTTGACCGCCCAGATGCGTATCACCCGACGTAGCAATAACTTCAAACACTCCGTTGTCGATGGTCAGAAGGGAAACGTCGAAGGTCCCGCCGCCGAGATCGTACACCAAAATATTTTTCTCAGAGTCCTGCTTGTTGAGACCATATGCAATAGCAGCCGCCGTGGGCTCGTTAATTATACGAACGACGTTGAGGCCAGCTATGGTGCCTGCATCTTTAGTAGCCCTTCTCTGAGCATCGTTGAAGTAAGCCGGTACAGTAACAACAGCTTTAGTAACTGTTCTATTTAAATAGGCCTCTGAAATCTCTTTCATTTTCCTCAAGATCATGGCCGATACTTCTTCGGGGGAGAGTCGTGTAGGCCCAGAGGAAGTTGTGACTTCAATGTGAGGTTTATTGCCTTTGTTAACAACTTTAAACGGAAAATATTTAATGTCTGACTGGAGCGATTTGTCGGACCACTCACGCCCAATAATGCGCTTGGAATCAAAAATAGTATTAGTAGGATTAGCAGCCAACTGGTTCTTGGCTGCATCACCAACTAAAAGAGTGCCGTCCGGGGCAAACGCCACGTAAGACGGAGTTATTCGGTTACCCTGATCGTTAGGTATGATTTGCACTCTTTTATTTTCGTAAATCCCAACGCAAGAATAAGTGGTTCCCAAGTCAATTCCCACTATTCCAAGCCCATCATCCCCATTCTGGCCATCATCCGATGTAGTACTGTCCCAAAACAAGTAAAGATAAACAAGAAGTTTTATACAAAATAAATCACAGGCAAATTCTTATCATTTTATTAAATAAGAAAATAACAAATAAACAGCGCTAAAAGTATCATAACAGAAACACGCATTAAAAAAAAAAAATTTAAGTTAAACAAGAAAAAAAAATTACCCGTGTACCAGGCGGAACACATAAAAAAGAAAAAGAAAAGCCCACATGACCAAAAAAACGGGACGTCGGCAGTAGCCTTTCGACAGAAGATTAACGCCTGCTTTAAATAATTTTTTTTCATATGGCGAATAACCCTCGGCCACTGGATCGTATATGTTCCCGATAATTCATCAGTTAATCTTAAGGAATTTAGAATAATGTGCCTCTCTTTGCAACTTCAGTACGAACAAAAGTATAAATGAAGAGGAAGCCACGAAAAGCTCTATTGTAGCTGTATACTCGTTATTTGCTAATTTAAATCAATTATATATTACAAGCTTAACATATGAGCTGAGATGTATCCCAGGCTATAATTCTTAAAGTTACCATTTGCAAAAAATCTGATAGTTTGACTGTTATAGTAAACAATACTATTTCGTGTAAGATTGAAATTCTAGTTAAGGGTAATTTTCAAGAACTTAGAAACTAAGTTCTTGTTTGTATATATTTACCTATTTGTTACCAGAAACTTGCCGTGCTTTTTTAGTAAAGTGTCTCCAAACAATAGACACACTTAAATGGTTTTATATTACTATACTTATTACAATATATATAGAGTAAATATTTATAAAGGTAAGGGTAACTTTCTTTAGACTCTATTTTCCTTAGAGTTGACAAAGCCTGAAAAGTTTAATAGTTGTTTGTGTGCTCTATCTATTATTAATATTTTTAAAAACTTGTGTTTTCTTTTATTTTATGGTGCACTGTAGTTTTATAGTATTTTTTAAAAATTGGCTATAAATACTGGCTTTAATGCTTTCCTTACGCAAAATTTTAGAGAGAGTGCATCGAAGCAGACTGACACAGGGTGTTGTACAGAAGTCGCCCATCCCTTCAACAGTCTCAACATGCAGCCAAGCGAATATTTTTTTATATTTAACATAAACGCAAATAGGTACTTCCTGAAATCTAATAAATTGTGGCCACACCCTCACCCTTACTAAGGGAATTCGTCTCTGTAAGGTTTTATACACAACGGTTAATTTTTTAGAACTCTGAAAAATTTAGAAGCAAAAAGAACATTTGTTTTGAACAAATGACAAAAGTTAGGGTGCCCACCAGTGCTAACTTTGCCCACAAGCAATTGACCATGAGCGAATGTATTTAGCGTAATCAGATTCGCTAGTTTCCTTTATCTCCTATTGTTCTCGTATAGGAAAAAGTCCTTTAATACATCTTTGTAGTGTTATCCTTAACATATCTAGACGTACTTAAGTGTTTGTTTCTTTCATTAATATATGCTAGTGCACGGTACTTTTGTTACATTTATTATTGGACTCATGCGATTTGGGCACTCTTGCTTCTAAACTAACGACCACAGGCCCTAATTTAACGGATGAAAATGTAGAAATATAATGACAGCCCACTTTAATTTTTATGCTTTTCTAATTTCTGAGGTTTTATAAAACGTAATGCACCAAACGCACCACCTTACAGTTTAGCTTTTCCCCGAAGTTGAAGGTGAATTGGACGGTCTGCCGAAACTTGGCCGGGTAGTACGTGTACAGTAAAAAGTATTATGAGTGTGATTGGGACTCTTTGAAAAGGAGAGCCCCCTAGGGCACACCTTTTGGTCTGCCTGCGTTTCTTGAGGAATAAAAATATATTTGAAGTGTTCTACTATATAAACACTTTATTTTGGCTCGTTGCAGTTTGATTAGTGGTCGTCTACTTAGTTATCCGCCTTGTATGGAGGTCAGTCGGTGATTAATTTAATGTTTTTGATCTTTAGTATTTTATTGAATCTTTAGGAAAGCTTTGTTCCGCCTCCTATAAATTTTAAGTTTCAAGTTCTTGACGTTACCTTTGCTCCCTACGCCAAATATATCGCTTCAGGACTTATTAACGGGGGAGTTTATGTGTATTTTTCTATTTTTCATATTGGTTTCCTTTATATTTTTATCAGTACGTCCGTTTTGTCCATTTGCTATATAAAAACCCACTAGACATAGCTATGAGAAGGATGCACACGAATTAAAATGTCATTGGAAGGCTTTTAAAAAGTCATGTCGAGCTTTGCACTTTTCCCAGGACGGGAGTGGTATTTTTATAGTCGCATCCATTTTTTTTTATAATTACACTATTATCGTTTCTAACAAGTTAAGTTTTTACAAACATGAAAACAAACAACTTTTACTTTTAAATAATTTAGTTCAAAAAAAGTTTATCTTAAGATAATAAAACAAAAGTACACTTCGTTTCAGTTATGAAGATGAAACAAAAGTTTGAATTAAAAGTTTCACCAGAGGTCCTATTTAGTACAGTTTGTGCTACACACTTCACGCGAGAGCTTTTACCCTTTTTTTAAACTTTTCTTCTCATTTCATCCACTTGGATAGCGCTCTTCGCTGCCTCTCGAGATCGCAGTCTTGCTCTACTCGATCTCTCCACCGGCAACGTTATTAGTAAAAAGAAGCGCGCTCATCTGTAATTTTTTTTTAACTCTCCGCTCTTCTCTTTCTAAAGACGCAATTAAATATTCTACTCTCCTTCCGAAAATTTCAGACACCCCATCAATGCACTTCAAGTCCTAAACGAGCACTTGCTTGTGACAGGGGACGATAACGGAATAATAAAGGTGCTTGCCCTTTTTCATAACGTAAATTAACATTCAATAAAACATTACTGCTAAGTCCTGGGATACCAGAACAGACAGAAGTATCATGGAGCTGTGTCACTGTGCTGATTATATATCTGCCTTTTCCTTTCATTATCCCACCAAGACTTTATTAGCGACTAGGTTTTTAGTGCTTTTATTTGAATAATTAGTAATTTAATTATACTAAAAGTGGCGATGGCACCCTCTCTGCAGTCAATATGCGTAAGAGAATTTTAATAGAAAGGTAATAATTTTTTTTGACTTTTTTTATAAAACCTTATCTTCGCTAGATCTATTGGACTGGACGAAGAGCTTTCTTCAGTGGCTATTATAAAAAATGGCACAAAGGTAGTCTGCGGCACTCAGAACGGTTTTTACTCTTCGTCTACAAGTATTTTCGTAAATATGTTAGCTTAAATGGTTTCCTAATAAGGCTCCTTGGACATTTTCTCTTGGGGGGAGTGGCGTGATATTAGTGACCGGTTAGTGGGCCACCCGGAAGCTGTTGATTGCCTGCTCGCTGTGGACGAGGAAACCCTTGCTACCGGTTCATCGGACGGCTTTATAAGGTTAATAGGCAAAATAGAAACACTAAGCGACTCAAAATAAATCCTATTTAGAATAATTACGGTGCAACCCCACAAGTTTCTGTGCGTTTTGGGAAAACACGAAGATCTTCCGGTGGAAAAACTTTGGTCCTTTTTTTTTGACCGCTTTGCATACGCACAGACGTAGTAACATTGTCTACCAAAGTCTTTCGGAAGATCGGGAGCTTTTGGCTTCATGCTCACACGACTGCACCGTGAGGTTTCTTTCCCCCTGGGTGTATTTATTTATTAAGCTGCTTGCGCTGAGTGGATTTGTGTCCGTGTTTAGGTTCTGGGGCGCAAGGAAGTGTCACTCTACTCGCAAACCACTTAAAAGTTTGTTTTTTCTATATAATAACTACATGACTACATTTCATAAACACCAGAAAAATGTTTGGAGTCGTTGATGGCCACCAAAACTGCATCAAGTATGCTTTCCAGGAATTTTTATGAAGATTTTTAAACGGTCGCCACTATTGTTAATAAAAGCGATACCCACGGCTGCGCCAGTCTCTTGTATATTGGTGGCGTCACCAGCTTTGTGGAGTGAATCCGCTTGTTATAATAATGCTATCCCACTTCGGTATGGCGTAAAGCACGTGATATAGAAATGGGATTTATAAATACTCTGGCTATAGCGCTTTATTGCTTTAAACAATAAGTCCTTCTTCGCTTCTCGTCCACAGCCTCCAGATAGTAAGAGCCGGAAGCAAGGTCATCTACAGAGCCGGTGGGTCTATACGGTGCCATGCCATGCGCCTCCTCCCTTTTTTTCAAAGTATCTACGAAAACTTCCGGGGACAAGACTAAGCGGTGTTCTAATTCCTTGGCTAACCCCTCGAAATGGCGATACACTTGTGCTTCAGGGTCACAAAATTCTATGGGAAACATCGAGGAGGCGAAGCCAGAGCCGTAGGAAAACATGCAAGCTTTCTTTCCGCAAAGGTTTCTCCCCCGCGCTGCTATAAGCGAGATCAGCCCGCAGTATAACGAAGCCGTGTAGGTATTTCCCAGTTCTTTGGCAAGCAGCAGTGACGGCTCGACTTTTTCACAGAACTGCTTTTCAGACAATGCAAGAAACGTTTTATCTCTGTCTGCACTCTCCTGAACACCCTCAAATTTGAAGCAGTTGGGGTCAACCTTGAAGTCGCTATGAAGCATTCGAGCAAAGGACTTCCTCACCAGTTTGGTAAAGGGCGAGTGGAAGCAATAAAAATCGGCGATCCAGTCAAGCGGGCTACCAGAGCAAGATACATCTCGGTGGCTCTCGGCGCTGGCGGAGAGATGCCTTTGCTTGGCCACGTAACGACTATAGTTCACCTCTATGGCCTCGAAATAACAGTTAATGGATAGCGATCCGTCTACCGTAGGATATTCGGAGCACATCTCAGCCTTGTAAAAATCATAAGCGTGCCGAAAATGACTGACCCTAGCAGTGGAATGGACTACAATGGGTGCACCCGGTCCGACTAGCATGGCGCACCCCGCGACACCGCCTACAGTAAAAAATAGGAGTTGAGCGGTGTTGGATCCTTGTAGAGAAGATGGATACCAGTGGGGCGTGCGGGGCCGGCGGCATACACTGCAATGTCAGCGCATATTACTACGGCATAGCGGCCGTCATAAGCAGAGCTTTCGATCCAAGCCAACGAATTGAAGAGAGCCTGCGTCCCCCCGTAGCATGCGTTAGTGGTGTCAAGGCCTTCTACGTCAGTATTTCCGCTTTCTTCAAAAAGTTGCATGAGGTTTGTCTTTACCGACTTTGAGTGATCTAAAATTGTCTCTGTCCCTACCTGATAAAATGATATATTAATTATGAAAGTTAGTAAAAAAGATATTAGCTAGAAAAACTTTTTAACCTCTAGTCGACCTATTTGAGTGTAGTCTATTTTATAGTTTTTAACAAGTTTTGCTAATACTGTCAAGCATATAGAAATAATGTCTTCTCTGTCATCACAGAAACTCATAGTTGTTTGGCCAAGGCCCACAGTGTACTTACCCTGACTGACACCTGTAGAAAGTTAAACAGGAAATTTATAAGCTTACTATTAATATAGTTAGCGTGAAAAGGGACTACTTACGCTTAAAGTTAGCACAAAAACATAATCTAATTATATATTTTTTTAAGTAAAAATACAACTACTTACTAATTACATAATAGGGAGGCAACCTTCTACAAAAAAAAAATCATTAAGGCAAGTACCACCACTCTTACGTTAAATAACTCCTTAAAAGAGCAAAAACTCTCTTTACAGTGTGTACAAGCATTCAAGTATTACCATCATATTTTTCCAAAGCATGTTGCTTTACGCACTTTCTGGGATAATAGAGTTCCATCCCTATGATACCAATGTTTTCGCGATTGGTTTTCCTCGAGAGAGTCATGTCGTAGTAAACACCAACAAATTTGGATTAAAGATTAAGTATAATTCGGGCCACACTCCCTTTAGGGTTAATGTATATATATTGGCAAGCAAGGAGCAGCAATCCAAATTTCACCCAGGTTCACTAATCTCTAGATATGGAGGACGGCTTCAGAAGATTTATAACATACTTATTTTAAAGCTAGCCGTCTATTGGGTAAACTGAACCAAAAGAAATCTGTTTTCGTATTCGTTATGTAAATAACACGACCCAGCGACATGCATGCTTTAAGAAAAAGTAATTTAGACCAATTAACTTCCATCTCATACATTACATTGAAAATTTTTTTTATTGAAAAGATTCGCCAAGCTCTTAAGACATTTCGAATTAAAGATTGATTTGTACCTTAGCTATAGCTTAAAACTTTAAAAAATATGTAATCTTCTTGTTCGCTTATATTTTTAAACCTAACACCATTTGAGTATTCATATATGTTGAAGTTGTGGATGGTTAACAGATATTTAAATATGAAAATTCGGCTATTGGTTTTTTAATTGATTATTACGAAATTTTTATAAATGCATAAACGATATAAACTAAATTCCAGGAAAATTGCAAAATGTAATAACCACAAAGGCTAGGTGACATATAATTATTTGTTTAATTCTACTAAATTATTTATAGAAGAAAAATCGTTAAGCTAGTTAAATTAATAGTTACTTACTCCAATTTTAAAGTTTCTTTAAATTGAGACTTTTTCGCGTTTAAAAAAATGTTATGCAGACCAGAAAACATTCGACCTTTATAAGATTCAACTAAAATAAAACTATTTAGTAGTATAATTTATGCTAAAGATTAGGACAAAATTATCTTAACAGCTGGATGGTGCTACAGTACCGGTAGATGGGTTTCTCAAAGGGTCACTAGGTCACTACCAATCGTAGTGTAGACAAGGTTGAAAAGAAAAAAGCCAGCCCGGTGTCTTACCGTGCTCTCTTCCGATTAACGGGAGCAACTGGATAAGATTTTTTTTTTGCATTTGTAATTCAGCATTAACAAGCATACTTTTTGTTAGATAATGTAAAAATAAAGAAGTTCAAGTTATGTTTTTTAATATCGTTATTATAGCTTTGAAACCAGGTTATTTCTTTTTAACGATTATATATCCAAAGGTTTTGGGTTAGCCCTATAAATGCTGATCCTTTACAGACAATATTTTATTATAAACGTGTAATTGTCTTTAAAAGTAAATGAAAGAGAGCATCTTTTTACCGTCTTAGAGATTTTGCGAGCAAATGTAGCCAGTAGGAGACCTTGTATAAATTGTAGCCAACTGTGAAGAGTCTGTAGACACCCTTCAATCTTGAAATTTAATCTCTTTGTGGGGCACGCTTTGGTCTTGTCTTTTTGTCTTCTCAGTGAGGCACTTTTCAAGCTCTGGTGGAAGCGCGGGCTACTTGCTTACTCTTTCTCTTCCTATTTTGCTAAAGAGGCGCTATAGTTTAATGCTAGTGAACTACGTTCAGACCTGGAAATAGCTTTTTCTACAAAATTTTCCAGCCGAGGTAGTAGATAGACTCCACCGTTTTACTTACTGCTATAAGAGGCTAATGGGGCGATATATGCTTACAAGTTATAAACTTGAAAAAGAAACACTCTTGTTAAGACAACAAGTCAAAACTAAATTATTTTTATTTGTAAATATTATTAGAGCGAGATTGGTGCCTCCGTGTTACAAATTAAATGTACATCACTAACCCCTTTTTACAACTTTTTAGTTTCCCATTTATTTAACATTAGTGCTAGTAACAATAATAGGAAAGTAAAGCTTATTTTTACCCATAAGCTCATTTAATTTATACTAAAAAAAAACTTTGCAAACAAAGTTTCAAGTTAATATTGCCTTTATTATGTTAGTGGAGACCACACTTAATAATTTTTAAACTTTTTTAAGCGGTAGCACCTTGTGTGCTCTAAAGACTTAGCCACTTTACAATTACGAAGTTTACAGTTCTAAAAATTTTGAAAGCGATCTCACGCTGCACTAAATATATATTATAAAATCAGTTTTTAAAACATCTATATAGCTTAAAACGCCTCCACCTCATTATTCTCTAATCCTTCGAAAGACTGAGACGAAAGTATGTACCAGAAATCCTTGGAACTAAGACCTGTAAAACTTACAAAATGTTGTTGAAAACCCCTTTTCACTTCCCCTGCAAAATTACCCTAACAATTCTTTGATAAAAAAGTATTCGCCACTCACTTACCTTATATAAAACTTAGAGTTGAGAGCGTCTCATAATGCCTTCCGGTACTTTAAAGAAACCGCAACGGCGTATATTAAGCCTTTATAGCTTTAACAGTTAAATCGGTTTATATAAGTTGGTTAGCTTTACCAAGAGAGAAGACCCCTGCGAGTAAACAGCTCCAGAATGCTATACTTGAGAAATAACTACTCTGAAAGGACTAGTCAACACGCTGGTAATAATATCTCTTCCCTATACTAGATATCCCACTTTAAATTAAAAGGTTTTGCTCTGCTTACGTAGATAGTTCAAGTCAATTGCAAAAGTTTGTCTATATTTTCTTTTAATGTATTATTGAAAATGCTTCAAAGGTAAGAATAACCTTAAAGTTCGTAAGTGTAAAGATGCAGAATCAATAAAAACGAGCTAAATCCACACATCTCTAATAACTTTATGTGTGCTATTCCACTTTAGCAACTGTTCCATGGCCTCTTCCTTGGTAACTTCTGCAATTAGTTAACATGAAAAATACTCTTTAACAGATAAAAATATATTATAAACCTTTATATTGCATGAGAATTTCAATAATAGCAATCTCCACTTCCTTAATCATCCGAGACGCATCTCTTTCAATAGCACCATCAGTATATTTTTAAAAATACTAATATTAACAATCTACATTAACAATCTTATACCTACCCACATATGTAAAGTACAGCCTCCTGCTCCATTAGTTGAACAATTTCTTTCCCATACTCCCTCAGTTTATGTTGTACGTATCTTCACACAACTCAGGCACATGTTTTTTAATATCAAACGAAAAATAACATTTTTTCAGAGGTTTCTCTTGAAAACGCGGTTGTCAACTTAGTAAGAATTTCCAATTCCAGAAAATATTTCAGTTCAGCTTTGAATAAGAAGTCATCTTTGGAAGTGCGGCTGAGGATTAAGTTAATTACAAAAACTTAATTACTGTAAACTTGAAGTTTTGAAGAAGAAGTCGACTGTAGAAAATATATAGCACAGCTTAAAGGAGCAGTACCATCCAAAAAAAAGCCATGTGGGACCCAGTCTCTTAGCGAAGCGAGGTGCCAAGGGAGGTGCTCTCCAAGAAAACTGGTGGTGCCCCTGCTGGGCCAACTGTGAGTGCGCCCAGTTGGGGTCGCTATTGACGAGCTGTCTGTAGCGATGACGTAGAAAACTGATAAAAGGGGCCACCCCTTAATGTTATAAATTAAAGTTTTCATAATATTTAAAGGATAATAGATGTAAATTAAACAGGTCTACTAGATATGCGTTAAGAATTAGCTACCAGTTCCGGTGCAGACCATTATTATGGGTGTCCGCAAATTATCAGGCAAACTAATTGTGGATTACAATATAGTATATTTCTAATTTAGTTAAACTTATTTTAAATAATAAACCAAAAATATCTGGAAGGCCTTAAAAAAACCGTTAGAGGTCTAGAAACTACATTGTGGTTACTTAAAAAATAAGAAACATTTATGTGCAGGAAAGTACTAGAAATTGTTTTTCCAAATTGCTCAAGCCAACCAGTGCAGACGCCTTTGTTTAAAGGCGGACAAGTGTTAGGAAACTCAACAACACTAAAGACAAACTATAATGACACAATAAGAGAAACTAGTAAAGCATAACAGGTTAAAAACTAGTCTTAGGAATTTAGTAAAAACTTAATTATAACCCTTTACATATCACCCTCACAGGTATATATAATAGTTTAACGCAATACTTATCTCGACAAATAGCATTACAAGATCTACCAATCTAGCGATATATTTTAAATTTTTCTAGAGGGAATACAACGACAAAGAATTGACATAAAATAGGTATTTATTATCAAACGAAAGAAGCGACCTCTATAAGATAAGGATTGACCAATGGCGAACTACAGGCAGAATAGTAACGCGGATTTAAAGGAGGTAAAAGTTCCAAAAGTCTCTCAAACGGAATGTTCATACTCGGCCACTTGCTTAACAGAGACAACAAACTTCCGCCAGAGCTCTGGCACAAGCTGGAATACTCTAAAAGACCTATAAGTATATAATAGGCAGCACACTCAATAGGACAACTCTGAAGTATTTTGGTGGACACCGCTCCTACAACGAGTTGAATATCTTTGTTATCGGGCGCACTGCATAGTATGTTTTTAGAAATACAATAGTTTCCTAGTAAGCAATGCAAGCAAACTTTTTCAGGTAGAATATTTAAATATGACGTCTACCTAAAAATAGCAGAAAAATTTTAAACTCCGTTAGCACTGAATATTTCACACGGAGATATACAAAGTTTAAGGGCACTTAGAGTTGCCCGGTGGGGATATGCTAGAAGGCTTTTAATAAATCTGTGACGAAGACTAACGCAAACGACATGAAATTGAGTACGTCACCGCTTTTATCAGAAAATATTTAAGTTTCCTATAATGCAGAGTAGGTCGGAAAAGAAGCTAACTGACTACTTTAAACGCAGTATCATAAGCCCTTTACTGAAAACTGCCACTCTCAGCAAAGTTTTATCATAAAATCTTAGAGTTGGCCTAACAAAACTGTAAGTCTTCAAGTAATAATTCCTATTTAATAATTACTATTTTTAATAAGATTGCTGAAACTGAAGCGGAATTTATTACCAAAATTGCTACTGCCTTAACCCATAACAAGTAATGATCCCTCAAGCGAGGAGAGTGAAGAAATTTCAAAAAAAAAATTGTAACCTTGAGGACTGCTAAGGAGCAAACACTGACTTCTCTCATGTAGATCTGCGCAACACTCCGCAAACGCCCGCAAGGTCGTCTAAACAAGTAAAACAGGCATAAAAATCGTATCGAGCACCAATTATAATTAGAGACTCTCCTGGGGGGTCGCCGAATATCCACAAAGTTTGTCAGGATCGACCGGGGAGAGTGCCCGCTCGGTGGTAGATGCTTCGGAAGTTCGCCTTATAAAAAAATTAAAGCAGTACAGCTTAGAAATTTTCAGCAAGAACGCCAACTTCGGTAAGCTTTAGGGCGAATCTGCAGTGTAAAAGTTTGATCCGCAAGCGAAGTCAAATTTAAACGACTCAGCAGTGCATTCACTTCACTTTATATATAAAATAAAAACACTGCAGTCATCAAAGAAGACAAAAACAATGATACTCTTTATTATTGCGACAAACAAAGCCAAAAGCATCGCCGGGTTTATAGCGGCAAGGTAGATCCTCAACGGAAACGACCATCTTAAAAATTTAGAAATAATTTTTTTAAATTATAATTGAGAAAAACCTTTTTCACAACTTTTACTGCAGACTTTGATGTGATCGTCTTCACTTCTTTAATAAAAGCTTTAAAGAAATTTTTTTTTTGGCGTGGCCACTCGGTGGACTGATAAGCGCATATTTATCGAGTAATTTATACGCGTTAGAGATATTTCTTATTAAATGTGTTGTAAATAATTAAATTAATTTACTCGTAAATAACAATTTGAAAAATAAATTTATTGACGTTTATAAAAAAATTAAATTTACAATAAAAGAATGTAAACTTTTCTAGATAAATATTTGTTATTAAAGTTAATTATATAAATTAATAATAACACGATAACCATGTAAATCTTATTAGATTACTAAAACAATTATGCAAACTTGAAAAAAAATTAATACCAACGAAAATCTAGTGAGTGTATAATATTTAACAAAATTAAAATAAATAAAGAAAATAAATTACATCCCCCTCAACAGAAGTATTTAAATCAAATTTAAGAGAAAGAAAGGGAGATGGAAACTTCGGAACTTGAAGATCAGTAATTTGCAAGTTCTTATAATAGTAAAAGAAGATAATGTCAGTTTTTAAAAATCTTGTTATTTATAATTAAAATTAACGGAGAAAACCAACTCAATTACTTATTAAATTTAAACAAAATATATTTTGCTATACACTATTGTACAAAAATTTCTATAAAAGATTCGACAAACATATGTGATATATATAGACGCAATGAAATTTACAAGCCAAAAATAAGACCACGTTAAACTTTACAAAATAATTTACCACCAAATCCCGAGTAAGCGCGAGAGTGGGGATGTCGAGACTTTGGCTTTCTCCTTGAGAAACTTTGTTCAGTTCGTAAATTAAACGGTCAAGCCACGGATAGATCGAAATTTCTATCCTTTTGAAAAAAAATGCAAAGAAAAAGTATAATTTCTTATAAAGTAGTCACACAATATTAATAGTTATTTAAAAGTTTCGGGGCGATAATATAAGGATTCATTAGTAACTTAAATGTTTACACAGGTAAGTGAGTCTTATGACTTGGTATAGATTATTTTAGTAAAAAATTTGTTAAACGAATTTATAGCAAAGATAAAACGATTATAAGTTTTTATTTACACCAAATTTATATATATGTTATAAAAAAAATTTTAATAAAAGTAAAAATACTGTAAATTGGTACAAGAAATTGAGAAAAAAGACAAGAGTAAAAACAGATCTTTAGTAAAATAAATTAAATAAAAATTAATAAAAATATAAAAAACGGGTGGGATTCAAATAATGGTCGCTGTGAAGCTAAATAGAGGCTAGAAAATTAAGAATCTTCAACTGTTTTATGCTACCATTACAAAATAGGGATAGGAAAGAGTTTTATTATTTACACACAAAAGAAAAGGAACACTTCACGGACTAAAAAAAATAATCACCCGACCGCATCATCTGCCATACAAGTCGATAAGAAACAGACGGCACCTCCTCTACTTAGTTGTTGCTCTAAAAACTTGGCAGCTCCACAAAATGTACTATATGTACTATTTCCGAGGCCTTGCATTAAAAGGAATTATAACAATACTTAACCAATAGCCTGACCAAAGAATTTAATAATAAAATAATCAAAGTTAATTTTATTATTCAGAGATGGGATGAAAAATTTAATTGTTAGAGCATTTACTAAAGCAAACGACAAACAAACCTAGTATTGCATAATGTACATTGGAGAAAATATTCTTTTCAACTCTACTTATTGCCTTCCACAACTTAGAAAGAAAAAAAAATTTATTCAGACAATCATAAGTTGATAAAAAAAAAAGAAGAAAAGAAAAAGTTGCAATACTTCTTCTGCACTGTCGGGAGGATCACCATCTCCCGTAGTAGAAATAACGAAGATAGTGTAATGCAAATCTTCTAGGAAAAACTAAAATAATATAAGAATCATACATATATTTTTTAGTAAAAAAGATAACTACCTTCTTGTTCAGTTCGCTAGCGCAAAAAAGTCGGACTCTGTCAAAGAGTTCATTTTCCAATAAAAAGTGGTATACTCCCTAATAAAAGTTCGTAAACAAAAGTTACAAGTAGATTTTATTTAAAAGCAATTGGTAGCCTTAGCTACGGATTCCGCAGTTCCTGTTTGAGAGGCATATATGAGTGTAAGGTTTAAGGGGGCCATCGCTAACATTGTTCTCAGCGAATATCGCCTTAAAATAGAGTAGCAAGCAAATGGTAAATTTTCATGAAAAAACCTTCCCACATTTAGTAGTTTAGTCAAGATGCATTAAATGAGAGCAACGCAAAAATCTTTTGTAAAGAATTACTTATCTTAATTTTTCCACTGCTGTGTAAAAGTTAAAAGTATTAGTTTGTAGGCGTATGCTGACACTAAACCCCTTCTTGGTATATTTAGTAAAAAAAAAACCGTAAATAGAAATTTATTTGCACTTACCATTAAACTTTGAGAACAATTCAACCTATCTTAAATTATATAAAATTTTTATACATTATGTTGCAATATAGTTTACCTGCAAAATTAGAAATATGTACTTTATCCCAGTTTCAGTTAACTATTGCTTTTCGTAAGTTTATAGCGGTATAAGGAATTGCGATGCATATTATTTTAAATAACACTAAAAGTTATAAATTCAATATTATTGCCAAAAAGCGCCGATATATTTAAATGTCATTTTTACGTCTGAGTGGGAAGAAAGAGATGAAACACAGATATGAACAATCTTTAGTCGGTTGTAAAAGCGGTTAAGCGAAATATTAAAAAACTAACCAGTAAAAAATTACATACCATCGCAAGCTGACCTATTTCAGAGGTATATAGAACGCCTAGAGTAGTGTTTTACTTATAACATTTTTTACAGTAAAGAGTGCAGACTATCAGTCACCCATACCACTAGTTTACTAACAAGCGAAGATGAGGTATTAAAATGGATTGCAAACAATTTACGCAGAAATTATAGGATGAGTGAAAAAAGTATGTGCGCCGTACACCACTGGCTGCTGCTTGACACCGTATTTTGTCACGTTCTTAGCTTGCTGCAGAATTTACCTAAAAACCGGGCACGGCGACTTGCAAACAACCGGCTCTTAGTTACAAATCACATCGTTTATTATCTAAAAGCACTATATATATATACTTTTCCTTTTAAATTAAGTTAGCCTTTACAGATTGAAAGCCTATAAATCTATTTATGTATATTTACTTGTTATTTTAAATCAGGTTATTGGTCTTAGAATAATTGTTCATAAGTAAACAAGAAACATCAGTCGGAGGAAGTTATTTGTTTGGTTCTACATTAAAAAAATCTTGTTTTAGGTAAAGCAAGCTGATTTTGTGTGAACTATTTACAAATACGATACTTTGGCAGCCCCTAGTGCACTTGCAGTAAAAAAGTTAGATGTCTAGAGCTCATGGTTTAAATAAGAATTTTGAACTTGTTCATTTAGTGTAACAATATTTATACCCTATAAAAATACTTAAGTAGAGTTTTAAATGGTATATCAGTTAGTTTTTCATCTCTTTATTTTACTTAATTAAATATAAAGATTTAACATTTATGAAAAACTAACCTTAAAATTAGCAAGCATCAAAAATTATTTTGTTTACCTTGAACCTTATTTAAATAACTTAAATTAACGATATACTTTAGTTTTTAGGGAAAAAAGAGAAATTCTTAACTGGTGTTTTTTTATTTACTAATTAATTTTAAGGTCAGGCTAAAATGCTGGATCAGCTTTTTCAACATCAGACAGTTTAGAATGGCCTCTCAAGAACTTGTCTGTTTTATACACGGTGCTCTTCTCTGCGCTTTTTTATGTATAACTAATGACTGCTGCAAGACGCTCAGCATTTTCGAGCGCGGGCTGCTTAGTTTAAGTATGTAACCCCCCTTACCCGAATTGAGAGTAAAATACATAGGGCTATCGTTCCGAGGTCGGGTGTCGCCATCGTAGTTTAGCGGTTAATAGCAAAATTTGTAACGGGCCTCGGCTTTGACGCGCATTTTCTTTCTATTTCTTAGTTACTTGCAATTAAAAGTATTTAACAGGCAAAATAAAAAATTGTATTTTAATTTATTAGTTGCACAATAAAAATTTAATGTTGGTTATAATCAGAGCATTAAATGACTTTTACTTAGCTAACAGTCTATAAAGAGCCTAGTAAGAGGGATAATGGCTATGCAGTAAAATTTTACTATCTTTGTCTCAATGCACTGCATGTTTATTTAATACTTCTTTACTTTAAAGCAATAATTAGTATATAAAAAAATTTATTGCTCTCATGATACCAATAATTTTCAGTAGTATTTTATCGCTCTGATATTATTTATTTTATTGAAGTAATTTATAGATGTATACTGTATATTTCACTTTTTATTTTAAACTAATTGTTTTATACATTTTATTATTGTAAATACTTATTTCATGTTCTGTTACCTTTACTTTCAATTACGCTAAAATAAAAATTTATGAGCTGCTTCTTCAATATGAACAGATCTGGTAATAACAGTTGAACATTTTGTAAGTGCGCTAAAAGACATTTTATTGCAGTCTCTGCTATACCTGTTACGGCTAAAGAAGATCATAAATTCAATATGGATAAATAAAGTGCTCTAAAATTTAATCGGCGCAACGTTGCAAGAGCTAATGAATAGACAAGAATTAGATTCGAGACTCGGAATTGGCAGGAAGCAAGATAACAACATTCAGGGCACTTTATATCAGTAATATATTCCAAATTTGGTTCATGGTTCTACAGGTATCCGTTTAAATACTTAAACGCTTATGCAACCTCTTTCTTCTACTATTTTTTCTGTTGTAAAAAATGAAGACTCTTTATAAACACATAAAATTATTTTTATTTAAACGATTCCCACACCATCTCAAAAAAAATCTGATTACAATGGAAGCCCCTTAAATATTTTCATATTAAATCTAAAATTTGCTGTAAATAAAGTTTCTCGCATTGAAATTTTTAGTTATAAGCTTTTTAGAAAAGTAAAAGAAGTAATTAACGAAAAATATTTGTTAAAGTAGAGGGCACTTACAATAAACCGACAGTAACATCCACATGCATTAACTTTCCTATAAAATATGGCCTCCCCACTGCATCCGGCCAGGGTGGCCTAGTAGGTTAAGGCGTTAGACTGAAGATCTAAAGATCGCTGGTTCGATTCCGGCCCCCGGCACTTGTTTTTGAAACTTTTAGTATGTTTTGTGTTTGTTCAGTCAAGTAGAATTTGTAACGGTTTTAGAAATACTTATATTAAAAAAAGATTAAAGTACTTTTCATACAACTAAAAATTTTACCACAACGATAGTCAGAGCAGAAATTTTTAACTCTAGATAACTTTTTTTTTCAGTAACCTAAAAAAAATTTCTTTAATGCTCAGACAAACAATTTTCTTAATCCATGTATATACATTCAATGCGTAAAACAACAAATAAAGGTTTTGGATGGCGTGGGTATGCTTTTCAAGTGTAACTTGGTAAGCTTCTTGAGCTAAAAGTTAGAGATTTTATTCGCATAACACCACTCGAAATAAACTTCTTCAAAGTATTTATACAGCGTCTCAAATAGTTCGGCGAAGTTCTTTTTTTAAATTTAGTGGAGCATGACGCAATGGTAAAGTTCGTGTCCACTACAACTGCTTTTTTTTAATATTTCATATCAAAAACCCTACATCTTTCGCTAAGCAGTTTTTAAATAATTGATTGTTCTTTAGACAATATGAAGCACTTTAATGATACATTTTTTAGGTTAAAAACTCTACATTCTTAGTTTCGTAACATAAAATTTAACTCTTCAAGTTAGTTCTCGACATTACCACTTACACCAGTCTCAAGTTTTTCAGCGTTATCCATGTCGTATACGTGTTTACTGCTTATGTCGCTAGTAATCACTAACTGCTTATTTTTGACTCAGCACCCCTATTATGAGCTGTTCCTAAACTTTTGCTTACTGTATAAAAGTTTCATACGTACTCAAATGATAAAAAGTTCATAAAAGTCGATGTTATACTTTGTGGAGTTTTCTCTAAAGCAATTGTTTAGCGGTATAATGAAGTCCTACTATTGATTTAGTTCAGTGTAATCGAGCTACATTGTACATAAGAAAATCGAAATAATTTTTATTTTTTTTTAAAAAAAAAGTAAAGTCCACTATTTGAAAATATAAGTAATAATATTATAATTTATAGATTTATTTTACAGCCCTTTAACAAAAGTTACACAATACGAGTTCAATTCGAAAGGCACTTAGCAAAGTAGAAAAGCATATTTTCAACTTTTATAGAAGAATTAATTAGTTAAAGAAAGGAATCCATAAAAAATAAATAATTGTAAATTTTTCCGAGCTATGGGTAAACGCTGGAATAGTTTTGAAAGGGTGGGTAGCTAATATTCTGTAAAATAATTAAAAATATAATTAGCGCTAAGCAAGTAAACAAAATTAATTTTCAAATTAATCACTTACAAAGACAAGAGATAAAGCTTAAAAAAAAATTAACATTTACTTTAATAATTATTTCGTCCGAAATTATAAGTGGCATCTCTTTTATTAATAAAGCCGTGTGTTAACTTAGAATTAAATTTAATGCCAATTCTCTCCGTTTAAAGAAATAGAGAAGTATTTTAAGATAAAATTAATACTAAAGACTACACAGAGAAAGCACAACTCTATAAAGTAGAAAATAAATTATAATAGTTAGTTACGTCCATATCTGTAGGATAACAAATAGCGCCAACATCGGGATAAGTGCCGTGGCGATATGAATGCTGCGGCTGCGAAGGTTGCGGTTGTTGGGGCTGCTGAGTGGGTTGAAGTGCAATTTGATCAGGCGCATTCAAACAAGATTGAATCAAATTTTTCCCTGTAAAAAAAACATTCAGAATAAAAATAGTCATAATATTAGATATTACCTTCGGGTTTGGTAATCATTGGCTGGAGCTTAGGAGTTGCAAAAGTGTAAACATGGCCAGTTTCCGAGGCAACAAGAAGGAGAACTTGAGTGCCAGTTAAAGTGCTGAGCTCAAAAGCCTAACGAGAGTTTAATTTAAAAATTAAAATATATCATTTTTACAAGAAAACTGGTGATATAACCTTTTTCATTATTCCTGCTTTTCTTTTACTAAAAGTTATTGTTCGACGGCTTTTGTCCTCAATAAATTCAATTGGTATTTTTCTGCGCCCACCAGTGGACTTACGCATAACAGGGCTGTCACTGTCAGACATGATCTGCTGGTTTATGAAAATTTAGTTAAAGCTGCAAAACTAAATGGGGATTAATGTCAAGTTAATTATAGAATGCCAAGCCTCAATTTACTCAAAATCTCCTACGTAACTACTAGACACGCTCATACAGGACAGTTTGTCAGAGCACGAATAGCGCTTGCGATTTATTGTTGAATAAAGTAAATGTAAGAATGTACGCAAATATGTGTAGTGTACGATATTATCATAATTTTAAACTGCTATTATTGAAAAGAGGTGTATTTGGTAAAGGCAGAAAGTCTTTAAAAATACAGAGCCCCGCTATTCAATAGGAAAGAGCGTTCCAGTCTTACCACTCCTATAAAGGAAAGCTAATAAAAAAGGGAACAATTCCGATAAAGAGGAGGGCGCACCAAATTTGCAAAATCTATATTTATATAATCTGGCGGGAGAAGGGAGAAATAGGACCAGTAAAGAGAGCGTTTAAAATTTTGTGGTGAAATACGAATAACCGCAGACAGCTTAGCGCAAAAAAAAATTTAATTTTGAGTATACGTTGGTTATAATAAATGAAGGTTGAAAAAAATAAGCAGAGCAAAACAAAAAAACTGTTCACCTGCTTTTTGCAAAAACCGTCTTTGTAAAAAAAGTCCATAAATAGAAAAAAAAAGTGTAAAATTATAATTTTAAGGAAATTTAAAAAGAAGAAGTTGAGTGGTTGGTCTTGCTTAAGTAAACGCAACGTGGGCCCTTTTAAATAAAAGGTATCAATTTATATAACTCTACTATAGCAACATTATAATACTTTAAATAGCTCCTTTTAATCTTAAAAAAGTTATTAGCTGCAGATAAAATTAGATTAATAGCTTGCGTTCTCTGCAGAGTTGATGTATTTGTAGTAAACAAAAATTGTATTAAACATCACGTTGTCCCTTTTCATAGTAGCATTTTACTCTATAGCCTAAATTTTATTATAAAGCATTTCTTTCAAAGTTTTTGATTTTTGTTCATGTTAATACGAAACTTAAAGCTCCAGGTATTATTGCTCATTGATAATGGTGTAAAATTGCTAGTAACTAGTAAAAACGAAGGAGCTTGTAAATCATTATACATTAAAAATAATTTTCTTCAACAAGCTAAGTTCGATTCATAATTATACTTCCTTTCACCACGATTACCAAACCAGCCAGTTCAAACCCACTATTAGACCTATAAACCAAATAATATAGTTTAAGCAACCACAGTGAACTTTTTAATATTCACTTAATACATTAAAGAGACAACAAATGAATGAATGACTGTCTTTACATAGTAAATTTATCCTTTTTCGATCAACTAAAAACGGAACATTTTAGTAATAGAAGTGTATAATGTAGTTGCTTAAAACTATTAAAGATGTCTTTTGTTATTGATCTTATACATATAACATAAAAAACGATATTCAAAATTTGTTTAAGAATTTAAAAGAAACTAGTTCATAAGCTTACCATTAATTGTACTTAATGGTCATATACTGCTTTTCTTTGAGGGTTATAAGCAAGTAAAGAATGGTATCTAACTTAAATCAAGGCCGCCGATATATTAGTTACTGGTAGAATAATGAGTGATAAGATAGTCTTAATTTCTCACATGTAATATAAAGTTAACTCGTACCTGATATCCAAAAAGAGAACCTCGTTTCCTACAAAGTACATGAACTATTTCTTTATATGCTCTTCTGAAATATTTTTTTTGGCTTAAGCCCCTTTTTAAACTTATTCTAAAATAGGCATATAATAATTTATTACTGACGTATCGTTAGTAGTTAACATCAGTTGACAAACATAAAATCCTAAATAAGCAATCAATATTTATGTCTACATCGTAACAAAAGATAAGAAGTTTTGAAAGGAAATATGCGGCTATGGATGAATAAAACAAAGCTGTCAAGACATTTTAACATAACAAAAGGAGAAGACAAATCCAACGCTTTATGCGACCCCTCTTTTATTTTTGAATTTAACTAAAGCATAATACAACTTTTACACAATAACGTGTGGCAGACCAGATGTTATCTTAACTAATTTTTGGGAATCTAACAAGTTATAGTAGAATTAATTTTTTTCTTTTTCTCTAAGGTATCCGGTTATCTTTGTAAAAACAGGTTTTTTCTTTTTTCTTTAATTAAATTTTAAGAGGGACCTGGCCCTAAAACGTGTTTTCAAATAGCTTATAATAACGATTACCTATGTTAAGTGGCGATACCTATAATTATAAAGAGCTTAGCTGCGTAATAGTTCATTGAGTATTCTTTTTAATGTTAAATATTTTGTCTTTAGTGAGTTATTCTATATGGTCATGTGTTATTCTCTAGCGGTGCTCTTTTCAATTAATTTGTCCTGTTCTTGTTTTTACCTTAAAAAAGTTTAATATACACTTTTTATAATAACATTCCTCATTATATTAAACACAAAAGTATTTTTATAAAAGTAACTTTTACCTCTCTCTTTCCTATATTTTATATAGAAGGTTTAAAAGTAAAGATTTCTGTTGAAATTTTGTAGGCTATAGTATATGTTAGTTGGGTATACTATATTTAGTATAATACACACAGTCCATTGGCTAAGGCTTAGCATTTCCTTCTAGAAACAAATTAGCTGTTTAATGTTTTACTTGTAATTTTAATATTTCTTAATATACTGAGTCTGTAAAACAGTATTAGTTATAGATCATTTATGCGTGTAACTTCCACTTAATTTATAATGATATTCTAAATAATGAAAATATAAATTTTAAATAAAAATTTTTATAAAAAGCAAAATTAACTGAGTGTGACAGACAAAAACATTTCAGCGAATGATAAAAACCTTTGCTGAAGCCAAAAATAATATCAACATTCAAACAGTTTTATTATTCTCAGAGAGGCTAAGAGTCATATAGTCAAAGTTTCTCCAACTTCATAAAGAACACCAGGGATTTTGTCATTTTCAACTGAGTAAACATTACGAATATAGTTTGGTTTTTTTCAGTCCGATGACCCACTTTACTATCATAACAAAATAACTGCACCCACTATTACAGAATCTAATTATAAAATATTGGACGAATTAATATAGTATAGGTGCTATATACTAAGTGTGAAAATTTTAAGACTGAGCGAGCTATCTACGCTTATAAATTAACAGTTTAACAGCTTATTTGCCTTGGGGCCACTATATACTAATTACCGTTTAAAATAAAACAGTCAAAAAGAGCTATTATGTAACAGAGTACTATTCCAAAACCTTCCCGCATTAACTGTAAGAATCGTGCCCTATATATATATTCAAGTGTTCAGATTAAAAAGATTCTTACAATCATTACCTCTCTGTAAGACCTCTAAGTTAAAATCACCCAGTTTTTATATATGTGGTCATTGGTCTCTTATTCCCGTGGTTTATTAATCCAGTGCTAAATGTAGTTTCATCTAACTGAGCTCAACAGACGCCATGGTTGGTGGTTATTTTAACATTAAACAATATACTATATTTTACGATGCACGTTATTTCCTCGAAAACCTCATTTTCACTTTACCTGGTGTCAACTCTTAGGTAAAAGGCTCGCGCCTTGTAGGAAAGCTTCTTGCCTCAAGTTTACTCTTTGTAGTGAAGTGTGACTTGCGTCTTTTTTATATGATCTTGGATCTGTTTTAACCTTCTTGCTTTTTGTTTTTTTTTCAGTTTTATTGACTCTTCCTTTTTTCTTTCAATATTATTGTTTCATTTATAATAATTTTGTACTTAATAACCTATTTTATACCTTTATATCCATTTAAATCTTTATATATAAATTTTGGCGCGCTTTATGATCTTCACAGAACCCTAACAACTTTTTTAAGCGTAACAGCATAGGAGACCATAAAGTAATAAAATATGGGTTTATTACTAACATTAAGTCGCTAGTAATTATTTGACAATCTGTTGCCAAGTCTTTTGAAGAAGGCGTAGAATTTCAGTTCTTTTAATCATAAAATGCCTTCCTTTTTTTCTATTCTAATTTCTGTTTTTGTTGCCTAATAATAATGTTGATCTCTGTTCTTGACTATTTTAGAATTTCATCAACTTATTTTTTAAAGCCTTCTTTACTCGTCTAATCTTCTGTTCGTTATCACTGTATATTTTAAAAAAGAAAAATTGACTATTTCCACAAAAAGAAGTTAAATTTTTGTGTCCAGATTGATTAACACTATAACTTAGTCCTTCCTATGTATGACAGAAATTTTAACGGTGGTTCCTTACTAGAGAATTAATTAATTACAACCGAAAATGTGTTGAAATTTATAATTTTTAAATTTTCATTACACCAAAGAATAAAATGATGAAGACAGTGTCGATGTTATACCTGGCTTTTTAATTTTTATAACCAAACTAATCTTCCAAAATTGTTAGTTATGTGAATCCAGCTATCAGAGCCATTATATGCCTATAGAAATCTGCTAAGTGCTCAAAATGTTTAACAGCATATAACAAATGGCCTTTTTCACTACTCAATTTTATATTTGACACTTCTTTTACAACACCTTTGTTTATAAGTTTGAGTACGTCATAACTTTCTATCGATCGTCCTTTCTTAAATTGTCATTTTCCATTGTGCTTAATATTACACGGCCATTCGAAGGAATTTTTTATGCCCAGTCTTTGATACTTTATAAAAGCTAAAATTGTCTTTTATATACTATGTGGATAAATGAATTTATTTTTAAGGCCTGCTAGGAGGATTTGTGGTTTATAAAGTCAAACGGCATCAAATGGGAGGAAAAAGTGTTCTTTCATTAAGACAATGCTTTCAGAATTTTGTTTATAGATAAGTTGTACTCGTCAACACCGAAACAGAAAAATGCGGGTTGACACGGCAAAATTGCATGAGCTGAAGTTTAGTGTAATTCCGCATTCTCCTATTCAGGTCTGCCCCCCAGTGGCTTTTATCTACTTGCAGACCTTAAAAAAACGCTTCAGGGAAGAGATTTGGATCAAACAAAGAAGTTATCGCCGAAACAGAGATCTATCCTGGAGCCTAGGCAAATCGTTCTATAGAAAAGGTGTAGAAACGCAGGGAAAGCTTTCGACTGATTGTATAGCTCTTAAGGAGACCATGTTGAACTAAAAGGTTAAATTTTACAAAAAAAGGTTTTTTTACTTAGTTAATCCCGGGATTCTAAGGCGACATGTTATAAAATTTCTTATATCATTTTTAAGTGTCTACCTAGGTTGGTCTTTATTTTATAACTATAATTAATTCTGCTCTATGATTTAAAGTTCATATGTTCACCAATTATACTTGCTTCAAAAACAGTACCTTCACCCCGTGTGGCTGACTAAAAGTCTATTTGTTTACTTTAAGCAATAGGAAAAGTTTTGGAAAATGTTTTACTGGTATAATTACATTACCTTACTACTTGCCGTGATATAATACAATTCAAACAGTAAAAGTAGGCCGAATAATTCCTCTTTTGTTCAGCTGCTCCAAATTAATGAAAATGTCAAATGCAGATTTTTTTTTTAAACAGCGATTGTTTTCTAAGACATTGGAAATAAGCCCAGCTGTAAAGTTTGCGATAGAGCTCAGTAAGCTTACCGTCATCGGCGAAATTTGTTTTCTTTGGAACAACCACCGTTTATTTTGGTAATTTCCCTAAGCTGTTAATTGGCTCGATCGGTCCGGTAACATTAATTAAAAAAATTTTTGGCTCGGCAGTCTCATCATCACTTTTTACAGTATCTCGGTTAGGTGGCACGAACTAATCGGCAAAGAGCGCCGTTTACCACAATCGTTTCCGGCAAGAGCTACGCAATTAGGTTAGGGTGGAAGTGGTGTATAGCAAGGGTACTTAATGCGCCTGACAAGGTTTCCCGATAATGGCCATCTTCATTTATATGATTAAAAATATATTGAGTTTAGCTTCCACGACCTGTATGATAGCTATTAGCTTTTGATGGTGAGCCTGTGAAATCTTTTCAACTTCAAATAATCGTAGGGGCACCGCGTAGCAACGACCAAAGCTAGCATTCGGCGGTGATCGCAGATAAAATCTATTAGTTATCCTGACAGACGAGCACTTTCTAGTCTAAAGCTTACAGCAACCAGTACTGCTTTAAAGGTCTCGACTGTATCATCTAGTAGGGAGAGGGATCAAAAAACCTATAAAATATAAAAAGGCAAGAGAGCGTATTTTTGATAATTGCTAAATACTTTTAGTTTGTGAATAATCGCGTAAAGGGCTTTACTATGATCCGATCTCCGCCAAACCAGAGCACCTCGAGAAGGTCCAGCGGTTTCATTTGCAATTTTTATATTAATTAGAGTAGATTTCTTCGTGTAATAAATTATTAGGTACTATTAAGGTTTCTCTTTCCTCAGGTTTGAAGACTGCCCAATTCCAATTTTTATCTTAAGTTCAAAATCATATATATATATGCATTTACCAGTTATTCCTAATTTGAAAAATATTTCTTTGGATATTAGTAGTTACTTATTTCTTTCCTTTAGTAGTTTTTTTTTTTTAGTGAGTGTATTCCAACTGCCTTAGCTACTGGCGTTACTTGCACATTATTAACCCCACATCCTTTTTTTAGTTTAGCACATAAATTTCCCATGGAGGCCTTTATTGTGCAGAAACACTAAAAGTAGTTTATGCTTGTGCTTATATAAACAATTGCTCCCAATTTTTTTAATAAATGCTAATGTTCGAAGCTGGAACTCAGCGACTTTTAATAATGCTTAGAAGGTCTGCATAAGATGTTAGGATTTAGAGTGAAACGCATTATATCGTCTTAAAACAGATTTTTTCTAAAAAAAATTATTTTATTAAAAAAGGCAGACTATGTAGGTTGGCAGTGTATTAGCTTTGTAGTGAAATTACATCTGGGTAGTGAGAATATTCGCCATCTTTAGGTGGTTTGCATTCAAGGCCTGATCGCAGTTATGTTGAAAGAACGGGCAAAGTTATCATTGCTTTCGATTCTTTATGAGCATATTCTAACTTTGTTTTAGGATGTAAATAAAACTTCGAAATTGGATGGTATAAGAGGTTTAATGGAAGTAGTTGCTTTCACCTCATTGAAAATAGATATATTTTTTTTTGGTTAAATTTCTGATCGAAAATTATTATAGCTCATGCAGGCTTCTTGCCATTTCTGGATGAGGCCGGTGCACCTCGACTTACCTCAGATTAACATTAATTTTAAAGCTTTGCGTACAGCGATATAAATTTAAATATATTTGAAAAATTAGGTCTTAAATCTATAAATACTGACAATTTATACCTTAAACTATTGGTATTCTAATGCCATGGACGCCACTCAGCAGGCACTGTTAGTTAGCGAGATAATACTACTAACCTTAGCTGAAAATGCTGAGCTTAAAAAGGACCAAAGTTTTTAAAAACGGAATTAACTCACTTAAAGAAAGTAAGTTGCGCCAAAGTAATTTAAAAAATACCGGGGACCTTCTGGGTCAAGAAGATGAATGATAACAATCCTTTGTTGCCACCTCCAGCTGCTAGATGGACCATGTTTCTATAAGGAAAAGATTATCAAAGACATCGTTATGGTAGAGATCACAGCGTAGCACTTACCATAACAATAACACTATAGATAGAAATAGCTGTAAACAGAGTTAAAAAGACGAGATAAAAAGCTACAAAAACACTAGTGCTGATAAAAGTAACCTTACTAATAGTAACAATTTAATATAAATAGAAAATCTTTTTTTTAATAACAAAAAGCCTAATTAAGTCGTTAAATCGTTATTAAAGGAAAAAACAAGTAGTTGGAAATAACTATGCTAGTCATGGTAACAATACTATTAATTATAGTGATGCTACTTATGGTATTGATAACACTAAAATTATAATGACAGCAGTGATAACAATGTTTATAATAATAACTCACTTACAATTAAAGTTTGTACCAAACAAGCTAAATTTGTTAAGCAACAACTTACCGACCAAAAAAATAATAAAAAGCGCCAAAGGCCTAAAACAAGGATTTCGTGCGTCTGTAGTCTCTGAGGACAAATAGCGAAAACGGAAACATTTTTTTGACAAAAACCGTAGTGAATATTATACCGCCTCGCAAGAAAGAGCTTAAATTGGTCATCCTAAATATTTTCGCAGAGAAGACTACAGAAACTTTAAGTGCATATCTTATGTTTCAAGGATTTAAGCCGTCTGAAGTGATTATAATGCGCTAATTTAGAAAGGACTCTGCCTTCTTCTACATGTCAAATTGTCTAGATGCGAATCAAGGATATAAATTGTAAATAAATATAAGGTATATCGCCGTGTCGATTGAACCCCCAAAAAGAAGCAGAAGGATTTGCCAGAGTTATAGATGTCAGCTATTTGGTCATACAAAAGATTACTGTAAGGTAAGCTACAAATGCGCTAAACGCGGTGGCCCTCACGAATATCGAGGTCCTGGACTAAAAAGCGGAAATAAATGGTCTACCTGCGCCAATTGCCAAGGGAAACATCCTTCGAATTATAGAGAACGCGTATACCACTTAAAAGTTGCACCTATGAATAAAAATAAAAAATTTCAACTAAAGCTCTTAGGAATCCTAAAAGTATCGTAGAAGAAGATATAAGCTATGCACATCGTACTAAAATGAACGTCACCCGAAGAAACTAATAAGACTCCCTTAAACGCCATTAGGGATAAATTTACACTTACCCATGCGATCAGCTCTCACTAGCAAAGGCTATAATGGAGCTTTTTAAAATTTGTATAGTTACAAAGTTTAGTAACGGAAGGTCGACTCTTAGTTCCTTAAAGGCTTTTGGCATAAAATACTTAAGGCGTCCCTTGCAAGCAGCCTGAACTTTTGGAAGTAATTGCCTGAATGGTCAGAACATGATTCTCATCTTAAAACACATCTGTAGAAGGTAAAACTAATTTGGAGTACGAACTATTCTGTTTAGAAGGCATAGCTGTCTTAGTTGAAAGACACATTTCCCACCAAGCGCTCTATTTTACCCATCTGGCAATTTAGAAGATGTCGGCGTGAAATTTATTACAGTGGAGAAAGCGATATAAGTGCCGCTTACAATTCACCCCGTCCCCCCAAGTTTTCACCAATTGCATGTTTATAAGGTTTTTGCCAGCAGCATAGTGGCTGGAGAAATAACTGTAAAAGCCCTTTGAGGAATAGCAGGCAGGGAACGCGTTATTGATACTAAGGCTCAACGCATCGCCCAGGCAAAGGGGCTGGTAACGTTTTTGATATCACGGTAATACAAAATATATATACGTACCTTTCATCATTAATACACTATTTAAACACTAATCTGATCATAACCTTATCCTCATAGAGATGGGAGATAAATCTGCCCGGAGTACTTGGGTTAAAAAAGGTAACTATTTGGCCAACATTTTGGGATCATTTAGACAAAAGCATAGATACCATGATGTACGCCCAAGAAAGTCCCTGATTTATACACGGCTGTTGCATAATGCAAAAGCTAGCAATATTAGCTACCAAACCATATCAGATTTCTTGTTAAAAGAAGATGAAAGTTGAAGGCAACGTATATGAATGCTTATTTTCAGGCGATAGAATACTTTACAACAAGATCAGCTTCAACTTAAGAAGGAAACGGACTCTTAGTAAAGAGAGAGCCGGCAGAATAAATCAGAATCTTCTTGGCCAAGGAATACTTCCATATGGAATTTAAAAAAGACTTTTTGACCTATTGAGATTAGGGATAAAATACCTTCTATCCATGGCGCTGGACGCCCTCCAAAATAATAGAGCATTTGCCGACTCATTGGAAGCCCATTCTTCTATGTTAGAGACTGACGAAAATGAACACCATTTAAGCACGTATTTACCATAGTTACTGCTTACCTTTTAGGACCTAACATATGTAACAAGGTTGAGCTTACCACCAGCGCGACAAGGAAAGTCTCGGGTTCCGACGATATTTCTAATTTAATGCTTAAAAACTTACCTCCACGAGCTATCTCTGGTTTCATGGTTAATTAATAAACTACTTACCACTGTCTATCTCTCAAACGGTAAATATTAGCAGAAGTGATTATTTTTTCTAAAACTAGGCCCTCTAGCCGTTCTATAGAAGAATATCGAATAGTAAGCTTGCCTACTTTTTCATCTTTTTTCGGAAGAATTACTCACAATTTAGAGATATTCAAGCCAACGGAAGAAGCTACGAAAACTTTTAACAATAGAAAAGTAACAGGACGGTCTTTTTAGATATTGAGAAGACCTGTGATAAAATGCACTATGGCCTAGTCTTTAAAATGATTACCTTAGCCCCCCTCTCTTTTGAGTGCGGTCACCTTATACCTAACGGATGGACCCTTTACTTTTCCGCTATATGACAACCAAAGATGGGTGTCCCACAAGGTTCCTTACACTAGGCCCTTTACCTTTTGTCTATCTACATGCCAACTCGCCACAATTGTCAGAAATAAACTTAGTACAGTATGCTGAGGGCACAGTCTTATAGTTTAAATTGCCTGGCTGGTGTTTAAGAACATAGTCTTATTCGGCGGAACTTCTTGAGGCGTGACTTTCAAAATAGAGGTTATAAGTAATGAGTTGAAAAGTAGCTTTATGATTATAAAAAATAAAAGGTTACTCCCCCAGACCCTTTTGTCTCTCGTTATACCAAACTGTAATGCCTCGAAGTAAGGTTTAAATATCTCGGGATTATTATACTTGACAAAAGAAAAATATGGACTCCGCAGCATTCATACTTCATTTTAAAACCAGAAAGGCTATAGCTTTTATATATTTTTTAATATGCAGGAAAAGCAAATCGTACTTCTGTCAAGCCATCGGTTATACGCCCCCTGATGATCTATGCCTCTATTGCCTGGACCTATTCTTTAAGAAAACATATCATCGACTACAAATACTACAAAATCGCGTTTTAAGAATGGTGGTGGACGCCCCTTGGTTTGTGAGCAACAGCCAACATAGAGAGTATAACCTCACCTCGAGCCTGTTGAATATCTTTATAAAACTTCACGAAAACCAGTATTCACTACCACAAACTAATTCTGCAGGCACTTAGTTATGACACGCTTATACACCAAGTACTCGTGGCCAAAACATTTCTTAGCTCCATTTGAGGGGAAGTATGGCTAAGATTATAGCTGATTTTATTAACATTAATATATACTTTTTAATAATATAAAGGTATTAAACTTAACTATCCCAATAAATGTAATATTATTATTACTTTTCTATTACGTCTTATTTATATACTATTTAGTGGTGACAAAAGAGCGCATCCATTCTTCTCGTTGACGGCAATGAATCCCTTGGGAAGTGTGTCCGCACCCTCAATTAGTAAGTAGGTTAAGCAGTAATTTATTTATAGCAAACCTGTAGTCCAGTGCTATAAATAAAAATTTACGAAAACCTTCAATGTAACATCTTGAGTGGTTTTCTTTAGTCCACTGGTAAAGAAAAATCTTTCTTAATCGTTTGTGAAAAACTTAAAATCTCGTGTAAAACCTGCGGACTTGACCGAGCACCAGGCAAATTAACAGCTATAATTAAAAACTCGGTTCTTCCCATACGAGAAGGCGTCACTTTACTTATAACCTTTTTAAGTTATAAGAAGAACTGGCGAGCATTATCTGAGCTCTTATGTAAGATGGGCGCTAGTGACTTATTTTCTCAGGAGTGGGCTCTCTCCAACGAGCACTTCCCTGGTGTAAAGCTGGTCAGCTGTGATATGGACGGCACTTTTTTGACTCCTAGTCTTGAGGTGCTTAATCAAGGATTGGGTTTAAAGTTAAAAAACGTTTTTGTTATAACTTCTAAACGCCCATCAGGATTGTGTATAACTTCCTTAAATTTGAATAACCGCCCCTTTTAGGCTCCAAAAAATTCCATTGAAGCTATTAAAACTCTTAGGAGCATATATCAAGTAGATTTTATTTTGCTACCGGTATCTTTTTACTAATTATATGAAAAATATCTATTTTTTATTATAAACCTTGTCGTTGCACACCACTACAAAGTTTTATTGCAATAATATTGCCTTATGTCTGATATTTATTTATAACACTTTAGCCATAAGTTTAGCTGATTTAACTTTTTTCCGCTTTTAACTTTTTCACCTAAGGGCGCAGTCTACAATCAGCTAAAAAATTGGTTACCTCCTTTGATTTATATCAACGCCCCGGAATGTAGTTTTTTAAGTTTTTCTTATTCGTGGCATTGAAGTTATTTCCTTTAATATCTGCCCACAGTGCTTCACTAGGGAGTTGGGTCATTTCTTTATGTTATACTACGCATACTGACTTGCTGCTTTTTTCGGTGCTTTCAGTTATCTGAACGGAGCGCTTGTCTTCGGCCCGGGTGGTGTCCTTCTTAGCGAGAGTACCTGCCCTTCGCACTTGGTCCTTCCTTTTTAAATTGCTTTTTTAATATATTTATTATCCAGTACAATTTTATTCAGGTCTTAGAAATGATGGCTTTCGTGCAGGGCTGCCAAGGGAGAGCCGCTATTAACATATCTTGTGGAGACAAATTTTATGCTCCAGATCCTTCGGAGTCCTCATGGTCTACTTACCTTCACCGCGAATATGGAGACCCTTGCCCGTTGCCGTTGAGTTGTTCTTTTATTCTTAACTTTGTGGTTTGTGCCAACTTAGCTATTCTAGAGCTTGGCTACGACACTCAGGAAGAGGATCTTCCCGCGTGTCATTTGCTTCACATTGTGTCATCCCCGAAGTATCTGGGTTAATTTTTCTTTAGAACTTTACAGATGATAGTGGTAGCCAGTAAGTCAGATAAAATAGTTAATAAGATCGGGTATTGTGGAAGTAGTTATCTCTCGGTATTCGCCCTTCTAGTACTGCTGTTGTGTGAAGCCAATTGTTTTTTACCATAGAAAATTCTCTACGCGATACTATATGTTTTGAAAATATATTTTCTATTTTTGCTGTATGCTTAGATGAAATTCTGCCGGAAATTTATGGGATTTGCTCTCGGTACGATGTTGCTCTTGCCAAGAGTTTGCCTACGGATGTCTCGATCACTTGCGCTGTAGCCACTAAGGTCGGGAGAAGGGCGCTGTGCTGTCTGCCTTGTTCGAACTGGCGCTCACTAATAGGGTCAAGGTCTTGAACTGCTCTGCAGGCATCTCGGGGTTGACCCTGGAACAGACGTTCTTGCGCTGGGAGACAGTCCAAACGACCTGCCAATGCTGCAGAAAGCCGCCGTAAGCATCGGTAACACCGTTTTTGTCAGGATCGGCGCCCCGGCTTTTCCACTGCACTTTTCTATCTGACGAGCGTAGCGATGGGCAACGCTACCGACGAGGTTAAGAGAGTGTCCTGTGCTGTGACAAATGCGAACGGGCACGAAATAAACGGTATTACTTTGTCACCTTACGCCTTTAAAAAACATACCATCCCACATTTTTTCGTTTTGTATTTATAAACTATAACGCTTTTGAATGTATAATATATAATCTTTCTTTAGGCGTCTACTACGTTTTAAAGACGTTGATCTCAATAAAAAAAAAGTTTACTGAAGAAAATGCTTTGTGTTGATATCAATAAATTTGTTAAATCTGAAAAAGGAAATTTTTTCTTATACATAATTGCTTGAGGTTGCAAGGAACTCAAGGCAGCGAGACCAAGAACTGGAATCTTCTTTTTAGTCGTTCGCTCATTTTAAGAATCTTTACGGAGTTAAAAAGGAAAGATGAGTCTAATAAAGACGGTAACTTACTAGCGACTCAGCCCGTTTGTACACATCTCCGCGTAATGCATATCGGTCACTCACATAATACCTGTTAGAGTTTTCAAGTAAAAAAAAAAAAAGCTGGCTTCGCTGTAGGAATATTGACTCTCACAAGAAATCGACGACGGCGTCCTCAGCCGGGATCAAATTGCTATCTTCTGCATAGTTTATGGACACCTGAAATCAATGAGGCTTAGAAAAAAATAAGAATAAGAATTAAGTAAAAAAGAGCAACTTGAAGGATTAATTCAAGGAGGGCCAAGAAAACTTGTTCCAGGATCGGTCGTTCCTTGGCTTCGTTCTTTAAGGCGAAGTCGTCCATGCTGACCAAGATCGCTAAGCAAGGCGGGGAAGGCGCGAAGGGATCAGGAGATCTACCTTTCAAGGAAAGGCCCAACCATGTGGCATATATACAAGACTTGCTCAAAGGTGGTGATGAGGCTCCTGTCTTCTGCGCAAAGTCACGTGATGCATGCTTAGAGCTTGACGGTGCATCAAGTACCTTTCGGCGACTTGCAACGTTGTAGAAATTCCAAAAAGCGGGGGATGTCGGTCTGCCAAGTAACTTGAGCGTGCGCTAGAAGACTCTGTGCCACCACAAGAGTTATATGCGAGGCGCTACCGGGAAGGTGTAAAGTTTGCCACCAGAAAAGGCAAGTGCATTTTTAACCTCATGTCAAAACCCAGCGTCTTGGAAAAGGCGTAGTCCTGTAGCGGTGCATCGAAGTTGGCCCCCAATAACTGCGCCATCGTTACAAACAGTTCAGTTCTGAAACCCTCTTCAAACAGAAGTGCTAGACAGATCGAAGAGTAATGATGAACACGAACACACCTGGCGTTAAGCGGTAGATATGCGTTAACGCGTTGATCCTGCCTGCCATGCTTCCCTCATGTCTGCAGACAAAAAACAAAGCTTAACCAGTTCTGTAAACCATACACCAACGGTGGGTTACGGCTGTGCTAAGGAAGGGTAGAGCACGCAGTTCAGCAGAAGGCGAGAAAGCTCAGCGGCACTATAAGGTAGAACCAGCAGTTCTATTCCATAAAAAGATTTTGGGAAGGTCAGAACTATGAAAGAAGCCGAAGCACCCATGACAAACTCGGAAAGCAGCTGTTCTTGGAAGCTCCGGTATTCGACAAAGCGGTGATCGCCTTCCGACTCGGCCTCAAGCGCTGGAAAATGTCCATCATTGTGTGAAACCAGCTGGGAGGGACTCGTCGAGATGTACCTATGGAGAGCGCACAGAACTGGACTTGCACATACTTGAGGGTGAAGCGATCTTTCATAGCCCCGACAACCTCATTACCATCCGGTGACCCTCTTAAGAATTCTTCTAGCGCGGCGCGGGTGCGCAAGGTTACGAGGCTGAGAAGTTTCAATCGAGCTGCGGGGGTGAAACTTTCTTGTTCATAAAAATAAGTTAAGACTCTTCGCACGAATCGGTGGATGAAAGGATGGTAAGCTAACAAACTATCGTGCAATGACACGGATAAGCAGGAATTTTCGTAAAACTCGAGAGAAGTACCTTTTAAAAATTGGTTATTACTTTTACTAACAGATGCGTCTGGTCGTACTCAATAAGCCGGTGAATAAGAAGCTCAAAACATGGTATAGTGCTACCACAAGTCTCAACCACCATGTTTAACAGCAGAAAAACCGCTACCGTATAACGGGATGGTCGTAGTAGAGTGGCAGGGGCTCGACTGGTTTAACGTCGCTACGCTTAACCGCCAGTTTTTCGAAGTGGAAGTATTCCGGAAATTCCGTCTGAAACTTCACAAGTCTGTCCGTCCATTCCCACTCTAATAAAAATTAATATATACGTTTTTACAGGAGGAAAATAAGGGACCATCGACTTCAAAATTTGGGTTATAGCCGAGCGCTAGAAAGTGTTCATAGCGCCTCATGAACCCGGAACCATGCAAAAGTTCTTCGATGAGTCCCAAGCAGCTAAAGAGTATAGTATACAAAAGTGATAATGACAGTCGGTGGGAGTGTTTTTACATGTCTTCTCTGACGGCGTCCACGTCCCCTGCGCATAAGGAAAACAATACATCGTTCATAGTAAAAATCTGCCATTCCCAAATCAACGCTTCTAGCAAAGCTATAACAAAAGAAAGGTCGCGCATGTAGACAACGCGTGCTGGTATAAGAACCCCACAGGGCCATGCTAACAATACGTCTTGTTAATACTCACCAGCTTTCTCCTTGATAGCGACCTCGATATCCCCTTCAAGGGTTGCATGCGACGGGCAGGTGGAGGTGTAGATCTCTTCGATAATAAAATCCACGAGGCTCTTAACAAGAAAAGAAAACGATTCGTAATCCCAAAGTTGAAGAATAGTCTTCGCCGTTTGAAGCGGAGTAGCGAGGGCGCTTCCCTTAAAGCGACCCAATAGTAATTTACGAACATAAATAAGAGATAAAAAGGGTCTACAGGTACACCCTCGCACACCAGCCAAAGAACACATAGAAACGCGTGAGAATGGCCAGGATCCTGGAAATGAGTCGAAAAGGCAGCAAAATCAGCGGCTTTAGAGTGCTGCGCTTTTTTTTTGTCCTTTTCTAAAGCAAAAGTTAAAAGGGAAGTAGTCGAAGGGCTTTGGACTTAAAAAAACAGATACTGATACTTTTGCCTTCCGACAAAAACTCATATACAGTCCTTCCGGAGGGAAGAGTCCGTGAAAGCTCGACTTGTACTCGCGCAGGATGCATGCGAGGCGACCAGGCCTGCCGCCTTGCTTCTTTGAAAAAGGTAAAGTAACCAGGTAAATGGGAAGCGGATCTGTATCGCTGCCACTCAGAAAGTAGTATAAACCATATATAGAAGCAAGTCTTTTGCCTTTCAGAAAAAAAAATGGCGCTTTCTTCAAAACATTTGGAGAAGCAGGCGGCGAGGGTTTCCTCTACTGGGTCGGGTTGGTGGTATTTACATTTGGCATCCACCCAAACATAAGGAAAAGAAGCAGCGAGGGTGTCCATCGAAAACAAGGATGAGCCGCACGAAAGTAGAAGGGCACCGTGATGAAGGGCTGCACGGCGGATGTTGACACTCCGATGATGCTGGAAATATATGCACCGTACGGGCAAGGCAGCATACTAGCGGGCTCTGTTAGGCTACCTCGAGGATGGTGTTCAGGAGTATTCCATAATACTTGAAAGGCATTTCGTGCAACAGGAGATACTTGATAATGAGCGTCTCATACTGGAAAGCGAGCTGGCGATTTTTTAATAGAGGAGCTTTCTGTAATTAGCCAATGAGACGAAACGCAGTGAGAAGAAAAAACTCCCAACAGACTCTCAAGACACCTCTCGCTTAACGGTGTACAGGACGGCGTGCGTAAGGCCAGCAAGCCTTAGAAAGTGGCATATTAATCGAGAGGACGCGAGCTCCAGTAACATGTGGGCGCTCCGTAAGTTTGGCACTATTCCATATTCATAAGAGTAAAGAGAATTAGCAATTTATAGTAAAAAGCAAAACATGTTTTGGGCTGGTAAAGGGATTGACGCGCAGTAGACATGAACTTTTCATTGTAGCTCTATGTGGAAAAATCCCACCAATCAGCAGCAACACTTCGTAAACAAAAAAACCACTAATACTTTTGTGGGGGCCTCGGGGCAGTGGGTAGCCGTGTTGACAGCGCACGGCACAATGTAGAAACATCTCGCGAAGGTCTCCAGGGCTCCTGGGAGATCATAAAAACGATTCTAAAGGGGGGAAGGGGAAAGTTTTACCAGGCGACAAAACTTTGGGGAAGTCCTGTCCATTGAGCTAAGCAAGCACTAGTACAGCTCAGCTGGAAAAGAATACAGCAGTATGTACGTACGGGAAGTACGTCGACTATAAACATGTCGAGAAACTTCAGTATAACATAAATGGACAGGTTGTCCAAACAACGAATAGACACAGGCGTCTTAGTCCCCTCGAATCTCAGGCCAAAGCACAACTCCCCCTTGCTGTCATCTGCCGAAAGTGGAACAAGCGGAAACGGAAAGCACCAGCGCGAACAAGAAACCTGCAGAGAGTTTTCTGTAGATAAACCTAATGAGGTTTTCGGTGGCGGGGCAGAAGCTCAAGACGCAAATCGTGGACCAATCATCGTCAGACATGCCCCCTTGTGTAAACGTAAGCCCTAAAAACACAAGCAGAAGAAAAGTACGTGCTACCGTGTGAGAACACCGCGCGAAACCAGTCCACCATTGTGCTAACCATTCTTTGCTGCAATACAAGCGGAGGGCTTTTGATAACCGGGTAGAGTCTTTCAAAGGCTAACCGCCACTGCAAATTGTTCTTAAGAAAATAAAGTTGGAAGCGATGAATCATAACGTAACACATTTTGATAAATGCTCTTCAATCTTCTAAGCAAACAGGCCATCGCGAGATCCTTGACGTCTGTAGAGGTGTCGCTGAGAGGAACGTCCAGGTGACTTCCAGCGTGACTCTCTTGAAGACTAAATAACATGTCAAAGATTGTTTCAACCTCAGCACAGCTTTCCAGATAACAGTCGGTTACTGGTTCGTCCACGACCTTCTCCCTTTATAAAAAATTGTCAAAACACTAAAAGAGCGGTCTTGCTGCTTAAGAAGACCTATTGCTAGTCTTGTCAAATAGAACTTCTTTCATTACACCCAACGCATGGTCGAGTGACTGTCTGAAAACCTGAAGGCCTTCCAAGTAAGACAAGAAAAAAGGAGGGAGGAAAAGGTTGCGCCTGCTGGATTTTGTCGGAAACAATGACGCTGGCCACAAGCCACACAACTCTGTTACTCCGAAGTTCAGACCGTGCGGCTCTCCTATATTCTTCTCTTATTTTTTTCAACAGTAAAAGCAAATCCAACTTCCCAGCAATCGCCCACGAGCACAACTTTTTAAGTGCCACAAGGCCCCACAGTTCGCTCGTTTAGCAAAGCATTGATTAGAGGGAAGTCACCTGGTCGGCTACCAACTTCCATTTTCTCTCGACAGCAGCCTTCTCCGCGACTGCATTATCCCCTTGTCGCGCTAAATCGGCAATCCACTTAGCCATGGCGGCCTGCAGACGTTTGTGGTCGCTATCCTTCAGGCACTCATTAGAAGCTTTCAATATCAAGACATCCGTTGCACCAAAATACCGTCAATTTCTTAAAATACTCATCTGCCCGTTGCTGGTGGAGCATCCGATAAAAAAAGTGTTCGCGAAATTCGCTATCGTCCTGCAGTATCAAAAGTCGTCATGGGAGGTATAAAAGTAAAAAGTCCGGCGTCGAACATGTTCTGCTGGCAAATATTTAAGCATCTTGTAATTGGTGGCTCCGCCAAAAGTGAGCTCCCAGTAACTTATGGTGCTCAGGTAAGGGACCAGCTCAAATCTAACTAAAAAATAAAAAAGGAAGCTCAAGGCATAAAAACGAGTACAAAAAGTCGCTTGCGCGTAAAAAACCTTTAAAGACCAGAATGCTACTGAAGTACCGGAATCGTTCGAATAAATCACTCACTCGACGTTCAAGAGCGCATACCGTAAAAAAAGGTGATAGATGGGCCCCAATCTCTTTTCCTTGCTGAAATCAAGAGAAGATTATAAATATACAAAGGCCACGGCGATGTTGAAGCACGCCTGGAATCACCATAACTTCCGCAAGAACCCAGAAAAGAGGAATGCATTCGTTTCCTGCTAAAAGTTTTTGGACCTTGGAGGCACAGAAATCATTGTTGAGTGGAAAGCACAGTAAAGTAAAAGAGACCAAATGGTCCAGCTTGGGAAGGATCTCGGGGAACAAAGATGCCCCAGTGTGAAAGTTGCTGTTAACAATGAGCCTTACGAGCCGTAAAACATCAGACCACGTCTTCAGTATATCCATAGTAAAGTATGTATTCAATGAACTTAAAAAAATAAAAACCTTATCTGAAAGAGTGACCGTCCGATAAAATAGGTCACAAAATTTGTTCAATACAGAATATTCTTTAAAGGCTTTTATAAAATACTTGCCTTGAAATAGAGGAGAACAGCAAAATTGAAATAAGTGGATATAAGTAGAAAAGATAGCGAATAATAAAACCGCTGTGCAAAATAGAAAAAGAAAGTTTTCCAAGTTTTAGTCCCTTCTCTATAGATTTTACTTTTAACAATTTTCAATATAAGTAAAAAATAGGATGTATATAGCCTTCTAATAATAACTTCACTTAAAAACGTAAAACTTTACATATAACTAGTACAGGAAAGTATAACTATTGTTTAAAATTAAAAGTTATAACTTGTAAGTTATGAGAACGGTTCAGCATTAAACTTTTAATGTAAGGTAGTAATAAACTGTTATAACCAATAATAGACATAATTAGCTCAAGCTCACAATCATTTCGATTATACAATCCACATAATTTGAGAAGAATGTCCCAAATTTCACTTGTTTTTATTGAAGTAGGAGGCAGATTATCCGTAGTATTTAAAAAACCCTTTTTAATATTGTTAAATCCCTCTAAAAAAGTTTTTTTTTGAACTTAAAGTGTACCTCGATATTACTCCAGATAGTTTCTACCCATTCTTTTGAATGTGTTGGAAGCCTAAGATATAAAAAGAATGTAAGGTAATTTTAAAAGTAAAATAGCAACCGTAACGGGGTTGCCAAGGAGTCTTGGTGCTTTTGCAGACTATCTAACAAAACTTCTTCAAAAGGGTGAACGACATCAACGTTTAAGGTACGAAGACAACGAGATTTAGTCATTAACTTCGAGGTTGTACGGAGGATACACTCTCGCCCCCATAAAAAGTGTTTCTACTAAAATTTTAAACTTCAAATGTAGGCTGAAGGTTATGTAAACCCTTTCATTCCAACGCAAAATTTACACTGTTTATTTCTCTGAATGTACCATACTTATCGTGAAATTAGACCAAAGGCATTATTCTCGGGAATTGTGTTATTATTTTTTATTTAATTTTTATTATAACTAAATTAAACTAAATAAATTACAGGCAGAACAAACATTTTCTTGTTCTATTTGAATTACTTGGTGCTTGTTGGCATGTAAGATATTGAAGCTATTGGCGCACTAAACTTTTCATATTTCAACAATATTGTTATATTGATTTATTAATCATCTCGAACCCTGTGAATTTTATTTTGGAAGTCCTTCAGCACTTGGCATCGTTGCTTGGTTAAATCGTTCTTGAAAATGTGTTTTTAGCGGCATCTTAATTATTAAATTTCCAGAAATTTGTTCATTTTTTAAGTTAGAGGGCATTGCTTCTCCATGTTTAGTTAAGAGAAAAACACATGACCATCTCCTGGTCGCACCTGCTAAGGGTATGCATGTCCACTCATCTGATGTGTAGTATCAAATCGACGACTCTTTAATGAGCGCTGCAGTCTGAGATAGTATTAGGCCTTTGTGTAACTAATCTATTTTTCCTGAAACTTGGGTGGTCGGCAACAAAGTAACTAATTTATCTCATATAGAAACAATAAGAAGTGCAATTGTTTAAAAAATTATTATAAAACTTTAAAAGTTATTAAGTCCACTTTATCTTACAAGTCTAGAAATTTAGGTGTCATATTACAATACTTAAACAACAACACTGGGCCACTAGATCGATATTAATTAACAGTACTGAGGACGCAAACCCTTAGAAATCCGAAGGACGGAGAGAAGTGGACGAGCCACCCATGCTTTATTTTTATTATAAAATTGCTTAAGCCTTATACCTTTTTCAAAAAAAAATCCTTTAAGGATGTTTGTAATGGCCTAGGTTCAGTCGACGAAATTATATAAGATTTAATTGATTATATATAGATACAAATGATAATATAACAACGATGAAATACTTGACATGAATTTTATTTATCGTCAATACCCTACATGCGAGGTTATACTAAACTCATTAATAAATCTATATAAAGGATTCTCATGCGCTGGCAAACAAAGGACTGACTCTATTAATAAGGAATAGTCCTGCCAAAGAGCAACCAGTTTTCGAGTAAGAGTAAAAATAACAAAAAGAGCAGAATATTTTTCAGTAAAATCCTATAACAGCTACAGACTTTAAGAATTTTATTTTGGACTATAACACAAAAACTCAAAACAATTTTTATTAAAAATATTAGAAATTACACCAAACATAATTAGAATCCCAACCAAAGAAAAATAGCTTTATGAGGGGAAAACAAGTAATTCGCGTTATTTTAGCGTTCAGAGCATTAACAGATGACGTTTTCGGAAGTTTCAGATAATTAAAAGTATAGGAAGGTTTATAGCTCATTCACCGTAGTAACGCAAAGTAATGGCAGATTTTATGACTGCCTGCACCAAGACTTTGGATAGTGCGGATTTTGCTTTCAATTGTAGTGGAGGGAAGCTAGCCAAAGTACTTGTTATCTGTACTATGACCGGTAGTAGTAGAAACTCGCTTTGAGTATTTAGTTTTTTAGTTTTAACGCGTCTCCCTACGACTGCATAGGCCTCTAGCAGGTTAAATACGTAAAACCATCATTCCGGATCAAGAGTTGTTGTCGTAGCTCTGCGGTTAAGGGCATTGACGGGCATACTAAAGGCCGCGTGTTCGATTCCCACCCACGTGGCTCTCCCTCTTTTTCGGTCTTTGGTGGTTGCGTATTTAACCTCGCTCTAATAAATTCTAATGGCCACCTCCAGCCATTCATAAATAAACTAACCTCACTGTTACGTTAATAAGATACCTTTTACTGGGTGTGTAGCTATGGCTCTTGAGGGCTCGTTAAAAAAATATAACAAGTTACAGTTTGGTTTTTGCAGTGAGGGCAGCTCTCTAGCCCATTGCCATTATGAGTCGTCATATACAAGATTAATGTTGTTTCAGAAAGCATTTTTTTTGCTTTATAGGGAAGTCTACGGACTTAAGAACATTAAGCCATTGTCATAAGCTTAGTGTTAAAGTCAAAACAGTATTGCAAGGAGGAGTGAGAAAATGACGCTAAGTTCCCGGGGCGCTACCCAATAACATCATTTGGACTTCCTTCAAACAGAACATCACAAGTTGTTAGATTAGAAGTTAACTGGCTGAAGCCGGGGGAACACCGCCTAATAAAAAAGTGAGCCCTGGAGACAAAGCTTTGAGCGCAAGCTTGTCGACATTATACTAAAAAAAAAAAGACACTAAAAATCTAAAAAATCAAAAAAAAAACGGACCTGTTTTTTTCATTACTATAAAGCTATAAATAACATGGAACTGAATTACTATTAAAAAATTATTGCTATATAAAACTTTTATGTTATATTATAGCTGTATATAGATAAATATCTTACAAGAATTAAAATATGTTGATAGATTTCGATTTCTTGATTATTAAGCCAACCAGTTTCTTGTGGTTAACATAATTTATATGGCTCTTACATATGCATTAGTTGCTCATATAAGAAAATATGCTGTACTTACGAGAATCACTAAAATAGCAAAGTAAGAGTAATAATCATAAATACTTAAGGGAATATGGTAGATTAATCTAACAATTAGACCTCATCGTCCCTTAAAATATGGCAGAGACTAAAGATACCATAAATTTTAAGAAGCACGGACACCCTAGGTTTATTAACGAAAAGTTGTCAAGGCCCTAACCGTAAATATGAAATGTTTTATCCAACACATCTGATCGACTTACTAACAGCCAAAAAGTAAGTCTTGTTAAATTGGTATAAAGTTAAAATACCATTACTTTTTTGCGTATTAAAAAATTGTCACAAGCTATGAATTTTTTTTAAAAAAGCTAGGGGCGAAATACTATGCTTAATCCTTTTTATAATCTTATTATATACGCTTTATGTTAAGCTGAAGTAAAACTTGATTACTCTTACTTAAGTTTTAAGTTCATTCCACATCTCCGTAAAGCAAAAAAAAAATACTGACATATCGGTAAGGTTCAGCGAAAAACTAAAAAAGTTCATCAGGCCAGACTACCTAACAACACCCAAGCCACTCGTTAACAAATAGCTTTACAAGCATTTTAATGGTTTTTAATTTTGGTGTACCATTTATGGGTAAGTAGTTAATTTACCAAATATTAATACATTTAGAAAGAGGTGGAGGAAAAAACTCCAATGACTACCTTTAATTACTATTTCTTATTCCATAGCAACTTACTATATTCGTCAGCCACAGAAACTTTTGCTGATTTATATTTTAATAAAATCTAATGCAAAGCAATTTATTTTTTAAACTACCCAATTATTACCTTACTTCGCCTCTACCCCGAAAGCCAGCTATTTAACCTTTTTTTAGTACAAGCTCGCGGTTGACTAATTGGTATGAAGTTAGATAACACTTTTAGTAAAGTCAAGAGGGGTTTAAGTTTTAAAGTTCGAAGAAAGAGCTCTAAAAACAGTGCTGCCTTATTTAAAGAAGCTGATCAAATACAGACTTCACTTTATTCTGATGAAAAAGCTCCTCAAGAATTAAATCCAGAATTAAAAGAAAACTCAGACATAAAGGTTAATTCAGATCCTGCCTTCATCGACAACAATTCACCAGAAAAGGAGTCCAAGAGTTCTTCAAATGGAAGGGGTAATGTTATAGAATACATCTTTACTAAAGATGAGGAAAATAGCGAGTGGGGCACACTTAAAAAATATTTGGAAACTTTAGAAAATTTGGCAAGGGAAGAAGAACCTAAACTAGAAAATATTAATTTATTGCTAGAAGAAGTAGAAAAATCTTGTGCAGTAAAGTAATTAAGTTAAAAACTTAAGCTCTATGAATTTTACTGTATTTGTAGAATCAAGATTCATACGGTTATGTATATAATAAATATAAAATTTTACTGTTATTTTTATTAAATAAATTGTTTGACTAGTTAATTGTATATAATTTTTATATATGATCCGCTTTTACTTATAACAACATCCTGCCCTCCTACTTAGTTAACACCTGGTATTTGTTACAAACATACACGTTTAGCCAAACGAGTTATGGTCATTTTACTTTTACAATATCCTATCTTTTTAAAGAAAAAAAAATTAACAAAAACTTAAAATTCTTAACATTTTGTGCGATAGGGTGCATAAAATATTTGACAACAAGTTTTGCTTTAAACCTTTCTAGAGTTCCCCTCTCGCGCCAAAAGTGGATGCGTAGGCCATTATTAAGGTTTCAGGTTTTAACAATTCTAAAGCAATTCCGAGTATAGCCCATAAACTGCCACATGACTTAAAAAGAAGTAACAACGCTATAAGGGGAGACAACTTCTATCACTGCGGTGCACTGCTGACCTTAGTTATCCCTCCTCCTTCTTTGCAAGTAATTAAGATATTATAGTAAGTTCTGTTGTATTTATAAGCACTTTTTGTTTACTTGTAGTGCATACCACTGTTTAATATCTTTACTTTTTATATACTTTCATTGTGCTTTTGTATATGCGCAGTGTATTATTGAATATTTATTACGAGTATTTATTCACCTGTACGTTTTATTTTTTTTGTTATCATTTTTAATAAAATTTTTTATTAGTAGAAATTAGTAAATCTCTAAAAGAAAGTAACAATATTTTTACAATTGCTTCACATAGAATTCAAATTTATTTTTGTGCAATCTTTTGAAATTCTATTTTTTTTTTAGGTTGTAGTTCTGCTACTATTACAACTGCATTCTGTCTTTTATATTAGTATATAAATAATATTTACATTATTAGTTCGTTAGGCACATTTAAATTCTAGTTAATTGTACTGACGCCTTTTTTTTATTAATAACTAAAATATAAAGTTAATAAGTAAGTAGGAGAAGAGTTTGTGCCGTTAAACATTTTGTAAACTTAAATAAGGGTTTCAGTTTATTACTTAAAAAAATTGTTTTGAAGAGGAAAGTTGTATTGTTAATAAACTTTACACAAGAATTAAACTATATACGACTTTAAATAAAAGAATGTAAATGCCGAATGTATCAACTGAGCTTGCCGTCCTTAATATGGTCTGTGAACCTCTTTTTATTTTTGATAAACTTCACCATAACTTTTTACTTTGTCCACATATATATTCTCCCCCACTATTTTAATGCAGGAGTGCTTGAAACAGTTCACTTTTGGCAAACTTGTATTTTTTTTTTAACTTCTAATATAAATAATACTTGGGTACAGTAAACTTTTTTTTAGTAATCGAGCTGCGGGAGACAATTTAATCTACTGGCCACTATTGAGGAACTTCGAAAAGAGCTAATGACTGTAAAGTCGAAAGCAAAGGACCTCGAAATATGGTCTTCTGTGGAAATTGAAAATAAAAAACTTAACCGCTCAGAAATATTCCTTCAAAAGTTAGTAACACTATATTTAACGAACCATGGAGCGGTAAAAAAGAAGTCATAGAAACAGCATATTGCACTACTCTGACGTCATAAAAAGCAGTAAAAAAGCAACATTAACAGTAATAATTATATTGATAATACTTGTATTTGTGATATAATAATAACAACCACAATATTAATATTAATATTTTTATTAATATTAGTAGTAAAAAATATAGTAATAATATGTAAAAACAATAAAGATAACTGCAACAACAATAATAGGAAAATTACTAGTAATGACACTGAAAATTATTTTCTAGAAAAATTAGAAATGATTATGTAGCGAAACAAAAGTTCGGGTATGTTCTTGAGAAAACATGAAGACAGTCTAAACTCGGAAATGAACTGTTTTCCAACTAACACCCGTGTTCACCTGCTTTCCCTATGAGAATAGATAAGGCACCAATTTGTAAAACTTTTGCAAGGTAACGGCGCTGAGATTTCGAAGTGCAGAGATACACGTGTAGGGATTCAGATATTTTCGGTAGCAGCAGACATTTGCCGACCTCACATCGCTTATGCGAGATGAAGCGTTTTTAACATTTTAACTTACAATTCCCGAGGACAAGCCTTTTACGTTTGTCCTTTGCGGAATCTATTGCGTTCACGACCTCTCAATAGCCGAGGAAGACTTGCACACGGATCGACTGTGATAGACAAAAGTTTTTATATTTGAAGACAGTTTTCTGTCTCTAGGTTAAAGTGGAGAAGTTACGATTGTGTGAGCGCTTTGGACAGTACCACCATTGTTAGTTCTTCGGGCGCAGTGCACAAAAGCGCAAGACAGTTTTGCCGATCGTGTAATTTGCGGTGAATCGTCACCGCCAACTATCGTGGCTGCAAACATTATCCGCGAAGGTCTACAACAACTCAATGAAACCGCTCTACCATCAAAATAAAAGTCCACTTCCAGCGTAACACTTAAACGACGCTCGCTTAGTTGGCTATTAAAACAACAGTGGCAGCGACCGACACCACTGCAACTGCTTGCTGTATTGACAGAAACAAACCTGTCAACAGTGCTTGAGATACTTAAAGTCTAGAATCCGTTTGCAAAGATTTTTAGGCCACGGGCACCACGTCATACCCTGCTTCTGTTTTTGAACGCAGATAGTCTTTTACCCAGTAAACTTTTTTGGAGGAGTTGATGCAACGCGAGAATGGACCATTGTGTCTTTAGCGCTACTCATTTTTTCCAGGGTCTTCTTAAAATTTTGCAACTTCCAACGTATAACCAGAAACACCTAGATGGGGGTGTAGTAGCACAGCTCTTTTAGTCAGACGTAATTTTAAACTTAACGTAATATCTCTGCCGCCCATCAAAGCAATGAGGTTAAGGTTCCCCTCTGCTAAGCCTTGCAGGAATCGAATCGGTGGTGACTATTAAAAACAGTCTCTCAACTGCTTTATGTGGGGTCCTTAACCGCAACATGTTCAACGTTTTAATACTTTATACCGAGAACTCCTACATTCATCTATTTTATTTCTACTTTTATTGCGTTATCAACACTAGGGGTCAACACATTTAATTTAAACAAAAAAATGGGAAGATACTGCTAGATAGCTCTGACCAACTAAGAAATTTGCTGACAAATTAATTTATTAAGTGGTTGGTAACCCGTTAAAAACATCTATTTAAAATCAGTACAGTATTACGCCCAGGAAAAAGATTTCTGGTCTGGGTATATAGATCGCCTTTTTCGAAAGGGCTTTATAAAAAGATAGCAACGTTATTACAATGCTCCTTGAGCGGTTCTGCGTCACTCAAGCTAAATCTTGCTGAGAATTATAATACAAATGTTATTTAAAAAAACGTTCCTACATAAAACCCATGATACTTTTATTAATATTAATGTCGTGTAGCCCGAAAGAAAAAATCAGGCATCATTTAAGGAGGTAAGAGCCATACCTAGCAAAAATAATTAGCCCTAAAATTTAAGGAATGTAAATGAATTGTAGTCATAAAAAGAAAGTAAAATGAAAATCATTCAGTAAGTTAAGGGAGTGTGTTACCAAGACGCCGAAAATCATGTGCCAAGTAATAGAACGTCATCTCCTTTAAAACACGGGGCTTCACTACTTAGTAAATATTAAAGAACATCAACCTCAAAAAAAAAATTCGTAAAGGAAAGCTTATGTTCAAAAGAATTTTTGTCCCCCTAAGGTAAGCATCCGCTTCTTGGCCCGGCGGAGAATATACACAATTTTTTTTTTCCGTAAGCGTTTGTTTACAGACTGTAATTCTTCAAAACTTGTATATTATAGTCAGTAAAGTAATATAATATAGATAGTATAAAGTATGACTTCAATAAAGTGATATAATATAGGAAAGTAGGAGTATTAAAGAGCACCGCACGAACAGAAAAAAAAGTCTGCAGTGGGTGGGCGAGTCAAACTAATATAATTACATGTGCACTGCCTTTGAACCTTGCCCTTTTACTAAAAACAATGGTCAAAAACAACGGTGGCAAACCTTTTTGTCCTAGAATCCGACTCTTTCATTCCTTATTCATTCTTCTGAAAAATATTGCATATGTACCCTGACTTACTACTTCATCTGAAAAGAATAATAGGAAAATTTTTTACTTTAAATTTATTTCGATCCGCTGGTGTGTATGTCACTGAAGTGAGTGGAGAACGGGGATAGAAGGTACCGCGTGCCCGCGGGAATTGCTTCTTTCTTATTAATATTAATGTGCTATACTACATTATTAACCAAGAACCACTTGATATCTCGTCCAGGGAGGAAGCCTAAGTAATCCTTTTAGTACGGGTAACATTTCAATCAATAAATTGCCGTTGAGTCCTAACACAAAGATTAATGGTGGGCACACCCTGGGGCCATTAATATTTTCGGAAGTTAGGGCATAATCGTCGGTCAAAGTTCAAACAATTTTTTTGTAACTTTAAGGTGCTTAAATTTTGCACTTTAATAAAAAAAGTTTTTAATAAATTCCAGTTAACAATCTTCGTGGTGGCTTTGTTATTAACCACCCTTCCTTTCCTCAATATCTATTTTCAAGAGTTTATTATAAAATACTTAAAACCTTTTTAAATGGTTCTTAGCTGAGTAACTCTTATATTGGTCGTATACAAGTTTTGTAAAAGAGCAATTTGTTGGATAGGGAAAATTCCTTATTGCGCGAAGCAACGGAAGGGCCTTTTCTAAGGACATAGCTTATATAAGTCTTCCAGTTTAATTTGGAAACTATACTGGTTCCTAGAATATTTGTGTAAAAAATTATAATAAAATCATTTAAAGGGAGGTTCATAAAGCGTATATTTACGTCGCCTACGAATGCCAAAGCCTACACTTTAATAAATTTATAATTTTATTAATTTAAAATCTGAGATTCAGTGGTTCAAAATAAGTTAGAAAATACTTAACAGTGTCTTGAACTATAGCTGATAATGTGTTAATAAAAACGAAACAATTAAGACTAGTTTCGCGTTCAGGTACAAGACGCCAGTCCAATTCTCTTCTTTCAGTTCTTATGTTATTCCTCCGACTACTTCTTACCTTACTAAAAAATTTACAATAAACCTTTTCACGACAAATTACACAATAATTCTGCGCACATATACCATATGGCAAGTATGTAATTACGGGCTAAACTAGTGGAAAAGAACAGTTTTTGGTAAAGTATATCATAAATTTCGTTATATAAATGGTGCTCTTCTGGTCTTAGAAAATTGGTTTTAACTTATTAGTTAAAACTCAAATAATTCAAAATTATATTGGTTAGAGCCCACAGATGACCTTTAATATAATTAAAAATTTGTTGACACAAAAACGCAAACTAAAATAAGAGCCAAGGAGGCGAAATTTTTATTAGAGAAATATTTATATAGCCCACAGAAGCTTATTAACTAAGGTCTCCAAGTTCACTGGACGTCAGGATTTGAGAAATTAGTTTTGGCAGTTTTTACTTTCAGGGCGTCAAGTGCGGTACATTGCTTTTAAAAATTTTTTTTTTTGCTCACTTCTTAGTTGATCGTGGTATGGCCTTTAGCAGCCCTTGCAAAACCATTAGGGTTTATATGTATAGCTGGTAGAACTATTTAACTATCATCTATTTATCAGAAATACTTCAACCTTAAAACTTAAAAGTATGTAAATTTTCTTACATCTCGAAGAATCGCTAGCTTAAAAACAGAATACTAGTTGGAATTTTATATTAATATATTTAAATTTTATAATTTAAGTTTTTTTCGTGAGAGTTACCCTTTTAAGCATTAACTTGAAAAACTGCTTTACACTTAATCTATACCGAACCAATACAAACTTCGCCAAAAAATTATTAATATTCACGTTGCAACTTTGTTTTAGCTCTACATAGTCAAAATTATTAAAGTTATTAAATAAAATCTCGCACCAATATGAATTTATCAGTTAAAATCATAATATTTCACCACTTTAAAGCGCTACTTAGCGCGCTTCCATTCGACTTTAGTTAATACGTATATAAAAGTTTTAAGTCAATTACCAAACGTTATTAAGGATCTAAAAAAAAGTTAACTCTATTATTTTTACTAGTTAACGAAATTTAATATCTATTTGTACATTATCATGGAAGTTTCTTAAAATAAAGCGGGTTGTTTTATGAGATTACTTAACTACTAGGGCCTTTAAAAAAAAATAGTAAAATACGGAGAGAGTTGACCAAGTGAAAGCGCTTAATTCTATAAATAAAACGAAGTTTTAAAACGTCTAAGATGTGTTTTAACGTACGCTATTAGTCCTCCTGGCTTTTAAAACAGGGTAAAAAAATATGAACTAATAATATTTATATTTGAACAATCTTGTACATATATGTTGAAATGCTTATAAAAAATTATAACCTGTTTCTAAAAAATGCTAAAAATTTACTAAGCCCAAGGTAAACCTTATCCTAAGGGCTCTATTTATGAAACATTCGTTTTGTCCGATAACATATAATAGCTAATATCTCTATTTTAGCGAAGTCTACATAGTTAATCTCTTGGCTTATATATAAAGCAATATTTAAAGGCAAACTTGCTGCTTCATAAAAAACCAAAAAAATTCGAATACTAGAAAAGAAAATAAACCTTAAAAAGTCAACGTAAAAATTAATATATTATCTTTAATATTAAATTCTTGAGAACTAAAAAAAATTACTGTCTTTCTTTTAAAAAAGCTAACTTATGCAGATACCCCAATGCTAATTAAGCTTTACACGTCATATTACAAAAAAAAGAAATCGAAAGGTCAGTAAGTAAAAAAAGTTATTTATTTGGTATAGAGAAAAATAATACTATTGTAAACAACTACAACTTTTATTATTATTATCTAATAACTTATACTGGCAGGGTTACTAATAAAGATTAAGAAACCTAAAAAGTTAAGGTGTTCGGACTATATGTATGAAAGATTTTATTTTCAGGCCGTACGGAAAAGTAAAAAAGCCATTTGTCCTACGTAGAAGTATATAAAATACCTTGCCTCATGAGTAACGTAAGAGCCGAAATTTCTTCCAACAACACAATGCCAAGAAAAAGAATATTTACGATCAAATTCTTCTTTAATGTAAACGGCCATTTCCCTTTCAGTAGGATAGGTTTCTAAAGCATGAATAGCGCAATCAATAGCACTTTGTTGCAATGTTTCTTCCATGTCAACCGCCTTAACAACAGCTTTCCTCTCGCTCATGGTTCTTTACTTTTTATGTGAAATAACTAAAAATATTTAAAGTTTAAATTTAATAATATATATAAAGTTAGCATTACGAAGAATAAAAGTGGTTATAAAGACAATATGGGAAGTGTACGTAGAGACAAGGCTGAAAATGAGTATGTTTTTCTTAAACATTTGAAACACAACTAATGCGTCTTACGTATAGGTGGAAAGAGCGAGCCATATACCAGGCGAGGGGTGTTTCGTCACTCGTTAAGTACTGGCATTAAAATACAAACTTGCGATCGTGTAAAAGGTAGACAACAATTTTACACTCTTTTAAGACGAAAGTGAATCTTATAGTTATAAAAAAGGTTCCATGGTCTCTTGAACATGAAGCTCACGCATTATAAGAAATCGTGATTTACTTATTGATGTATTAGATTGACTATAACTAATTCAATTAAAACATGCTTTTTAATTAACTTTCTCGTTTGCAGAAGTTGAGTATACAAAGAGCGCTCTAAAAGAAGGCAACATCTAATTGCCAGCTTATTTTTTATTTATAAAGCTCTTTAAAAAGTTTTTAATAAAAAATACTACGTTAAAAGTTTAATATTCTTCTATATTTTTAAAAACTTATCGATGTAGTAGATTTTACAACAACTGCAAGTGCATTACCTTATAGTACGTTTATCTACCATTCTTCATTCAGAGGACTTCGGTTGTAACTGTCCTACGTGTATGTAGTTCTGTTATTTTGTAAATTAAATGGAGAATGGTACAACAAACATTGGTGAGATGTTCTAAAAGGCCTTTCTTTATAATGCTCGCAGAGCCTTAACGTATTCATTAAAAAATAACTTTTTGAGCTTTTTTTAAAATAGCCTCTATTAATATTAACCACACTTTATAAGTGCATTAATGTGTCATAAACTCGATAGGCTATATAAGCGGTGTAATTTAAATTATTTTTTTTAATCATTATGTACAGATATATAATTCTTGAAGTCCAATTAGAAAGCGTTTCAGATATTAAATTAGATCTAAAAGAAAAGAAATTGCTTTCGATTTGGAGGGTTTAAAAATAATATATTACTAGCTACGTTACTCTTTAAATGCCTGCTAAGTTTTAATTTACCAATAGGAAGATTTGCAGTTGCGAAACAAGGCAATGTTCCTAGATGACTGAGCAAGAAAAGTGTTATAAGTGTAGGTAATAGGACACTTGGAATGAATAGATTTGTGTTAGGAGACAACCTATATAAATACCTGCTCTGAGTATTAAAACATTGGTTTCACCTACTTAATAGTTATAAGAATGCGACTGAAAAGGTAATAGAGAGTAAGGAACTTTTTGACGAAAAAAGGTTGTATAAAAGGGGGCTACGACAGCCTTACATCTAAAGTACGACTTCCTTAAATCGACAGTGTATTAAGTTATATGTTCAGTAAACGTAGTACTTGTGGGGTCGTAAACGATCCTGCAATTAATAGGTAAATTATTTTAAGTGATGTCAGGGACCCAAAAGAAGGGTCGTTTCGCCTAAATAAGCTCCGCAAAAACCTTGTATAAGCCGCCCCTCTACGGGGGCTATCGAGTTGCAGCTTGTGTTGCATGCACTTTTTTAGCTAGGCTTAGTATTACATCTTTAGTAAATAGTTGAAAACAAATGCGACGGATGTACTTAAAAGGAAAAGCTTAACCTTAACCCTACCATTAACCTTAGCTAGGTAATAACACTCTTTTGTTTCTTACAGGGTAACAACATAGTAGCCTATTTAACTCTTTAAAACGTATGTATAAGAAAGCAGAATTTCGTCGCTCTCTAGTTTTAGCATGTGCTGCATACACTTTTTTATCTTTCAGCTTGAGTGCAAAAAGCATATGCTAAACTCTTTCGTATTGTGTGCGCGGTTTTTCTGATAGTTTTAGGTATGATCAAATCATCGATAACGTGGCTAATTTCTAAGACTTAACTAAAATAAAGAACCATTTTAAGTTGATGCTTGCGCCTCTGGTGTTCCCTTCTGATGTTAGCTATTCTCATATCTAAAGAAAAAATCCTATTAGCCAACACTTCTACAGTGGTAATTAGTTATTTTTGTTCTACAAAAATAGAACTTAATTCATGGTGTGAAAATCAACTTGAAAACTATGCTCAAACTCTGAAGGCTCTTTTAAGTATACCTTGTTAGATAATAGTTCATGCCTGACTGCTGAGTTAAAGCTTTTCTATCTGTTTCCTTTAGTTGGTTGACACGAAAAGATTAGTACTTCAAAGAAGAATCCTTACTTCCGACTTGCCTTGGGAGTAACTCAGCTTAGTTTAAAGTTTCCTTGAAAAGGGTGAACCAGCTTTACTTAATGTTGAATTAAAGCAGTTTGCAACATGAGAAGAGACGTTAACAAGTCTTACCTACCTTTTATACTATTGAGCGCTTAGCTGCGTGCACTATTTAAACCATTTCAGAGCCATATTGGCGTATAAAGGCCCCCAAAAACTATTTAAATCGATACGCGTTTCTACGGTCCTCTCGTGTACGCGTACATACTGCATGCACTTTGCTCCCTTTTATCTTTGGTGCGTAAACAGCTATCTGCTACAAGGGTAATAAGTCAGCTTGCTTATGAATAAAATTGAACTATTGATCTGAATACCACTTCACTACTTAAGTAAACTGCTAATAAAATTCTACCGGTGGACACACATACATTCCCCTAACAGGTATTATGACTGTTCCTGAGGACAGAGGATTTGTAAAGATAGATTAGACTCGCACGTCCGCCATTCTGTCTAGTGTAGTAGAAAACCGTTGTAAACCATACGGGTGGAGGCGGCTACAGATACGACAACAACTATTTAGCTTTGACCTGCACGAATTTTTATAACTAGCCCTCACTAAGTTACAAACCCTTTTTCATTGTAGTTACATTTGTTCCTTCTGCTTTACTTTTGGTTTATAGTTAAAGATGGTAGAGGTGCGTTCAGAGTCTCGTGTGCCTGGTTCTTCTTATGTTGACTTAGCTAAAGGAAACATAGTCTCAAATTTTATGAAGATAGTGCGAGCTGATGATAAAAACTTAAGTAATTTTGAAAAGGTTGTAGATTTTTTAAGATGTCACACCTACGAAATAGTACGTTACGTTCGCAATTCGGAACACCTTATGTTGGATGATGGTCATACTTTAGTGAACTGCCCCCCTCCCGCGGAAGAGGGGGATGACCATGGTGGACTTTTGATAAAAACTTATAGCGAACTTGTGGACCAAGATCGGATTGTGTATTCACGCCAGTTTGAAGTACATGAATTAGGCAATCTTTATGCCGGACAACATAGAATTGAGATCCGCTCTCGAATATACAGAAATGGTGTAGTCTCTTCAGAGGATAATAGAACAGTGGAGATAGATATATAAAAAGCTTTCTTTTTATGTCTCCACGTATGTAACTCTCTGTCTTTTATATTAGTTGAGACAAGATGAATTATAAAGTTGTACCTAAACTCTCTTTCATTATTTTAAATGTTACTAAATCACCCTATATGTTTAGTTATTTAAAAAAACTTGTAAGCTAAATATAAAGCTTTTGTTGTAGGCTTACTATGTGATTTATAGTTACCTTTTTTTTAAATTTAATAAGAGGAGATTATAAGTTTATAAAGGTAACTAGTTAAAAAATAGAAAGGATCACTGAATTAAACCACACCATAAAAAAATTTACAGGTAAAGGAAGGGTTTGAAGATCAATAACCTTTTGAGATGAAAATCACAAAAATGGTTTGTAGCGGTGTGTCACAACCTTGTACAATCTCTCTCTAGCCTTATAATCTAATATGGTCTGTTATTTTTCATTTGTATTATCCCGAACACAGTTGCGATTATGTAATGCTTCTTTAAAACCCTGAATAAAATTTTTTTGATATATTATAATATAATAACTAAGAGTAGGTAAAATTTAGCGAAATTAAGATGAAGCCTTCACCTAACGCTTCTCAAGGCTTGATTTCTAAAAGAATTACAATAGTAGATAACTTCTTAAGGGAAGTAAGCGAATAATAACTTAATTAAAATAAATTCTGACACATACTTAAGGTAGTAAATTTCAGTCTCGCCAATGTATATTTCCTTTTTAAGGCTTTGACAGAGTTTGTGTCTTCAATAGTTTCTGTTTCTGGCGGACATTTGTTCTTGGCAAGGTGGTAAACAACAGAATTTTCGTGGGAAGAAAATTTGTATCACTTATTTTATATAATTTTTCAATAGACGCCATCACTAAAATTTGGTCTTAATAATCAGTTAAATAATATACGTTTTTCATTTTCAATTTCTGCGAGCATCATTTATATGTATATATGGGGAGTACGTGCTTGAAGCGCGTTTCTGCAGAGGTTCACGAGTTAATTTGGATTCCAAGAGTGGTTTGGATAAGTATAACATTTTTAAAAGCAGCAGCGACTGCATTCAAACTAAGACTGCATCTGCAAGAGCGCATTCATGAATTGTTTGTCATAGGTATAAGTAGTTGACGTAGATCATAAAAGAACACACGCCGCACTTTGCGCATAGCAGCGAAGAGAATGCGCGCTCCCTTTTGGTCAGGATTCAGTGCTTCTACCAAGATAGTCTAATTATAAATAGCCACTCGTAGGTTGTGAGGTCAAGACACCGCTTTTCTTTTGGATCACTTTACTAGGCCAGCGTTAGTATAGGAATGTTATAAAAATGTTTTTAAGGGGTCTTGCAGGTAGGTGTGGCGTAGACTGCAGTGTCATCGGCATCAAGAGCGTCAAAACTGTGAGGATTTGAGAACATTTTGGGATGAATAGCACGTAATGAGTGAATAGTTGTGGAAACAGAGAGCCTTGTGGAATATTGTCTGCTTAGTCGGCAGAAAGACAGTGTAGTGCAAATTCTTACTTAAAACGTGCTTCTTCATTAAAAAGACGTTTCAGAGAACTGAAGGAGAGCATAGTACGCCTAATTATTTATAGAATTCTCGTGACAAACGTAGTCGACGTTTTTGCAAAGGCGAGAAAAATAATAAAGGTAGCATGTATAAAATTGAAGCCTCCGTTATCCACTTAACGGTGTGTAAGAAGTTACTGTGTCATCGCCATCTGCTGTCCCTTATTTGTCATGTAGTTTGTAAAGCCTTCGGGGTTTTTGCCTTTTACCACAAAGTTCAGAGTATATAACAGCGATTTATTAGCTGTACTTGTCCTAAAAGGTTTGACAGTAGCAATTAAAGAACAGTACGACTTCTTCTATTAAATAACTATGCAAATAGTAGTGGAAGGCGATAAACTAGGTTTAATAAAAACTGCTCGTCCGACTCCGGTTTCCAGACCTTTGCACACTTCCCGTATAGGGAACTTTGTAAGACTAAAACTTATATGTAATGGTAGCTTACTGGCCTTATACTCTAGTCTCTTGCTGACTTCCTTAACCCTTGGCAACACACATGGTCATTGGTGAGGCTAATCACTATAGCTAAATTTATTACTATCATATTTTAAAACTTTTCCTGACGTTTATTGTTTGAACACATTTGCCTGATACTATACCTTAGTGACCAATTATTTGTTAATACTAAAACTTAGTAGAAGTTGTAATTATTATTTAGATAAAGCTACCTTAGTAAATAGAAGAGCTCATAGGATGATTATTGTACCTTGGTACATATAATAGTTCGTCTTAAAAAATATTTTTAAGGGGATTCACTTGTTATTTAACACAGTTATCACAAGTATGACCCCTTAAACAGGTTTTAATATTCAGCTAATCCAACCAATATATTATGACAGGGTGTCCTGTACTATAAAATATCTTTGATCCCGGTAGTTTAGTAAGTAAGCTCTAATACGTGTACTGTTTAAATGTAGACAGTGTGCCTAAGAAAGTTGGTAACATCAAATCGTTAAGGCCAAATTTTATCTTTGTCGTCCTACAATTTTTAAGTGTTGATGACTATATAGCACCTATTTTCGTGTAGTTGATTCGTCTTCCACATATATTAGCTGTCACTTAAAAAGCAAGCTGTTTGTCCAAATAACTTTAATAGTATAAAAACCAACGTTCTAATATGCAGTTTCATTAACTGGGGAGCAATAATGTAAGACAATTAAGATGAGTACGAATTAAATTTATCCACATATTATAAATTTATAGGTAGAAGAAAAAGTAAAGTTCAATTAAGATATGCTTCTACGGCACCGGTAAGCAAGATATACGTTTTAAATAGCGAGTAATTTAAGATCTAACAAAGAGAGAACTAGCTGGAGACAGAGCTAGCAGGTTACTAGGAGACCTAGGATTTTTGTACTTGTAACCAACCAGGAAGTTTTTAGCATTCCAGAAAACCATGCTATTGGTAGGAGTCCAAAACTATTAGAATTTAGATTAAGCGTTTTAATCCTTTTAAAGACTTAGTATCGCTCAAATGGTAAGGATGTAATATATAAATGACGTAAACTGAGCGCCAACTAGTGTACAGTGGTAAATTGCTGCTCAGTTAAACAGACACTAGTTGTCACATGATCCAAAGGTAGATTTTACTTAAAGTTAATGTTAAGTTAAAGTAATGCTAATAAAAGTAAAGTAAACAAATATTATGGAAAAAGATAAAACTTTATTTATATAAATAGTTTAAACGGGTATATAGGAGATATCAAACAGCTGTATATAATAAAAACTTTATTTAAAAATGGCTTTACCGGTTAGAAAATTTTTGTGATAAGAGTTAAAAAATTTGTATACTCTTTAATTGATGATTTCTTTTAGTATTAATGCCAAAAGGTTAATTCTAATTTTATAAAATGAGCACTTTAGACATAAAAACCTTTAATTTTTAGAAAGTTCTAAACGTTATCATAACATACAAATTAACATAAATATAATAAATTCACAGGTAGTTTTTAGATAGTATGAATCTGCTATTATGAACATTTTTTTTTTAAGTAGATTCTGTTAAGACCCGACCTTAATAAATGGTTTCCTGCCCCCTTGTTGTGAGTTCGCGTAGTGAAAAATTTAACGAACTCATTCACGAAAGTTATAAATTTTGTTATTAAATCGGACATACATTATATGCATAATCTTATTGATTCGTAGTCATGTGTTAATCTTAAATTTTGCGTATGTTTTAGTTTTTTAACACTTCGGGCGCAGATATATTTTATTTGTAGCACTCTCTTAGGCAAACTGCAGTTTCATTTTGGAAAAATATATTACTTATATATGATATTGCACTCCATAGATGATGACTGTGAATCTTCGAACGAAAAAAGGTGTAAGACTGACACCCTTTGTAAAATTCGTTCCTCTCAAGAATTGGCAAGGAGGCATCCATTTTATTTTAAAAACTTTGATCTTTCAGAAGTTAATTTTAGTGCTGTATATAATAAAGCTACACACCATAAAATTTCTTATGGGAAAAACTTTTTAACAGGTCTTCGTCATATTACTTGTTTTTTTTTCGTCAATAGCTGCATTACTACTAACCTGTCAAATTGTAATTCTTCTGGAACTTTGTCGTCTGAATCTGTTACGAAAAAGGGGAAGGTTAAGAAAACAATACATAAGAAACTTTTCCTTTCATCTCTGTCTCAAGCATTCAAGGGTACTACAGGGCCTGAGAACATAAAAAATCAATTTTTTTTGGGTCAAGAATGCACAAGATACTTAAAGTGGTTACGTGGTTTACAATTCAACTTTTTGAAAAAAACATACACACCAAAAGAAAAAATAGATTTATTTTTTTTACGTAATAATTTGAAAACCCCAGCTATTGAGATAAATAAACTAAATTTATTTCTTAACTTGGTACAACCTCCTGTTAACTGTAACTTTTACCAGACTGGTTGTAATATCTATAACATTTTTCCGATTCATCATACAAAAAAACTGTCAGAAACTTATCATAACTTGATGTATCAAGTTAGTTTACTTCACCAACCCCAAGAAAAAAGAGATAGAGGCCTTCGAAGCGAAGGCTTACCGAAAACAGATTACGTGTCTAGAGCTCAGATCCCTGTTTTTGATAACAAAGGAAACGAAAAGTCTTTATTAACGGAAAACCTAAAACACAGTATTGTTGCCCTCGAAATAGATATTATATTTAAAGGAATGTTTATGTCGCAGAGGATTTTGTCTGTTATTCAGATGATGAGTAACTGCCACTTAGATTGACTTATCTAGATAATATGTTTTAAGTTGCCACTGATGCATATATTGTTCTTGTTTACCTAACCAGTGCAGTTAGGATCTGAATAAAAAAACTTTTTTTTACGGTTTTAGAATGGGTTTTATATGGTAATACTAAAATAAATACTTTATTCAATATTATTTGACTTTTGACTGTTTAATTTGGAGCTATAAAACTAATATCAATTTTTATAACTTGAATATATATTTGGTCAACAAAATAAGTTAAAGGCTTGCCAAAGTAGGGTACCAAGCGAGGTTCTAAAATGTTTGTAAACTTATCGGCTTATACCCAAAATTTGGGAAGATACGTAAACCTAACCTTATTTTTTAAAAATAGTTAAATAGGTTTAGCAGGCAAACAATTAAGCTAATAGATAAGTATCTGCGGATTAAACGTGAGTGGGCTCCATGATGCTAGTGTTAGGTAAATATAACCTCATCCAATCTTGTAAAACATCAACTGCAGGTCAATATTATTGTTGTTCCCAAAAGTCTTTTTTCTAAACGTATTAAATAAAAGACCCACCCCTATTAAATTGATAGATCCAACTAAATTAAATACTTAGGGATGCATTGCCTACTCATGAACGCTATTTAAAATAATTTAGCAAGGTAATTCTTGTTCAATAATTCCTGTTAACTTACAAATAAAACGTTGAAAGGATTTCGTAATATATTGTCATAGGTAATTTGAATTGTTATCACAATACACTTTTTTTAAAAAAATTAACGCTGTGTCTCTTAAGCTTTGAATAGAAAGTAGAACATATTCAAGTAAATAACAATAAAACTAGTAAACTTTACTTAGGACTCACATATGAACTATTTACTTGAGTTTTATTTTTTAATTATTCGGCAATAATTAAATTAGACGTAAAAATTGTAATTAGTTTACTTCGGTAAATAACTAAATGAAAATAGTAGCATACTTTAAAACGTTAGAAAATTCGGTAAATTTTGTAGCTTCTATTATTATTGCTAACTACAGTTTTCTTTTAAAATTAATTAACTATATACAAAATTAAAATAGACTATTATTTAGAATAAAAGCTTGAGGCATATAATCTGGTCGTTATATTGCGCACAACTTTTTTTTAAAGCTGTATATTATCTGTGCTCACATGTTAATAAAAAGAAGAGGTGATTAGATAAATCAAAAATATATACTTTTATATGGCCAAGCCTCCTAGCAAGCTATTACCAGATATGTATAGTATACTATCCTTAAGTTAAATAAAAGCTTCATAACGATATAATTAGAATTTTAACTCTTAGATCCACAAATTTACTGCACTAACTTTGAAGGCCGCAATGTTGTCTCAAAGTAGTGTATAAACACGTAAAGAGATAAGAAACTTAAGCCTAACTAAAGTGAGTAAGCAGTTCTATATTGCCGACGCCATAAACTTTTAACACATGGCAATGTGCCATAGAGTTAATGGAGAAAATTTTTCGACATATGTTAGTTTTTAGTGTAAACACTAGCAAATAAGTGACAGATAAAGTAGAGTAAAAATTAACCATCACTAGGATATATATTATGTGTTTATTAATGTTCTTTAGCTCTCTTATTATAAAGAAGCTAGACAACTTCCTCTGCTCATAAGTAAATTTCTAGACTATCAAACAAAATTTCATATAATTAATTCAGTAAAAATAAAATGCCATTTACACAAGTGATCAGATCGAAAACAATTGAGAGGCGACATATTTTCAATCATTTTATATAGTATACTTAACTCAACTAAATGTACACTACGATCATCGATAGTTCTGGTTAGCTTTAAGTTGGTGTTATACCTTTGTTAGCTTACCCACCAATTAAAAGTAGATGCCCACTTTAAAAGGCAGGGATCATTTTTTAAGGTCTCAAGGCCTAACAATATTAATTTAGTATTTTTTTTTTATTACCTTTTATGCCACCGTCTTTTATTTCCATTTAACCAATGCTAAATTCAAGTTATCAAACACACTACATCACAAAATGTTGGCATCCCCAACCACTACAATAACCTATTCGAGTGCTGAGAATTAGAACCCTTTATCCATGTAAAAATAGCTAGAAAACTCTATTAGGACCCGAATAAACATTTTAAACGAAGCTGTCAAGAGAAAGTTTGAAGAGAAATATATTATAACTTCGTAAATAACAGAAAGGGACAAGGGAAACACGAGGGTACATATACTTTCACATATGCAAGGGATGTGGAACACATTAAGAAATAGGTATTAAGAACTTAATTATCGACCCTCTCAGCGAGGTATAAAGAAGGATAGTTGACAGTTAATATAACAGAAGATTCTACGAGTGGTTTCCGATTTGGTCGCCCAATATTTTTTAGTATATTAAAGTCAACCAATCATAGCTTATATTCAGTGGCCAAATCGGACGACTATGAATATAATATTTTCATACCGAGTCCCTTGATGCTATTAACAAAAAAATCTGCTCGCCTTTGAGTTGCTAAGTTTTTTTTATGGTCTAGAGCGTACAGTAAATATCTAGAAAAGAACAAGAAAGGGTCCCTAACCAATAAGCAGTAGGTCTCACGTCATCTTAAACTGCAGTACTTAGCTATACTTTAAATAGAGGTACAGTATATCAGTTATAAATACACATTTTTACAAAATAAACAAATCTTCATGAATAGTAAAATGAGTTAATTTTATTTTGAGAAACTGCCAAAAACATCTTACTACTAAAAGCTACCGACAAGGTACGTATACTATAGCACATGGAAAATAGACAGATAAAAAATTATAAAAAACTACGTAAAAGCTTTAATATGTTCCGGTGACCAACTTAACGAACTCAAATATGTCTCACTGTTTGTACCGCAAATGTAAAATTAACTCTTAAAAATATATGTTAGGGTTCAATTGTTTTAAACCTGACCAATGTCCAATGTTCTTAATCTGGACTGTTATTTTCCAGAAATCTTAAGACGGGAACCGCTGGGTAGTAACCGAGTTCTCAGAAGTGCTCTTTACGTGGGGTATGTATCAATCAATCCTATTTCATTCTTTTTTATATTGCAGATGTCGCATGAACCCAACAGTTTTATTTGAGTGGTGGTTATTTGAAGGACTTATAGGTGATTCCTTTATTGAAAATGGTTCATGGTAAGCCTTCGGTATTGCAAAACGTTTAGAGATTGTAACTCTATACCGGGAAGGTTTATCAGTGCGGTATTTCACCGAAAAAGTGCGTGTCTGAAACAATTTACTGTCCATCTAACTATTGTCGATTTCAGATCACCTCTGCAGCCGATGACTATAATTAAACTAATCAATAAGCGTAATAGACATTTACAGCCCTTGAAATTACCGCAAATTTAATTGGGACGTCAAAGCGAAGTTTTTGTCGGTACTTCAAGAAAGGAACAAAAACAAAGGTCTTTCAGTGGGCCAGAAGATATGGACACTGGAAGACTGGAAAAGCACGTTGTAAATTGACGAGTTTTATTGCGAGTTATTCGGCCAAATCGTAGAATTTTTGTCAGAAGAAACAAGGACTTGAAAACGTTCCTGGCATGTGAGCTCCAACAAGGTAACACCGGAGGTGGCTCTTCGTTAGCTTGGGGTTATTTCTGTTTTGCGGACGTAGGAGATTTGCTGGGATCATGCACAAAGAAAATTACCCCCAAAGTCTTGAAAACAACGCGGTGCCCTCGAAAGTACAATTATTTAATACTTTACCTTTACGCGGGACAAGGACCCTGAAACATCGCTTGAGTGTGCAAAACTTACCGATCGGCAAGAAGCAAGGCTCCCTTCGGATCTTGGCGTATCCCCCCCCCCCCCAAAAGCCAGGTCTAGAATCTAATCCATTAACTACGGGCAGAACTCGATAGGAAAAAAAGTTAGGAAAGAATGTGTGACAATAAAATAAAACCTGTGCTCCATAGAAAGTGGAAAAATATTATGCAGGAAAAAGTGCGTGCGGGTCTGCATCCGAAGGGGACTCTTTAATGAGACTAGAATTTAATAAATTTTGCATTAGCACGTTGTTATGTAAATACGATTCTGCTGTAGTATGTGTATGTTTACTAGTGAGTATGCCAGAAAGTACTACTTTATCCGACTTGAATGACTTGCACCAATTTTACAGCGTTTATTTACTTTTACCCGTTGCCCATTTTTCCGTGGCGATAGTGTAGGTGTGAGGATAAATTAAAAAACTTCTACAATTTTGAGTGACAACAACAAATTTGGGAAAACATATACACTGTGGAATCTGAAATAACAGATATAACCAAAAATATAATATCAGAACCTAATTAAATATTTTTTATATTCCAGGAGAATATAATACTAACCAACTCAGATTTTATTTATTCAGAAACAATTAAATCATTAAAATAATTGCTAAAACCTAGAAATTGATAATATAAAGTAAATTTAAAATCTGACACTTTAATCAACTTTAACCCCCGAAACACTTTTAACGACACCTCATACTCTTTATTAAATTAATGGGTTGGTAATACAGGTATGTAGAATATATATTTAAACTTATCAGATACAACCTTCAGGTAGTTGCTTCTGCACAACTGCCAAATAGGCTTTACCTTAAACTAATAAAAGAAGTTTTACTACTTGGATGAGACTAATAAAATGTTAAAAAACTAAGGGGGTTAACACGCGACAACTCTTCAGACTTTTAACGAAAGCAAAAGATTTGAAAGACAAAAAACTACCTTTATGTTGCACAACTATACTTCTATTTTTATCGTAACAACACTCTTTCTAACACAATATTGATCTATACATTCAGAAGCCGATTTCTTTTACTAACATATTATTACCTATTTGTATGAGAAACTTAATTTAATATTTAATATTTCTTTTATTTTCCAAATATTTTAAATATTTTAAGAGCTGAAAGGCGAAAGGCATATATTTTTTATTACAAACCGTTTAATTACCGGAACATTTTAGTTATATATTATTTATTGATGTATTGTTACAAGCGATAAAAAGCTTATTAGGATCGAAGCGCTTAGATATGTTGAGCTGAATACCCTTAATGTTTCCTACTAGAATTACTTTTAGAAATTAGCTTCTTTACGTGATGGTCGTGTACTCGACTTTTCTTAGGCTCGCAATCACATGACTGAGACGTGCCACTCTTACACTTGCTTGTCCCTTCTAAAGAGTTGTAACGTGAACATGGTTTTTCCACATGGTTATACTGTGTTCGATTGTCCACATGATCTTTCCGCGTTCTTTTATTTTTACTTATTTCACGTGATTTTCTATCCTTTTTTTTCCTTGAGCGAATGGAACTTTCAGAGTCGGATCTTTCAGAAGAATGTCGAGACTCTTTTTGCGACTTCTTTTTCTTTTTCTTTTTCTTTTTCTTCTTTTCGTGTAGCAATTCGCTATCTACAGATAACTCTCTGAAGTAGTATTATCCTCAATAGAAACAAAACAATACACAAAATAATAATTAATATAAAAACTACGCAAGAAGTGCAAGTTTCTCTTCTTTAGTTAGAGAGTTCAAAAAAGAAATATCGTCGTCTATAGCATCCTCTTCAGAACAGTAAAAACAATAGTAATTATAATAATCATGATAACATACCGCGTGACTCGTGCTGCTCTAATTCGTATAGCAAATCGTAATGGCCTCTGCAGATTCCCTGCTTAAAGGCGAGTCCACTCTAAAGTTTTATATAATTTATATATTTTTATCATAACAAATTCTCAAAAAATAGTATACACATCTAAAAAGTGTTTAAAAGAATAAGCGATGAATCCATAACAAACTAAAAGGAATCATAAAGCATAAAGTAAATTTTGATTAAAATAGGAATAATAATAGTGACTAAAAGGTAAATGGGCCAATTATCCATGACGAACCACGTAACTAACAAGTACAATTTTTAATAATTGGTTACTACAACCTTCGAAATATTAATGGAACTACTGCTAAAAAATTCATTTCGCTAAAAAACTTTTATTTTATTAGATATCGAATACTTTTTATGTTCATTATAACCTTTTTAGACCCAAAACTTTTTCCACTCACCAATAAGAATTAATTTTACTAATCATATCAAAAATAAAAAAAAGTGGCACTACTACTTTTTTCATTTGTTTCATTAGACCAATCGGATCTTCAAAAGAAGGCCTCTTTATTTCTTGTCCTTCACCTAAAAAGTAAATAATAATATTAATAATTTATAATAATAATATATGTAATAATAGTAATACGAAATATGATAGATAAAAGCAAAATTAATAATAAAAAAATATAAATAATATTATTAAGTAATAAAAACATAAAAAACAGTTATCATAAAAAAAAAGTGAGAGTAATAAAAAAATAAATTGGAAGTATAAGTTTATAATAATATTCATAAAGTTAAAATTTATAATTAGAGGTTATAAATGATAATAAAATTATATAAAATAATAATATAATAAAACAATTAAATTGTTATCAAATTATCGCGTAACAATCATTAAAAACTTTTTTCAAAATATTTAGGGCACAAGCGGTCCGTATTGAGATGTCCCCACACTCCGCACTTCAAGCATCGCACATTCCGAAGCTACAATATATATTTATAACAGTAAATGGTAAACAAAACTGTAGAAGATATAAAATATATGAAAAATTTTGTAGATAAAGTTATTATAAAAATGTAAAAGTACTGTATAAAATAAAAATAAACGTTAAAAAGTCATGAGTTCAATATATTTCGAGTTTTTAAAAAAAAATAAGAAATCATAAAAACTTGAATACATATATACTAAAGTTATAATGAACAGTTGATCATATAATGTTATATACGAAAATAATAATACCTAAAAAGGTTGTTTTTAGAAATATATACTATGACCAAAAAAAATTAGCATAAGTTGATAAGGTACCTCAATACCCAATGGTCTATCGCGAACGGTTCTCACATTTTCTACTGAATAACTTAAAAAATAAAAATGTAAGATTATTAGTAAATTAGGTCGGTTATATTATTTAGTATCCAAAAATAAATAGTCAATAATTATAAAGGAACCAAATAAATACTAATATTATATCTTATATGGTGATATAAATAACTGGTTGGAATTAAGTATTTAATTTGCTAAACCGGTAAGCGACTTAAACTGTAGCAAACTAAAACCAATCAGAAAATTCCAACTAAAAGATTTAATAGGAACCAAATACTGCATAAAGAAGAGCAGCACTAATTAATAATAATAATAATAATAATAATAATAATAATAATAATAATAATAATAATAATAATAATAATAATAATAATAATAATAATAATAATAATAATGAGAGTCAACGATGCTTCTCTCGGCGCTCCCTTCAAAATTTCAAACTTATCGTTCAGAGTTAACCGTTTCTTGTTTCCATCAACAACAGGCTTAAAGTATAAAGAATATTTATTATTATTTCTAACCAATGACAAGCTATATAATATAAAATAGTTTAACGAACAGCCAATAAGAATAACTATAACTAAAGGGTTAGTAGCATTAAATAAAAAAAAATATAATATGATAAAATAAAAATTCTATTAACCCACTTTTTAATTATAAAAAAAATTAAAAATTTCTTCAATATATTTCATAAAATAAGTATAATATTTTTAACATAATATTATATAAGTAAAAAATAGAAAAAAATTGCAGATCTTAAAGTACTTATATGTTACTAATTAACCGGTTAGTTAAATATTATTATTTATATATTGTTAAAAAATCCAATACAAAATACTTTTATGTATACAATCAAGCAAAACCTAAAAAATAAGAAAACCTATGTTGGTCTCAAAAAAACAAATCATTGCTGTATAAAAAGTAAATAAAGCAACAATAAAAAAATATAATTAAAATAATAATCAGTAAAAGAAAAGTTAAATAAAAATAATATTATGAAACACCACGAAATTATAAATATTAACAAACAATTCATTTAATAATAACAAAAAAAATTAAAAAAAGTTGTTTAGGAAACCAAATAAAAAATATTAAAAATATATAAAAATCTAAAGAATAATATTATATTGAGTTTAATAAGTTTAAGAAATGATATTAATTATAAATTTGTAAAATATAAAAGTAAACATAAAAAACGAACTGTAAAAAATTTTTATAAACAAAAAAAAATTCTTCATAAATAAATATATAAAAAAATTGAAAAATAATCATATAAAAAATTTTAATATATTTTAAAAAAATCAGTTATAAATTTTTTTTAATAAACGTACTAGAAAATGTTAGAAAATGATAAAGTAGTTAAAAAAGCAAACCAATCATTGTTGTTCAGATATATATACAATAATAATAAATTATTTATAAACACGTGGACAGTAAGTTTTTGGAATAAATTGCATATTATTTATTCATCAGCAAAAAAAACTAATCAGTTCAAAATTTTATAAAAATAAAAACCAAAAAATATTTTAACAAAATAAAAATTTTTACAATTCAATAACATAATTATATTAAAACTTTTGTAGGCCATTATTTTTCCAAATAATTATTTGTTAAAAAAATTAAAATGCAATATTATAAAACTTATAAAAATAAACCAATCAAATTTTTGATAAAAAATAAAAAATTTATCAAATAAAGATGCCCAACAAACATCGACCAATAGAATTTTAGAAAACAGATACAACCAAATGTCGTAACTACCAATCAGATTTTTTAAAAAATATTATCCATGGAAACTAATTATAATGAAAATATTTAATATTATTTTACTAAATCGCCTGTTTCAACTTCCAACTTTTCTTCATTTTTTATGGCGTATTCTCTAAAGCCTTTCAATTCCAACTTATTCGGATCCGAAAGGCTCTGCAGGCCGGGAGGTGCCTTATAAGCAAAATTAATTTCCAACTTCTTTTTTTCATCAGCTGTAATTCGAGGTAAATTGGCTCTAAAAGTTTAAAAAAAAAACTTCAAGAACTGAATATAGAATATTATCTATAAATATTTTAAAAATATATTTTTTATAGTAGTAAAAAAAAAATGATTAAAAGAAAAAACAAAAACTTAGAAAAAACTTAAACTTAAACTTAAAACAAAATCATAAACCCAAATCGAACTTTATTGTAAAATAAAAAGCAAATTGAAAAAAAAAAGGAGTAAACTTTAAGTACAATAATAATATAATAAAGTAAATAACCAATAACACTGTAACTGTCATATAATTAATTTGTATAAGAATTTTTCAAAATAAGTAAAAGGTAATTTAAATAGAACAAATATTTTCTTAAAAGCTTTAAAACATGAATTGCACACAGCAAATCGATTAAAGTAAAGACTAAGTTTCATTAGACAATTTATATAAATTAAAAATACTGAATAATATAAAAATTTTCCTTAAAAATATATAACAATTATGAAATGTATTATTTAACTACTAAACCTACATCACTAAAAAAAATAGCTTAAAATTCTAGAGACAACGAAGTAAAAATCTCACACAAACTATTTTTAAAAAATTAAAAAAAAACTACTACGCGCTGAAAAGACAAACCTGTTAGTAAGTTCATTTTGTTCTTGCTGATATTCTTTTTCAATTTCTTCCTGTCTTTTTGCTTTCTTGGCTGCTTCTTGTTCCTTAATCCAAACCTTAAAATTTAATTGGGTAGCAAAGTAAACAACTCCAGTTAATGTAATTAGTACAAAAAAAAGTATATTTTATAAAAGAAATGTAAATATATTTTATAAACCTTTTTAATGTTATAAAAGTTTCCAGGATGGAAGGACTAATATTTATGTAAAATATATTATTTTTATTTTAGTTAAGAAGAGAATTCAGAATAAGAACGATATGGAAAAAAACCTTTAAGTTCATAAAATGACTGATAGACATTTTTTTTAATTTATAATAATAATCTAAAGTTTATATAAAAATAAATTAAGTCGCAGAAAAAAAGGTCCAAGAGTCAAATCATTTTATAAACAAAGAAACTATTATAAAGTCAACTGTATAAAAATTATAAAAAAAGAACTTCAAAAATAATTTCTTCATTAATTAATATTTCGCGTCATAGTATTATTTTACATATATTTAGAATGGTTAAAAAAATAAAAAAACAGATTATAAAAACTTAAAAAAGTAACCTTAAAAATCTTTTAATTTAGAAAAAAATGCAAAACTTTCGATATATAGCGCTAATTGTCAATATAACTATCAAACTATGCTTCAAACTGATAGAAATAGCATAAATGAAACTTTAAAAAAAAACTATACAAGTGTAAAAAGCTACTAAGGCTGCTAACACAGGTATATGTAAGCAGGAATAAGCCGTATTATGCAAAAAAACATAAAATGATTCAAAGAATAAAATTATAATTACTATATCTCTAATACGATACTCAAAAATAATGGAAAACAAACTTCTCAGCGTTTCAAAAGCCCAGACGACCTGGTAACTTTAAAGTGCAAGCAATATGGCCAGAATCAAAACAAACTGCTCTGTATGGCCAGTTAAAAAATGCAATTGATGACCTGTCTACAGTAAGAAGCTTCCATGAGTGCTTGTCGCAGGCAACTAGAATAATAATACTCATATATATTTCTGAGGATATAATTTTTGTTTTTTTTAAGAGTAATTGTAAAATTTAAGTAAAAATATATAGTTACAGTATTAATATAATTTTATCCGAGATTGAAGGCTTCTAACCTGTTATATAGTAAGCACTTATTTCAATTTTTATAAATGAATACAATTTTTTTCTTTTTTTTACTTTAGTAAAATGGTATTATAGTTTTAGTCAAAACTATGAACTTTTTACATTATTGGTGTGTTGCAAGAGTTTCGGAATTAAAGTTTAAAATTCAAGGTTTATAAACTATTAACGGCGTTATCCATTAACTTATTTATTAGTTCTAAAGTTGTAAGTTCTCAAGAAAAAATTGCACTAGCTTTTTTTTATTTTGGATATTATAAAGTAAAACGGTTTTTGACTGGCTTCTTTTTGGGGTTCTTCTCTGTTCTTCTCGTTTTTACTTCTTTTCGGGGCTTTCAATCTTATTTTCACCGCGATTTTCAGGTTTTTTATTTTTTGTACAGCACTTTTATATTTGTTTATTTTAACTCTAATAATTTTTTGTTACCTTATTAAAAATATAAATTAAGGTTACACTATTTACATTAGCTTTAATTAATTTTTTTATGTGTTTATGAAGTATATTTTAGAATGTTAGCCACAAAATTTAGATAAGTGTTATTTGTTTATTTTTAATTTATTTAAAGAACTTTAGTGTTTTTTTTTAAAAATTTAATAGTAAGCATATTGAAACCTGTTTTAAAGTAAAGTTATTAAAACATATAATTAAGTGAGTAACTTGCGCTTAAAAGTTTAAGCCACAGCAGAAGCAAGTTTTGCAAGTAGGGGGAAATTTCAAACCTCAATTTTTAACGTTTTTATAAGTGTTAATTTATTAATCTCAAGTTCGAGAACTTTAGCTATCTCTCCTATTTTGTTGTTAATTACACATTTGAAGTTAACTTTTAATTTATATTTGTAAATTTACGAATACTGAAGGCTTAAGTAAAATCTTAACTGAAGTACGCGCGGTTAATTCCCACAAGAGCTTAATAATTTGGTTGCTAGTTCTGAAATTAGGCTGTAGTCACCGCTCGCATTAATTCAATATATTAATTTTTCTTGTTGCTTTATAAATTTAAAACTTCTAAATATTTTATATCTCCTACAATTTGTGCTTTCACCTTAAAAAGGTAAACGTTACAGTAGATGCTTATGAATTAAATCTAGTTAACAGTAAATAAATAATATTGTAGTAGGCAACAAACTGTAAACTTACAATTTAGTTATAACCTGAATTCTTTTCATTTTGTGGTAAAAGTGATGTTACAATATACTTTTGTTTGGCAACTTGCTTTACACATCTGGTAATGTGTGGGGGACTGGCCCATACCACCGAAAAAAAAGGTAACGAATTTAACAACCTTTATTATTAGAATAACTCGATAAGAAGGATTTCAAAATGGAGTTATAAAGGGGGTATATTTTTTTGGCAAAAGAATCATCTTGAAGAGCACGCTAATATTATAAAAATGAAAGCCTGACTGTATACACGTAACTACTTGACTACTTCCTCTTGAGGCTACAGCATTTGGCCTGGCGCAGGCTAACTCAATAAACTTTATTTCGCTTTTCCATTCAGTGTTACGTTTAGAGTTGCTGTAGTTGATTAGTGACATTTAAGAGTATAAGAGCTAGAATAACAAATGGTCAAGGATTTGCCTTCTTCTGCAAACTAACCAAACAAAGTTAATTTTTACGAACTTCTAAAAAAGTTTAATTATAAAACTTTATATCATTTATATAGTAATGAAGAACTCATCACGTATATTGTTGGTGTTTCATTTTTTAAGTAGCTATTTTGTGTACGTAAATATCTGTAGTAACGCTAAAATACTTGGTTTTGAGAGCCTTTTTGCTTTAATTAGAAATGTTTTTATGTGAATAATTATATTATATAAAAGTTAGTGATAATAATGTTATAACATTTTGCTGTTGATGAAACCTTTTATCCAACTATTACTCGGGGTGCATTTTAATATACTACTAATGAACTTTATCTCCTACTAAGGCTACTTTGGTGTTCGCCGTAACTCCAACCCGCGCACGTCTCACGCAGAGAGCGGAGTTAACTCGTATAAGCAACTTAGTGAGTTCGGTGCGTTTCTTTTTTATTATTTTGTAATAATGGATTAAACTTGGAATATATTTTATAATTTTTACTTACTCTTTTTTCGAATATATATTTTTTTCTATTACAATAATATATTATATTTTATTAAAAGTTTTTAATTTATTTTAACTTAGTTAAGGAAATGCCAAAATTATTTTTTTCTAAATTAGTCAATAATTAACATTTCTTTTTTTTTGTATAATAACATTCCATTTTTATAATTTTAACATTATTACCGCTTTTGACACGAAAACTGTTTCGTTACTATAAACAGTAATATATTAGATGACGACTGTTATATGCTATTATAGCTTCTTTCAATAATTAAATATGTGCTTAATATGTTCTATAGTATAAAATGTTTTTTAACTCTCTTAATTGATGTTTTAATAAAATTTTTGTATAAGTATACTAATAACAAATATTGCTTAACAACAACCTATTTGAATTTAAGCAACTTTAAATTCACCATTTTTTAGGGTTAACCCCATTGTATATAAAGTTAATATCTATTTGGGTCTCTTTTTTTTTAATTTTACTAAATTTAGTGCAGTGACGAATTAGTTATCTGTCATGCTTTTTACTAAATTAGTCTCAGTTTATCCATATGGTTGGTTTTGTGACCTTTGATTGCGTGTTATTATTAAACATTTCTTGTCGCGCTTCAGGAATATTTTTTACCTTATTGCTAGTAAACTTCACAAACATTGGGACAGCAGATAAATTTGTACATTATCAGTAGGCAACTTTGTTATTATGTTATTAGTATGAGGTGCACTTCCGTTACAATGAAAAATTTTTATTATTAATAATTCGGTTTTAAATAATTATGAGAACAACAAAACGCTTGTCTTAAATAAAAAGGAATCCAGCTAAACTTTTCAATAATTTATTTATAAAAAAATTTAGTAACTTTTAAAAAGTTAAACTTTGCGTAACAACACTTGCACTTTTAAATATTTAAAAAGTACTCGTACGATTTTTAATTAATGAAAATCTTAAGTTTTTCTTCCTCCTGTAATACATTTGATCAAGCTTTAAACATTGTGATTAATTTAAAAAAATTTAGTCGAAAGCTAATTTACAAGTTTATCATTCAAATTAAGTATTTGAAGAAGATTCTAAAAATATGAGGGCGCTTAAAAGTTGAAAAATTGTTCTTAAGCAGGGCGTAGTTGACAACACCATTTAGTATTTTCAGTTGATCACTTTAAGCGTTATATGTTTACGTGGAAGTTGAATAAGCGCGAAAAAGTTTGTTAGGGACGTATTTAGTTTTTGTTAAGCTGAGCACTTTACGTTTATAGAACTGTTATAATAAAAAATTTCACAACTTCCTTATCAACTTTGATACCCATTGCTAATTGGGTAGTTTTATAATTTCAGAAGTTTAGGAATTTTTATAACATATATCATAAGCTTTACAATTTTTTGGTATATTCGTTCTTATTCTTTTTCATGGTTTTTATTAAGTTTGTAATTTTATCGGATAATATTAAAGAAAATTATATTTTCCAGTAAATATTTGTATATATTTCTATATGTTTATTAATTTTTTTTTGTGAATTTGCTATTTATAAAAATCCATTGGAATCCCAGAAAACAATTATGCTTTATATTTAATATTTCTCTATTTTTATGTAAAAGGCTGTTTACATTATTTTTTATTAACTTTGAAGATTCCAAATATTTATTGGATTGTTATAGAAGAAGGCAAATCCATTACTTCGGCCGTCAAAGAAATTCTGCAACACACAAGTTTATTATTATAAACAATAAAAACTTTTATTTATTTACTTTGTTGTATGAATTTTTATATTTCTAAGTAATTACAATTTATTTATTTTAATAATAATTTAATTTTTATATAATATTTCTATATAGTCAATAAGCTTTATATTATTATGTTACTGTATTTAATACTTAAATTTCTTTAAGTTTACTTATTTACTAAATTATATTTTTTAGTTTATTAAAAAGGTTTAATTTTTAGTTTTATTATAAATATTTTTTTTTGTTGTTATTGTTTACTTTACTATTTCTTTTTATATTATATTTATATTTACTTTTATTTTTATGATTAGAAAAAACTTCGAAAACTGTAGTTTATTATATATTTTATTGCTTAATATGACTGTTATTTAATTTTTATTATTAATTGTTATATAAGTTTCAATGAAGTTTGTTACTAGTTAAAGTTTATTATATTTTCTGTGTTTTTATTTGTGTAGTTATTTTTTTTCAATGTTTTATTGTTTATAAAAAAAGTTAAAGTAAAAGTTTTTTCTTGTTTTTAAGTTTTACTTTATATGTAATTAAAAAAAAACTTTTATATTGCATTTTCTCATTATAATTCCATTTTATTATTATTATTATTAGCATTTTACTTTTTTTTCTTTATTTTTTATATATATTACTGCCTTTTATTCTTTCAGTTAAGAAAAAAAAAGACATTTTTTATAGTTATATGTTTTGACAAAATTTGCCTATTTATCTTTTTATAGTTATTTGTTTGCTATTATTATTACTTATAAAAAGTATTAAATTTTTTTTAAAGAAATAAAATTAAATATTATTTGTATTACTTTATATTTTTAATAGAAAACATTAAAGTTATAATAATACTTTTGCTTTATTTATAAATTTAATGAGTTTCTATTATTCTTGATAAGGAAAATATTATATTTTTCAGGAAATTACAACAATTTATTAATAAATACTAAACTTTAATGTATTACTGTGAGACAACTTGTATTATTATTTCAATTTTGTGTTTAATTTTGAATGTTTATATATTATTTTTTATATTAATGCTTTTTTTAATATATTTTTTTAGCAGTATTGGCTATAAGCGCAGTATAATATAAATAATATATAATAATTAAGACATGCAAAAGTATTTTAAAAAAAGATTGCTTTATAAAAATCTATTTATATAATTTTGATAGTTTTTATAAACATAATAATTTTATAGTATAATTTATTATATCTCCTATAATATTTCATATTTAATATAATTATTAACTTGATCAACTCTTCGTATTATTATTTATTAATTTATACTTTTATATTTATTTTCATTGTTTTTTTTAATGGTAAATTTATGTTATTACATTTATAATGAATTTATTTTCTCTTAATTATTGAATTATTACTTTTAATATTGCTATATTTCTTAATATTTTTTATAAATTATTATTAATAATATTTTCTTCTTTTTACTACTTACTATTATTATTTATTTTTCTTAAGTTTCTAATATTAACTTTTAATAATTAACTTATTTATTAGTATTATTGAACAAAATATTTACTTTTCTATTATAATTTTTGTAACTATGCTTTTATTTTTTTTTAAAGAAGCAACTAAAACTGTCCATCTCGCTGCTCATGCACCTAAAGAACTTTTTACTTCCAACACAAAGAAAAGTTTTCAGGTTTATTAATATATAAAATATATATATTATGTATATTATTTCATATAATTATTTTATTATATATTTTTATTTATATCAACTTTTATTTATTATAATAATTATTTCTTATTATATTAGCTTGGAACAGTTGCACAGTACAACTCGGCACTAAATTTTATTAGTAAATATAATAAAAATGGTGTTGTAATATTTTTGCATGAAGAACACGCTTATGAGGCTCTTATTAATATTTATTATTATAATTACTATTATTATTAGTTATTATTTATTATTATTATTATTTTAGTTCAGGTTATTTTCACTAATCCGCGACGTAGAATCCATTTTAATTTGGCCGGTTAAATTTATTGATCCAAAATACGAGCAAACTGTAGCTATTATTATTATTTTGTTAAGTATTTTCTATAAGAATAGTAGCATTTTGTCTATTATGGTCATCATATCATATTATTGCTTTTTATTGGTATAACACTTTCTTATACTCGTTACTGTCGTTTAAACTTTTTGTAAATGTCTTTTAGATAAAAATAAAGAAGCCTCTTAATACTTTTTTGAATTGGGCATCATTTGCTTTTAATACAAAACTTATCCAGAAGCGGTACTTGTTTTTTTAATAATAGTAATAATAAAACGAAATAAATTATTATACTAATGGTAAAGTGTAGCTGTTCTGTCACGTGCGCATTTTTACAGCCCCAATTTAATATTTAAATTGATGCAAAAAGCTCTTAAATGCTCAGTTACTAGTCAAAAAAATTTGTTGGTGGTCGTCGCCTTTTCCGCTCCCTGGTGTTTTTCCACGGCTCAATCGTGGCCATCTAAGCATACGCACTACCAATAGGGGCACGACTGCTTTTTGCTATTCGAGAGATATTCTATTCGCTATTTTTCTATAATAAACGCTATTGGCTTCTAAATTATTTTTAAGGGATTTCTCTAAGTAAAGTTTCGGTAATAATAATTTTTCCGCCGCGTTCGTTTGTTCCTTTTGTTGTTTTCCTCCAAATTTCTTATATATAAAGTTGATTCGCCACTTATTATTTTTTAAATTATTACTTTTAAGAATTTTAAATTTATATTTTTATTAGTATTTTTTAAGGTAAATACTTCTGTCTTTTTTATTTATTTATTGTTATTATTTTTAATCACCAGTAAAACCTTTTTAAGTTTTATGTTTCTTTGAACTTTTTTACCTTAAATTTTTATATTCTATTTTAATGTCTGTTTTACTTCGTACTTTGTAATAAAGTAATGTAGAAAAATTGTACATTTATTATATTTATATGTCTCTTTTATATTTTTTTGTAACAGAAAACTTTTTTATCGAAAAGAAGGAAATGTTTCTTTTCTTAAATTTCTTTTTGATATTTTTAAATCAAGAGGAGCTTCAGTTCAAACTGTTAACGGTTTTATTATCTTTAATATTTACTTTTTATAACTTTTTATTCTAACTTTCTTCATATCAATATATTTTTATTTAACTTAAAGAAAGTTAATTATTTCTTTATAAATTTATTTAAAGATTCGGAAGATTTAGTTTACTATATTCCATCAAGTCCAGTATTCATCAGAAAGAGGAAAATAAATTAGAAAATGTAATTGTAACGAAATATTAACGTACTGTTAAAAAAAATGAAAGTATATTAAGATTATTATTTGAAATTCATGAATAAGCGTTTATTACATATTGTATTATAAATATATAACAACTGTTTAACTTAATGACTAATAAGTTTAATGCTGCAGTAATCTTAATTTTTTTTGGTGTATGGAGTAAGAAAATTAATTAGATTATTATAAAAAAGCGCAAAACTAGTAAACGCCATAGGTACCTGTTAAATGGCTTTAGTAAGGCTACAAAGTGAAGAAATTTTAAAAGGTGGAAGGATGCTGTAATTTTTAAGATCAACAATTGCGGTTTAGACAAACCTTATTACAGCGCCGGCTTTGCAGCTTTTACGAAAATATAAGTGGAAACGTTATAACATGTTACATGTCACAAAAAGAAAGAAAAATCAGAAGTTGAAGTCATTTTAAAAATTCAAAATGGAATCTGTATTTCATGGAGTAATAGAATTTTGTTAAAAAAACTTTTTAGGAGAAAAAAATTATAGTAAATTAGAATTTCAGCGAGGATTGAAACGACTTAACCAATAATCTGGTATTAGTGTTTTTTTTTTAGGTATTTTTATAATTATACAAAAATTCAGTTTTTAATTACGAAATAGAATTATTAAGTTGTTATTAGCCCCCATTTTAATTCTCTAACTATTAAGGGGGAAAGCGCAAAAGTTTATAATAATTTGTTATTCGAAGGAAAACTATAAGAAAACTTTGCTTTTCAGGCACTAATGGTGCCATCCACTGCTATAACTGCGTCCCTTGAGCCCGTCTTTCCTATTCATTTTTTTATCTAAATTCTTTTATTAATAGGCCTTAATAAAAAGAATAATCCCATAATTATTTGCAACTTTAGTAAAAACTAAGGTCAGGATACTGTAATAAATTTATTGTGGATACTCTTTTTTACTTTTAGCTTTGAATAAAAGTGGCAAGTTCCTTGTCCAACTTTGTGTCTCCTTCCAAATCATCGAATGTTCTAGAGTCTTTACAATATATAAATATTGGAGCTATAAAGAGAAGCTGAAGAGATGTACTCAATCTTAATAAACCAGAAGGGTGCACTTACTACTCCGTTGATAACTGATTCTCCTTTACCTCTTCCTTTAAAACAAGGTGTTAGTCAATTCTCGAGTTTAGACTGAGGAAAATGCAAAATAAAACAACCGTTTTTACTTTGCCTTTCTTTAGAGTTTAAAATCCAAATTAGCTGTTCACAAAAAGAATATTTCTTGAACAATGAGAAGAGAAATCCCTTCCTTGTTTATTTAACCAACCAAGTGGGTAACCTATGCCTCAACGATAGTGTTACTGTCACAGCTTCTAAGATTTTCGCGCGGTTGTAAAAGTAAATTTTTGGCCTCAGTTTTTATTTACCTCCATAACCGCTTTAAAAAATATAGATAACTAAAAACTGGAGGCCTTAGTCAAAGCTTATAGACCCCTTGAGAACGCCTAGCATTCACGGTTGTATCTCCGGGCGCTTAGTCTAATGAGTTCAAAAGTTCATATATATGCAGAATACTGTATAATTTTGAGAGTATGTAAATATGCGTAAGGCAGGGTAAAAAAAAAGGCATATGTGAAAGATTTTTGCTAACTAAGCAGGTGCTCACTGTGATTGTCGGAGGTGTAGAGAAAAATATTTGATTAAGAGGGTGGTTATAGTAATATATATAAATACTCTTAACCAGAAGATACACCGCAGAGCAAGAAACATACAACTAGAAAAATTGAAAAATTAATTTTACTAATTTTTTTTAGTTCTTAGCGCTCGACCATAAAAAAAAACACCAAATTTTCAAGCTTTCAACAAGGTAATAGCGTATAACTAAGATTGACGTTTGTTTCAAATCAGAATATTATTTTTAATTCTTCATTCCTAATTTTTTCATAAATAGTTTCTTAATTCATCAAGGAGGGCGCCCGCATTCTACGGTGGGATTACAATAGCAATTGAGCTTTTCTGCCAAAATTCGATTAGTGTGCTTAATAAGCAGGTCGTAAAATTTATTAAATGAGCTCTAAAAGAATAGCATAACCACTTTTCTAAGAAGCAAGTTTATAGAAAATTTAAGTAAAGGAACCTACAATGTAAGCTCTGCTAAAAACATCAGCTGCCATTGACTTGACCTCGGAGGTACTCCGCCAAATGGTGTCCACTAGGCAGCCTGGCAATCGCAGGAGAAAAAAGTTATGTAATAATTTGGGCAACATTCCCAATTCGTTATTGATTTGATCTATTGTTATAAGGTAGTAATAAAAATTACCATAATATATGGGAGCGAGATTATATACGCAACCATCAAAAACCGAAAAAGATACTCGCGTCGGTTATATTGAAATCCACGGCTTTGATTATACGCGCCTTGGGTATACGCGTCAATGCTCCTAACCTCCGAGCTACGAAACTCTTAAATTCCGAAATGCTGGTCTTACGCATAACCTGTTAAAAATATTTTTTTGTAGGATCTTATACCATTTCTATCTCCTCAACAAGAGCATGTTTTGGTTTAGGGTATGTAATCCTTTGTTTTACACATAATAGATGATCTAACAATGAGATTGATTAATAAAAAAAAACTGACTTGTAAAGTAAAACGCAAGTGCGTATTCGTTAGTCAATTAGGTCATACCTTAAGGAAAGTTAAATATTCACACAGAAAATTTTTTTTTTAGTCATTAAGTTAATACAGAATGCTTAAAATTTTTTATTAAACCTTAGTTGGTGTTATAAAGAAGTATTTATAAATAAAGTTTGTATTATCTGTTTATTGCTCTGATTGATGAAGACAAGTTTAACAGGCGAATTTTGGGTCATTTTCAAGTTATGTCTAATTTCGTGTTTCATGGTTCTTATTGTTTTGTACTTTCTTTAAACTTACCATAATAGATTCGCTATCCCAAAATTTGTTTTTTTCTCTGGTTTGTGTGAATTATTAGTTTTCGTATTTGTAAGTGTCCTTTCCCGTTTGTTAAAGATATTTGTGGATAATACTTTGCTATACTCTCTTGTAGTTTTCTTGAAAAGTTGAAATGTTTAAAGTTTTTCTCTCGTAATTACCTCAAAGTTTTAGTAAACTTATTCACTAATTTATTGTGATACCCTTTCGAGTTTAGAAGTGAACCTAAGCAAAAGCAAAGGTTAACTTAGGACGTTTCAAGTTATATATTGTCAATCTTTTCTTATTTAAACAATCTTTTCCTCAAGAATATAGTACCTACGTCCCCTTTTTCCTTGAATAGAATGTTATTTGTATTTTTTTGTCCTGTCAGTTGTTTATAGTTACTTCAGGGTCCCTAAACGGTATGAGAAGGTCTGCCTCTAACACGTGCTTTATTTTGATTACAAAACCTCCTTCACGTGCAGGCTTGAGACTTCGTATGTTTGTCTTGCGGGCACGATAAGATTTATAAAGTGTAAGTAGCCTCTGAATGGGAAATATTGATCATGCTAACTTTTCACGAGGAAGTAGACATCGGACTTTTCATTTTTGACACTAAACTACAAACTTATTACTATCCTTGCCCTTGCGGTGATCAATTTGAGATAACTTTGGTATATTCATACATTTGTTTTTATTAATTTTTTAAAAGTTAAAAAAGGTTTTATAAATTTACAGGAAGAACTTTTAGATGGAGAAGATTGTGCTTACTGCCCTAGTTGTTCTCTTGTAATACGCGTAATACTCCCAGAGGTTTTATATTGTTTCTTTTACATATTTTACCCTCACTCTACCCCTTTGAAAGGATTACGTATTTCCTAGGGAACAGGAATTTGGTAAATCGCCTATAGTTACTTAACTTAAAAGTTAAACAAGGTTTATATATACAATTATAGTTTAGCTTTAGTCTGTTTTGCAAAGTATTTTAAAATAAACTAACTACTTTTTTCTCATTAGGTTTAGTTAAATTTGTTCTTTTCCTTTTTTGGCCTTTGGTTGAATACTTTTTTAATAACTTTTTTTTTGTATCAAAATGGCTTACTTTTCTGGATTTCTTAGAGTAGTTAAACCAGTTCTTTGTTTTATCTTTACTAACTTTTGGGTCAGTTGAAGCCTTGCTTGTTTTTCTTAAAACTTTTACTAGGCCAGGTATTGGTGGACTGTTTAATTTTTATTCGAGTTCTTTCTTGCTGAGCATTCCCATTATGCTGATTTTCATTAAAAGGAAACTATAATACTTCTAGGTTTTGTTGCAAATATTTATTTTTCACTCCCTACTTTCGAATTTACGGAGTAAGATTAAATAATATCAACAGTAAATTCTTGTAAGCTGTTTAATTTATACAGCTTCCAACGGTTTTTAAACCTCCACTTGAGATTAATTTTTTAACATCATATCTGTGAGGTCTTTTCTGGTGTTGGTGTATAATTAGTACTAAAAGCTTTCAAAAAATAACTTGTTTTTGAACTTTACCGCCCCCAATTTAGTGTATTGAGCCATGGTTACTTTGTAACAACCTCTCCAGAGTTTATATAGTTAATCTTATTTTTGTACAACTCTTATAATTTTTAAATTTATTAACTTATTATTTTTGACTACCTACTCCATTACGTTCGTTATGGAATAATTAGAGCCGTTAAGCTGAGACACGGGCGCGTGTATTCTAAAGAAAGTTATTGAAAGTTGAGTTTTGGTTGCTAATAACTATAACTTTTATAGTTGAAAGAATTCTACACTACTGCTTCGTCTAGTACATAAGTGCTGCTTATAAATGGTTGGTTATCCTTAAAAATTATTAAAAATATATTTTATCAAGAAATGGAGTGAAGATACTGGTATACGCTGGTGTAGTAGAGCTTTTTTGTCTAGTTAAGGGGTTGTTTCTCAGGAGCTAACATTTATGTGCCTGTAGGAGGCTTTTATTTATGATCGATTTCTTCATGTCTCATAATCCGGTAATAGTTTTGTGTTTAGGTTTTTCCGTAGCTGCAGTGCTTACAATTGCTAAGTACAATATATTCAACTTACAGAAATGGAAGAGTTTATTTTAAAAAATAACTCCCTAAATTCCATATTACCTTAGCTCGGTGCACTAAATATTATAGTAAAGTTTAAAAAAAAAATTCTTGACTTATCGGTGTTCTTTTATAATATAAAAAACTTGAAATAAAAGTATAATGAGATAGAACGGAATCACAAAACTAACGGTATCTAAAAAATTTATTTTTATTTTTATTGTATTAAGTACGAGAGTTGTCCTTAAAAATAACCTTGAGCGAGCCTTTCTATAAGATATATTCCCAATTTTCTTGCGTGCCGGTATATACAAGATTTCAGCTTTTTTTTTTATTTAAAAACATTAAAATTCTCCCGAGAATGTGGTTTACTTATTAAAATGAAATATATGTTCTGAAGGAAAGAAGTGGTGAGAGGAAAACGTTTGTTTTAAGTTAGTCGTACTAAAGTACTTTATAGATATTGATAGCTAAAGTCCCGACCTCGCTTATAACGAACTGTAACCAAGGCTCGTTAAATCCAAGGCCACCAAGGAGTGGGAAATATTTGCAAAAAATAAGGTCAACTAAAAATTTTCTTTTGCTGATTATCCAGTCAATAAAGTATTTTTGGTAAACATTTTTTCAATTCGGGACCGAAAGGTTTGGTTCGATAACCGAGGGCTCGATTTAAGCGAGTTTATTACAGGCGAGGTTTCCTATAAAAAAAAGGTAGAGTAACGGTCGAGAAGGTAAACAAGGCTTTAAAATGTTAAATTAGGGTTAAGGAAGAGAAGTTTATAATCAGCTTAACTTTATTGTGCTCCTTTGAAATATAATGTAATATATATGCAATAATACTTATAGTTATTCTTGAAAATTTCAATTTTTGTAGAAATGCAAATAAAATCGTACAGACGGACTAAACGTCTTTAACTGCAGTTTAGTAAGTTATCATGAAAACCATTAGACACAACGAGGCAAGTGACTGCTACTATTGGAGGAAGTAAAATAACTATTGAAAAACTCTGAATTGACTAAGTGATTTTCTTAATAAAAAAATTTACTCAGTCTTCTATAGGAGGGAAAACTATTGAAAGAGATAGCCCCAGAAAACCTTTTTTTATATTGATTTAATAAAATTATTTAATGTCTGCTTTGAAACACCGTGTACACTGTGAACATAATAATTAGCGGTTTAAGAAGTATACAAAGATTAAACTTATCTTCTTGCAGCAGTAGAGCGAAATATCCCTTTTTGCTGGTCACTATTCGTGTATATATTAACTACGAAACAGTATCCTGGCTTTTAGGGATAACTGAATTTTTTTATAATTAAGTAATGCCTATTTTAACTTAATATTATAACTTTTAGTATATTATAAATTAATTTTTTAATTAAAGTTAAGAGGAGCCAAGATAAAGGAGGTTTACCTTAAAAGGATAATTCATTATGATAGTTTTGGCAAATATTTACTTTTAACAAAAATGTCTGGCACGCATATTTAAGTATAGTTTACAAAGTAAACCTTGTAAGGTAACTAATATACTGAATTTAATGAAACTGAGACAAAAACCAGATTATATATAATTCCGTAGGCGTTTATAAAAATGATATACGAGTGGCGTTTAAAAATGTATAAAATTTAGTACTCTGAGCTTTTATTTTTAATTTTAAATCTGGGCCCTAATTTTTTTAATGAAAAAATATTCATACCAGTTACAGTATATTATTAAGTAAATTATTTTAATGCAGGCTTGTAAGTAATTAGAAAAAAATTTTAAGAATGAGCTACTTTGGGGATTTACAAGCTAAGCTAAATAATATATCCTAGCTGATAATATAGTTGTGATTTATAACGCCATAATAAATTGCTTAAACATTTTCTTAAGTTATTGCTCTATGAGATCTTTTTATTAAGATCCTTTTTATTATTAATTAATTAATCCTAAAAACAAATTTTTACTGCTTAGGTGACTAAGAAGCCGTTTCGAATATATACGTTAAGATCTTGGTCTTGACTTTTAAACTACTACCTTTTCATTAATAGGTTTAAAAATTATTTTATAGTAGTTACCATATTTGCTGCATTTATGTGTTCAAACTGCTAGCTTTTCTATATAGAATTTTCTACTAACCTGCTGAGCTCCTTGGCCCAATTTTTAAATTGTCTTTCAACTGTCCGCTTAATTCCACTTTGAAATAAAAAAAAATACTAGAGGATAGTGGTGAAAGCTTAAATATAGACGAGCTTGGTAGTTATGAGTTCGTATGTTCCTGCTCTATTCTTATAAAGACTTACATGATAATTATAATATTTAACGTGGTTTTATAAAAATTTTAAATCAGCTTATTTTCTAAGTCGTAATTTATAAAATGACAAGTATAATGGAACTAAATGAAAAATTCTACCTTAAAAATATTTTTATAAACTTTTATCTTTTTACATATTACAATAGATTTTTTCTCTTTAATGGAATTAAAGAAAGAAATAACGGATACTCATTGCTATAGAATTCAGCCGACGCCACGTTTCCGAGCAAGCGCGCGAGAGTTTTGCTTTGATCCACATTATTGCTATGACAATTGCGCAGGACCGAAAGCTCTCGCAGATATTACGTACTTAAAAAAGCGATATAGCCCTACGAAAGAGAAGGACTATGCTAACAACGATCGCTGGTCTTATTGGAGCCTAAATCGTATAAGTGACAAATATTCAGATAAAAATTTGTGTCAGCGAGGTATTGAAGAAGACCATCACAAGTGGTGGGAAAGTAAGCTACAGAAAAAGAAGGAGGACCGGAGAAGGCCCATTTCCCATAATGCATATTGCTCGGGGTACGCTGAAAACAAAGAGAGCAATGGCTTTAGCAATGGCTGCTATTTGGACCAAGTGAATTACAGTAACCACAAATCTATAGCTAACGGCGAAGCTTGTTGCTATTGCAGTGGAGGTATACATGAACGCCTGTTACAACTTGCTGCATTCCTGCCGAACTGCGAAACTAACTCGCCCGAAGACGTGGTCATCTTAACTATCGAGTATATTAACCGCCTTCGAGAATTGGTCAACGGGAAGTCAATCTCCAACTCTTGCGAAAAAAGAGACTTAAATAAGCAAAAAACGTTATCATCATTCCATGGAAACTGCTGCACAGAGCTTCCACATCAAAAATCACCTTATTATATAGTCTATAATAACGAAAACTTTGAACAAAACGAAAATTTCGACAGATTCCCTGGTAAAGAGAACACTAAAAAAGTAACATACCCCACAGCAATAGAACAAATAGTAGACGAAGTTAATAACAACAGAGTTACGATAAGCATTAATAGAGGCAGTCATGAACCTTATTGTTAATAGTAAAACGAGATAGATTTTTACAATTTAATTCTTAACGATTAAGCGAGCCGAAATATTTAACTCCTGCAATATTTTTAGCTATTAATAATTTTAAAAATGATATTAATCATTAATAAAGTCATCTAATTTTATCAAATAATCACTGATAGTCTATAAGTAAAGGCCCAAAGTTTTATATTTACTCTTCACCCTTTAAAACAAGATGATAGCTATAAAAGACAGGCCTTTATTCAATAAGACCATCTACAATGACTTGCTTAGTTAAAAAAAGCAAAAGTGAAGTTAATTTGACAGTAAAAAACTTACATCTAATCTAAATTATTGCTACCTATAAGCGAGCGTCTAAGTTAGGCATGAAGGGTAAATTTACAAGTTAAAAGTTCAATGCCTCAATTTTCGCGTTGTATTACTCACCAACTAACTTGATAATTACAAGTTAATATAAATATTAGATGAGATCTGCATATTCTAATAACATTAATCGCACGCAAGTGAAGGTGCCTTTTTAGATTTGCAGTTAATTTCAAGAAAAGCTAAATATTACTATTTATGAAGCATAGGGCTTCATACTTTATTATTGTTCTATAAAGCAAAATTTTGTTTATGGGTTTGGAGTTGGGGAAGTTTATAAAAAACTACGGACGGTATTTTAAATTTTTTTGTGTAGGAGCTTCTCGCCCATAATATATAATTATAGCGTAATTGAGTCGTTGTATCTACAGTTGCTCTCTAACAGAGGAGTTTGACACTATAAATATATAATATTTGCGCTTTGGTAAGGTTAAAATAGTATTTTTAAAAACCAACATCGATACATATTAAGTCAGTTACACGACAAAGACATAAAGGTACTGTGCAGTACCATGCAAAGGCACTCCACTGCAGGGGTACCTATCCCACCCCCATACGCAGAGTCTTCGCAACTAACGTCACCAATCCTATTGCACAAGTATCTACATTGCCATCTTTCCGCGCTTGCCGACTGCTACCGTAGATGTAAAATTACGATTATCGAGCTGAAGGGTAAAGTACGAATTTAACTGCATCCCCACTGCTTCTGTTCTACGATTGGCGTGGTAACTTCTTGTTCCTTAGCAACCATATGGGTCATCATCTTCGACACTAAGTTCTCGTGACGGCGGCACGTTAAATACGTATGGAAGAGATTATATCATATGCTCTAATTAGCGCTAAGAGTAAACTTACGTGAGCAGCAAGCGGCACGGCATTTGTTGTGAATCCGTCGATGAAACTGCTTTTGGGACGCCTGTAATAGCGTCCTCGCTTCATGTGAAACAAAATAAGCCGTGACACCATAACGAACGTGTTGTGTTCGACGCGATAATTTAAGTCAAGCTGCCTGGATAGAACCGCTGATTACCATTTATTTTGAAATAGCTATCCGAATACACCAACCAACCGCTGGCATGCAATTTTAGTTACGAAAATTGATGGCGTAATGTGCTGAGTTTCTTGTAATAATTAAAGTATTTAATTTCATACTATTGAGCACCAGGTATGGCATTATTAAATAAAGCAATAAACACATATGCAAAACTATAACATAAATTAAAAAAATGATAATTAAACTATATTTAAAATTATTACAACTTCTAACACGAAAAATTTTAAAGTCTCTATTATGCAAGGAGGAGGAAGAAAGCGAAATCACTAAGAATTCAGTGGGTTCATACTTGGTCGTCGTTGCTTTGCGCTGGCGTAAACTCGGAGGTTAATGGCTATTTGCATGGCTCTCTTTTTTTGGTCTTTAATGGTTTTGTAAGAAACTTCGCCCCAGATAATTCTGATATAATTACTGCTACCTGCTTCTTAAATCTTTAAGTTATTTTGTTATTACAACCAGAGGTTTATAAGTTATTGGTAATTAAAATGTCACTTTTGTCATTTCTGATCTTTACTCTACAAAACGAGCCCCCTACTTAATTTTTTATTCAGTTATTAAACGATTATTTTTATAGCCAATAATGAGTACGTAATTTTAACTATTATAACCTTTTAAAAAGAAACGTAGACATACTTATATAAAAGCTAACCTCACTCTTTTTAGTTTTATTAATATTCTATTAGGTTAATTTTTTTAATTTTTCTGAAATTATAAATAACTCTGATCTTGTTAAATTAATGCCATATAATTGATTTATCTTCCCCTTCAAGTAGGCGTTCACTTTTGGCGTGGTAAAAAACGGACCTAAGTAATATCGACCCTTCATTTTACCTTCATTCTTAAACTAGAGCATTAACAAATAAATGTGAATATTCTTGTGCTGATGGAAACTCGGTATACAGAGTTGCTTTACGCCCACAATTGACGATTAACATGGGAAATTGTTTCTCAGGATATCTGCTAATGTCTACTACTTCTTAGGCCTTTTAAATGATTTTATTGTTAAAGTTAAAGCATTACTAATTCCTTTTTAAGGGGGTACAACTGGTTAAAACATATACCACGTAACCTAATCTAGTTGATCCTTTTTAAATAAAGCGTGCTTCATTAATGTTAAGGTTCGCTCTTGTTAGCAAAAAATTACCAGTGAATAGCAAAGGTTGAGTAGCTATCGAACAGCCAAATGAAACATTGGGACTAAAAAATGTATACCGCACCACATGGGCCCGTTCTAGATTTGTATTATATATTTCTTGTACTGAAAATTCCAGTATTATAAATAGGAGAGTTAATGAGTAAAAAAAGACTAGTTTCTTCTTCTTATCGCTCGTCTAGTTCACCCATAAAAAAAGCTAAGGTATCTAGGCTTACAGACACAGACGAAGTTGTAGAAGAACACAAAACCGATGATACTACTAAAGCAGTTGGTGAAAACTGTGTAATTTTTATTTCCAGTTCAAAAGCTGAAGGAACTTTTGTTACTTATAGGTGGCTCTGAAGAAAATGAAGTTCAAAAAGATCCATTTAACGCAACTAGTACTCAAAATACAACAGAGGAAGGGCTTAACTCACCTAACTTTGAAGAGAATGGTCCAATTTTTTCCCCGAAATTATGTTTAATATAATCACCAGTATACATCTTATATATACAGTTATACTATTTTTGAAACGCTTTCTAACAAAGCCTATTTTTGTTATAATATTATATGTTTTAGCTTCAATCTCTTGGACGGGTTATGTAACTCAGGATCGCAGTCATTCTTGTCCTTACCTGGACACCATTGATAGGTTTTTTAATTAGCTAATAATTTATTTATAATTTTTAAGCCTAATATAATACTTTAAAATAATTATATATTATTATTTAAAAAATTTTTATCTGGTGTAGAGCTCGCTTGGACTTCGATTTTGAAAAGGTGTGTTCTGTGTCGATGATGACTCAAAACGTTTATGCTTGTCTAGTTTGCGGAAAGTACTTTCAAGGTTATAAGGAAGTTATTATATAAAGAATATATAGAAGTTCACTTAGTATAAACTTGTCTGTGTTCCGTTCTGTCCTCATTAATTTTTCTTTAGGGCGAGGAAAGGGTACACACGCCTACAATCACAGCGTTACGGCAGACCACCACGTTTTTATTAATTTACAAACGTTGCGGGTGCGTCAGTTTTCATATTTTAGTAGTGTTTTCTACAAAGTTTAAACGTAGTTCTACTGTCTTCCTGATAATTATGAAGTTATCGACAATTCCCTACAAGACATCAAGGTTAGTCCTTGGCGTCTTCTTTTTTTTTAGTTTTTGCTATTTTTTTAAACATTAGCGAGTTATCAATCCTAAATTTGAAAAGAAGGATGTCAAGATTCTCGACAGCTTTAGTAGAACCATCCGTTGTCTAGATGGGTCAACATACACGTGCGGTATGGCACATACCGTTTGGGCAAATCTGCCTCTAGATTGGTGATGCGGTTTTTTTTAAGGGGTGATGGGACTGAATAATATAAAAGCGAATGACTATGTTAATGTTGTAGTGCAAGCGATTATGAGGTGCAAGAGATTTAGAGACTTCTTTCTCTTTCCTGCGCATTATCAAACCTGCACTCATCCTCTCGGTAACCCTTATGCTTCCTACGGGGAGTTGTCACGCTGTGCCGCTCGGCCTTACTGAAACTATCCGCTGCAGTGCTGCGGACAGGCGAGTTGGCACGTAAACTTTGGTGCACGGACAACTATAAATCACACATTAGTCCGCACGAGCTTCTACAGGTATTTTCTTTCCTTTCTGTTTTTTTTTTCCTACTTTAAACCCTCCAATTAACGAAGGCCGTCGTCAACACCAGCCAGAAACGCTTCCAAATAACCAAGCAGAGTGAGGCGGTCGACTTTCTAGTTTGGTACCTTAACACGCTCAGTCAACAGCTCTCTAGAAAAAAAAACACACCAGGTGCATTTTTTATACCGTCGCTCGTTCGTTATTAGATCTAACCCTGCATGGCTGCTAGATATCGTTGCTGAGTGCTTCCAAGGAAAGATGGTGATGTCATCTCGGCGGATGGGCTCGAAAGAACTCCTAAACGATGCAGTAAAGCTCACCTTAAGCATCCTCGCGCCTGGGAAGGGTCGACTTGAACTTTTCTACACCGGCAGGTCGAGCAGGAGAAGGCGCAGGCAGCCGAGGATGCCCACGAGGTCTTTGACACGAAACTTGAGAAGATACCGTTTTTGTATCTTACTTTGGGTGCTTTACTTTCCGAAGCGCCTTCCATTCAGCTCATTTTACTTTACTTATCGTTATCCTATAGACGTCCCTCCACCTCCTCTCTACGTGGACATTGAAAAGGACGACATAATTCCACAAGTCCCGCTATTGGATCTCTTCAGAAAGTTTGATGGTGTGACTGAGCAGGTGCCTTTTTCTGGCCATCCGCTAGATTCTTCAGTTTACATGACCTACTGTAGAAAAAGGGGAGCCTTGCACACACTTACAAGATCACGAAGATCCCCCGTTACTTAATTCTGTACATCAAGCGCTTCACTAAGAATAACTTTTTTACGGAGAAGAATCCGACCATCGTAAAGTTCCCGATTAAAAATCTCGACCTGGAAGACTGTAAGCCGCATACATTGCCACTTTTCTTGGGCTTCTCGAACTGGTGAATAGACTATAGTGTGGGTGATGGGGAGCCCGCCCGATACGACCTTCTTGCGAATGTTGTTCACACGGGGAAGCCCAGTCTGCTTGGCGACAAGACGGCTGCCCCCTCGGAGGGGGGAAGGTATAAGGTTCAAATTCTGCATAAGGTACCCATTTAAGCTTGAGGAGGAGGGGAGGGCGTTCCCTCTCACGTGGCTTTCTCCGTCCTTTGTAGGCCACCGGCAGCTGGTATGAGATCGAAGATCTGCACATCTCTGAAGTTTCGCCTCAAGCTATCTCGATATCGGAGGCTTATCTCCAGATATACGAGCTGGTGCACACTTAATAAATGCAAAGTATGCAGTTTGCCAGCGTTGGTGAACTGTTATTTATTTATTAAGTGAAGTTTTGGAGTAAAGTATTATTTTCTTTTGGTATTAAATTTGAGTGATTCCATCCTGTTTGTAATTTATACTGTTTGTATAACTTTAATTGCTTTTTAAAATGATAAAAAACCGCTTAGTAGGTTCCAATGCTCTCTGCAGCATCCTTATAGGTAGCGCCTCTGTAAGGAGGGAGAGCAGTAGGTGAAAGTCTGCAGTGTAAGCTTCAGAATGCTGAATACCTTGCGAGGAGGAGACTATTAAGCTTCCATCAAAACCAGCAGGCGTTCCAGCAGTTTTGTACTGTTCGCTAAGAGGTGTCATCGCCCTAAACAAAAAATTCACTGCGATTAGTATAAGTATGAAAGGCTCCTCTGGCTTACTTACGAAGGCCTGAGGCCGTCCACGGAGGGCACCACTTTGCTGGCTTTATGCTCCAGTAGAAGATCGATCAACTCTTTGCTCTCAAGCTCGTAGGCCAGGTGGAGTGGGGTGATTCCCTACCGCAGGCTGTTACAGGGGTTTAAAAAAGATTCACACTGATTAAACTAACATGCTTATTTGAGACTGTTGCGGGATGCCCGCGAGCTAAAAGAATTTTTGCGAGATTTATATCTTTTCTTTTGATTGCAAAATGCAACGCTGACTGTGGCTTTATAGTTAGTTACTACGCAAGTCGTCACAAAAATAAACTTACACACTATAACAAAGACGAGTTACGCGCTTTAATAACCGGAAGGATTATAACTCAGGAGTTAGTTAAAAGTAAAAGTTAATTTATGGTATAACTTTCTAACTTTTAGTATGAAAATAAGTACTAAGTTAGCTTAGTTACATAAGAATCAATAATAAAACACGTACACCCCAAATCTGGTCAGTGGTGTGCACAATATAAGGCTCTTTGTCTAAAAATTTGGTTATTCTATTAATGTTACCGCAAGCTGCCGCCAAAAGAAACTGTCTTTCAATCTAAGTTGGGAGAAACAATGAGATGTTTTCAAGGGCTTTCTTTAATCTATAAAACTAAACGACATTAGAAAAGCAGTTAATGTTACCAGAGTTTTGCCGACCAATTGAGCCTCACCTTTTGAATATTTTTCAAAACTTGATATTTGAGCAGATACAGCTCCGAGATGAACTTCGGCATCGACTTTACCTTGGGAGCTTTCTTCCATAAACAACTGAAACAAAGTAAAAAGATAAGAATAATCCGCTCGAGAATAAAAATAGAAAGGAAGTATTCACTCCAGGTCCTACTTCAATATCTTCACCGACGAGCATGTTACACTAGAGCTTGCTAAGCAAAATTTGAGGTTCTTAAACAAGTTTGGTCTTCTCGTTGGACCATTAGCTTTACCCCGATATGGTTGGCCAGCTTCTTTGCCGGAAAACTGTGGCTTTTGTGCGACTTCTTTTAGTAGATACTATCGAGTAGGTTTTATTTACTTTTACGGGATAAGTGGGTCATCTTCTAGCCATTTTACAGCTAGTCTGCTTTTTTGAAAATTATCAGTATAAGGACTTTCCGATAAATATAGAACTAATTTTATATATTGCGTAATATTATTAACTTAAATTTATTGAACTTTGAAAAGCTTAAGTACTAGTTAATAGTTGAGTTCTGATAGATTCTGTTTGATCAATTTTTTCTTTAAAAAATAGAGTAAGTTATTTGCTATTAGGTGATCATACTAACAAAAGACGACTCGAAATAAATAACAAAGCGAGTTAACGACCGTAAGTCAAAATTTCTTTATTAAAATAATGTTATGAAGCCCCTCCTGATGGGATATAAGGTACAACAAACTCAGAATTTAGACCTGATAGTAAGTTTTGCTTTACTTATGCGTCTTCAGACGGTTAAAAGCCGTATAAGAGTGGTGGAGTAAAGGCAAAATTGAACGTAAAAATGGTTATGGAAATAGAAAAAGTTACGAAAGCACGCTGTCAAAAACTCCGCGGCGCAACCTTAAAAATGTTCTTTCTGTTTTCCTTTTTTCTTGCTTTTTTCTACAAACAATGTGTTGTACGCCTCTTCATAGCAATACAAAAATAAGGGGTTCAATATAAGTTAACATAGTATACGGTAAACTGCTGGCCTACAGTTAAAAACAAAGTAGTGTTATTACGTATAATTAAACCAAAGAATATTACACCTCTGCAAAATAACGTTTACAAATAATGTAAAAAAAAGGTTTAAAGATTATGGTTAGCGCATGCAAGTTAATATAAAATCCTTTACACCATCGCAAATATTTTACGTTACCCGAGAAAAGTAAACAAAGTTGACATAAGCTCGCTCAAGTAAGGCGTAAGCTTTACAATAAACCGTAATAAGTTTTAAGAATAACCTTTCTCTTAAAAATTTTTATATTTCCGATTAGGTACAGTATACAGTAGAACTTTTAAACAAAAAAGTAGCGGTGTGACTATACCCGACAGGTATAATAAGTTAGTTTACAGCTTTTATTGTAATTGCGGGTGTAACGAAACAAAATAAAAAAGGCATATAAAACCTATGAAGGCTCATTAAAGCAGATATTTTAACGAGCGGTATGAGGTAACGTTGTGCAACTGGACGACTATAAAGATAGCTAACTGTTGTTTTCTTTTTCTGAAGGTTTAACAGGTTTTTGCCCGTCGGCAACTTGAACAGTGAAAGACGAATTGCACTTAATAATTGCTTTTTGTTGCTTTCTCTAAAAACAAACACTCTATTTTAGCTATACTAAATAAATAAAAGTTATCATATACTAAAACTAACAGCTTTAACTCTTAAGCGCTTTACTCTCTTCTTAGCGGCCGCTTTCTCTAGTTGTTCCTTATTTCTACTAACTCTTTCTTCGAATTCTTTGGCAGCATCTTCCTAAAAAAATGTTATAAAGATATATAAAATTCTTATAATTGACGTAAATATTTCGAAAACGAACAGATTTTTGTAAATTTTCAAAAAATTGTTGCCTTCTCATCTCTCTTTGCCTCGTAGAACGGAAAACATGGAACTCACCGCTACCCGCACCAGCACTAGAGCCTTTTCATATAAAAAGTTGTAGTATAAAGAACTGATTTTCGATTAAAAAGAATCGTGAGATCAACAGGAACCTGAAACATTTCGAAAGAATTCTTTAGGTTCTGAAAAACTTAAATTTTTAGGCAATATTTTCTGAATGCGAATGGGTTTGTCAATGTTCTTCATCATCGTCTCTATTTGTAATTTGTGAAGCTCGGTTACAGTTTTAGGAAGAGGTGCCGTGGACTTGGCCCAAACTTTAACGTTTTTTTTACTGGGAGAGCTTGTCATAATCTACATCTACTGTAGACTATGTGTCCTTGCATCCGCACATTTTCCGGTAGTCTTCAAAGTAATGGAAAAGAGCCCTTTTTAGTGGCACAACACGAGGTTGCTTAAACTCACCGCTCTTTAAAACAAATTAATGATTACTAATCAGCTTCTGTTGAGGCAAAAATTTGAATAAATTGTAGCATTCAAGTATTAACGTGTATAACACGTATAATAATGGCGAATAAATATATTTAATACAAAAAAGTTGTTAATGACATAAATATAAATGAAATATTTATTAAATTTGCATATATAAAAATTTTATAATGCTTATATATTATTGCATATTAATATTTTTAGGTAATAATATAATTACTAAATACAAAATATTAAAGAGAATCGTATATAATTAAAAGTCTATATATCTATATAAAATATCACATACACATATATATTTTATTCATTATCTAATAGTTATTAATATAATTTTTTTTTTAATTTTATCTCTCGTATGATCGATTTGGGCACGCTATTTATGCAATTTCCCGATTCTTTGCGCGAGTTTAATTCATTCCATTGTTAAAGTTATCTTCCTTCCTCGTAGGATTATGTACTAAAAGTATTATTAATGTTGACTAAAATGAAACTAGTTTAAGACCATACTTACGATCGACTTTACTCGGTCTGAATAATGAACATAACCGGGTAATAAGCACTATTTTTACCTATTTTGGGGTGGGATTCGACTATTTGTTCTTTATAAACAGGTACGCGGACTACGAAATTTACAACTCTTCTAAAGGGGTCAAAGAGTTCGAGCAGTGAAGATGTGCTGTGCTTATGACCAGTAATATACTAGTAAAAAAAAAATTAAATTTAGTGAAAATTGTTTTCCAGTAGCGCTTTGTCTTATTACTTTAAAAGTTAGCGTTAGTATGACCTTATAATTGTCATGATACTTTTTTCACCATGAAGGGAAAAAACCCATTCAGCTGCTTACAGTCTATCTAACCTTTCGCAGCATCCATCTAATCTAATAAATGTCTTCCAAGTAAGCCCGGATAAGTACCTAAACAGCGAAGTTTTCCCTCAGCCGGACCTGCCTCTTTTTGCTAAGCCACCATAATACTTAGAAACTGCTGTAAATTTAGTAGATAGGTTGCTTGCGTAAAAAATAAGCAAGTGAGCCCCTTATAAATGTTCATGCTGTCTCAAGTTAATAAACTTCTATAAAAAAATTATTTTTCAAAGCTTGCTTTTATACACGAATCAACGGCGTGGCGAGTTCAAGTTGTTATATAAGTTAAGTCATACTGAAGTTGAAAGTTGCTGTCGCCTTAGCACAGTAATTAAGAGCATTAACGCGCGGCTCTCAAGTCCGGTATGATGGTTTCACATGCAACCTTATAAATAAGATCCGAACAGGCTTATGACATTTACTTTCTGCAGTTTGCGCTGAAATTAATCTCTTCGCGGATGTCCTTTATAAATCTTCCATGCAATTGCTGAAATCTCTATTGTGAGAAACCCAGATAGACAAGCAACCGAACGAAATTTTACCTTCCACACTGCGAAAAAAAAGTATAGGATAAGTCAAGTTGACCTCCATTAACCAATAAATGAGTATATTTTTTAAACTAGAGAGCAGTAGTCATGTCGTCTTTACTACTTTATAAATTTTAAAAAAAAAAGTTTGCAAATATAGAAGTATACACATAGTTTCCCTGTGTATATTGCAGAATGGTGGCTAATTTTACCCATACCCGTCTTTTGGCTAATCCTTAATAACGATAGGGGGGAGTTGTGCATAGCTCGGTCAACTTTTATCTGTTATTCAACTACTGGCAAATTTTTACCGTTCGTTCGTTAATCTTATGGCCTTATTCTCATCCTAACCGAGTTAAAAAATTATTAAACTAGAATAGAAACACGATAAATAGTAGTTGAAGATTGAAGCATGGGCAGCAACTCCTCTAAGTCTAACAAGCGCTGTACATCTGGGAAAAATTCCTCTACTAATAGTTTTAAAAATGAAAAATATATTATTCAACGTGGAAATAGTTACTTGCATCCAATTTCTGAAGTTTCCTCTAAATTTCACAAAAATAGCTGCATTAACCTTGAAAACAGGAGTAATATTGTTGGCTTAGATAATAACACTAACCCGTGTGTATATAATAATAACGAGCTTAAGATTTCTCCTGATCTTGACAGTGGTATTGAAAACTTAATTGTAGCTCCTTGCGGAAATAAAACAAGTATTAGTAATCCTATACCAAAAAATCTTAGCAGCAAGAATCGGGCAAAGAAAATTTTAAACTCTTCAGTTTCCTCCAGTAAGTTAACTTTTCTTTTATAATACTTACCTCTTAATAAGTAGGCTAACTTATTTACCTTTTAAGGCAGCCTGGATACATATAAAAGTTGCAAAACTCACTTAAATAACCAGTTTTATGAACTTACGACATTGGAAAAAACAAAAGTTAGAGTATCTCCAACACTTCCTCATATAAGTGATAGAGTTAAAGGTGGAACAAAAAATAAAAATTGGATAGAGCTAACATATTACAAGAATATTTCTACCGCCTTTTATGACTCCGTTTTCCTTAAAAGTTGTTCAAAATCATTTACCCTTTGCTTACAATTTTTAAGACAAATAAATAATTTGAAAAGTTCCAAATTTAAAAAGAAAATTAACTTTTCCGGAACCTTAAGCGCTATCTCAAACAAACTTGACTTTACTTCAATAAATAATATACACCAATTTAACAATTGCGACTATAATAAAAATTTTTGTGTTAATAATAACCTTACAAGGAGCAGTAGTGATGTTAACTTGAATAGGCTTCAGAAAGAGGAACGTCGTGAAATTATTATTTTTTATATTACTTTCCTCAAACAGACAGCTACACAGCCGGAATTGGAACAAACACTTTTAAGGTTATCGCTTGCCTAGAATAAAATTTACTTATTTATTTTTTAAACAATTAGTATAGCGGTTTCCCTTTACGGCCATTTTTATTTATTACGTTTTAATGAAGCTGATTCACTATTTTTTGACGAAATTTTCAACGAAAAAAAATGCCCTATAACAGTATTATTATGCATAAAATATCTAAAAATTAACTCTTAATATATTATGTTTTCACCATAATTTTTTAAAAACAATTCGCTAATTGCATAGAAATATGCGAAGGAGGAACTCGAAATCACGCCCACCATATTTGAAATTTTTAAATTTCTTTTAGCTTTTTTCCAAGTTGCTGCTCTGAAAGCCAATATCGGACTTGTGACGATGATATATGTTACTCGGCTTGTGACAAGCAGTCTTGTTCTTCATCCTTTAAGCTATAAGCGAATGGCACGATTTCCAATAATTTGAAAAAGTCCAAATTTATTAAATTGTTTCGTAGATTCTTGGCTCAGCGTTAGTCGCCTCTAAGGTATGGGAAGATCAAGCCGTTTGGATTAGCGACTATTGCCCTGTGGGACTTTGTTTATTAAAAAACTGACTTTTTTATCATAAAATATTTATAACTAACGACCAAACTTTAAATCTTTTTTATAAACAAATTAAACACTTCTTGTGATATTGTGTATTTCAAATTCAGATTATGCCGGATATTTCCGTGGAAAATTTAAACAAATTAGAATATTCAGTTTTAAAGGCATTAGATTTCAATATAAACATAACAACAACCGAATATACTCTTCATTACTTTAACCTCAGACGGTAATATGTGGTTGTAATCGAAAAGTTAAAAAGCAGGTTAACAAATTAATTTAAATTTATACAGATTTTTGCAAATTCAAATACAGTATTGCTTCTCGGGAAGAAACTAATAAAAATTTATAGTTTATTATGAGCAGCTTTTGTACTTATTATTAATAAAAAAAGTATTATTTACTTGTTATTCTATTAGTTAAAACTTTAAAAGGTTAATAACTATTATCAAGATTACTAGTTAAGAGTATGTTTTTTTAAAAAATAATATGTGTACAAAATATGGTAATAAACCAGACCTTCAAACACACCTATTAAGTAATTATCAAAATATTGATTTTTTCCCTCTCTTAATATTCCCACTTATTAAAAATGACCCAAGTAAAAAACTCCAAAAATCGTTTTCTTTCGGATTCAGTACCTGTTTAAGCCTACAAAAACTAAAAAAAGTCCAAGTTTAAAGATCAAGAATAATATAAAATAAAAATTAAAGTTTCTGCTTATCAATAAAAAATTAAGTGGTAAAATAATATCAAACTTAATATTTTTGTCTGTACCAAGCAAACTATTATAATTATAACAATAAATTCTCTGTATTATAAAGCGCTTACGTTAATAAGCTCAAATATAAAACTAAGTAAACATTTAGGAACCAACATTAGTTTTTTTCCACGTACACCTAGCCGATTCACGGTCCACCAATCAACTATTTATTTAATCAGTTCGTTTGCTCACCACGAAAGAAAATCGCATGGCATTTGCTTATATGATGAAACCAATAAACAAACTTAAAAGATATTTGGGTTTGGGTTGTTTAGGCTTTTTTTTCTTGTAAGTTTTGTATTATGCCTGAATAATTGGTCGAAACTGACTCTAAGGAGTTGTGCGTAGCGCAAAGTTAGTTTAGAGTTTTTATAATTTTTGTGTGTGTGTTTATTTTTTTTGTTTAATCGTTATTGTTAACAGGCTGTTGAACGGGTATACTTTGCATCTCCTCTTTAATTTTTTTTTTTCAAATAATATGTCTAATTGGTTTTGTGTCTACTAATCATCAATACTTATAATCATCGTAGCTTTTAATTTTTACGTAAAAGTAATATTGTTTACATAGGCGTATTAATTTTTGATAAAATAATTTTTAAATTTCTAGCAATGGAGACGTTTTTAAAACATGTCTTGCCTGGTTTAGGAGCTTTAACCTCCAGCATAATGTACGGGTCTTCCATACCAGGTGTTTATAAAGCTAGGAAATTAGAAAAATTCAATGAAATGAATCCGCTTACATATGTCTCACTCTGCGGGTACTCATTCTGTAAGTTGGCTTTCGGCCTAAGTTTTTTTAAATTAATATACTTCTTTTATTATTTAGCTTGGCTAATTTACGGGTTTTCGCAGGAACCGTTTAATTTCTATCTTATAGCTTGCTCCTTTTTTGGTTTTTGTGCCTCCTTGTGGTGTTTCTTAGGCGTATATTCCCTTTGTACCTTTAAAAAACTGTTAATCTTGACGGAAGCTCTTTTTTTCTTTCTCATTATAGAACTTTTTTCCATCTCTTGCACTTGTATGCTACTTCCTTTTTTGAGAAGAAAACCGTTTATAGAGTATTCTATACTCCTTTGACCACTAATTATTTTTGAGAAAAATTTATTTTAGGTACGTATGTATCTGTCACTCAATCATATTCTACGCAGCTCCTTTTTCACGCATCATTAAAATAATTAAGGAGATGAATTCCATCTACGTTTACTTGCCTCTTGCGTTTGCTAACTTAGTGGATTTGAGTCTTTGGATGGCTTGGGGCGCGGTAGAGAAGGATTGGTTGTTTGTCATCCCTTGTTGTATAGGAGCGTTTTGTGCTGTTTGTCAAATAGTTGTTGGCTTGGTAATACCAAGGTATACAAAAAAAAGTTAAGCGTCCTTAAATTTAATTCTTTTAATGTTCTTTAGAAAATCTTTAACGAATAAGGAAGAAAAAGATACTGTAAGTAATGTAGGTAATTTCCTTACTGACTGGCGAAAGAGTGATTCTTGAAGTTCATATGGTTGGTGTTATGCCTGAATGTACTAATAAATCTTTGAATAGTTGCTACTGGAAGATTTGTAAACCATTCAAGGTAGGGTTGAAACTTGTGTATAATAAAGAGCTGTATTGTTTCAAAATTAAAGCAACTATTAAATTGATGGCTTTATTTTAAAAAAGTTTTTTTTAAATTATATATAAATTGTGTGGTCTAATTAAGAAACGAATATAAATTATATATATAAAGTTATACTGCTATTTTATTGAGGAAACAAGACTGCTTATAGAAACCAATGAAATGTACATTTTTAATATTTAAAGCATTGAACAGTAGGTAAACAATATTGTTTGGTAAAGATTGTAAGTACAGCTAAACTGTCTGGTTAACTACAACTGTCTTCCTGTTTCTGGTCCTATTTTTTGTTTTTGTTTCAATGTAGCTTCTCTGAGCAATGTAATTTATGAATTACTTGGATAATTGTAATGATAACTTCGATAAGCCGGCCATTGCCGCATCCTGTAATTAAAGAGTGAGATAAGAGTTATACTAATCGAGTCTTTCTCCTTGTAGTAATAAAACCGAGAAAGTTGTAAACGCGGACATATTACAAAATATTGAGTTAAAGTTGCTCTATTTCCGAAGCAAAACTTATCACTTGGAAAAAGGGTAAGCACTTTATCTATGCTGTATTTTTGCCAGTTTGGATGGTTTCTTACACTTATATCTGAGTTTACTTTCAAGCATACATCAAAATAAATTTTGTGCGGAAGTTTTCCTACCGAATTACATATACTATTTTTCGAGAAGCTGCTGCTAACTTTGAATTAGGTCAAAGCTCGAAAAAGTTTTACTATTGTTTGTTTGAAAGCGTAATAAATTAGTAGAACTGTTTTTCTTAGCAAAGTTTAGCTAGTAGACTTAGCCATGCTTCAATTATGTTATAGTTTCATTGTATTATAATAATAGATAACCGGTCACACCTCTTGTTGTACAGTTTACACAAAAACTTGCCTAAAAGTTCTCATTAGAACAAATAAAGCGCTCTTGAAGTCTAACGTCTGTATACATTGTCAATTCTTTAGTATTTTTTAACCCTTTACATCTCCGTAAAAGCTTAAAATTTATTTTTAATGTTTCTTACTTTTGCTTCTGTAAGTTTTAAACCGTGCTTTTTTATTAAGTTGTGGTACCCCCCCGAGTGCACGAATTTAAAAAAGAAAAATTGCCCAGTGCACCCTTTTCCTGTTTGGTGTACTGAACGCATAATATTCTTGTGAGTTTTCTTAATCAAACACTTAAATTAGGCTCCTGGCTTCTATAGTGAGTTGAGTATTATATCATCCAGCTTACAAACTTTCTTTCCGGACACCGTACCTTAAAAACACAGCCTCTCACTTTTAACTTTGACCTCTGACTCTCCTTGAACTCGCGATGTTGTAACTTAGCCAAATAAAATTTGTGTACAAACCCTTTAAAATCCAATTATAGCTAGTTGTGGACTTTAGCATATTATCTGTTAATTTATTAGCACGTTAAAAATTGGACGCCCACAATAAGGGGACAGGAAATCAATTATTAAGGAATTAGCCCTAATACACTTCCTTACCTTACTAAATTATTGCATTTTGACTTTACAGAACATTCCTTATAAAATTATTTATTCTTCCAACTCCATAGAAAGTTAAATCTGGAGTTGGCGGGACTCAGCTATTGGGACTTTTAAACCCCTTCCTTAATATTATTAAAAGTTCTTACAAATTTCATAAAATATTGCCTAAGCACTAGTTTTCTCGTAATAACCTTATAGGAATAACATTAAAAAAAACTGTTTATTATTAAAATTGTAATTTATTATCTTAGGTGGCACGCAATATAACAGTTTTAGTTTATATGGATAATCTAGTAAAAAAACAGTTCCTTACTTATCTCGCTAATTTATATCAATTGATCAAGCAGTAAACGAATTTTTCTGGTATTCCTACAGCCTACGGATTATTCTCTTGCAGTTTAGTACTACCAAGAGAATCACTATAACTTTGTATACGAAGTCGAGGTACAAAAGTGTTCGCAGTACTGCTTAACCCTGACCCATACATTAGAGATCGAGTGACTATAGTGTTATAAAACTTTTTTAAGTACTGAACAAAATTTATCATAAGTAATTGTTGGCCAGCTCTCACTACAAATGACAGCAGTACCGCATATATAAAGTCTTGTTGTAGACGTTAGTACAGTGAACAAACTATAAACCTGCACATACTTTTGTTGTTGTTGGTCATGAGCCCCACTCGCGTAGTCTCTCCAATTAACTGTAGCACTTATAACAATAAATTGATATGAAGAGAGATAGCAATTTTATTTAACTGTACTGCAGCTGTACCCAAAAGAAAAGACGAGAGACATCTGCCGGTCTTCGAAAGAGTTTTAAACCGCTTAATCTAATTTCCCCACTCTCGGAATTTATGAGGGCGAATTAAATACGAGACTACCAAAGACCGAAAAAAAGGGAGTCCACCAGTGCGCGCTATTTATAGAGATATAATGACTGTCCGGAAATACTGGAAGAGCGAGGAATGCCCGGACTTCCACCCATTTGGGTCAAGTGGGTGGAAAACGCTGAAAACTACCACCAGGGGAGTCTTGCATAAACCCGAGGCCACCTGGAGATACCGGCCAACCGGGCTTCCCCGTTTTCTTTAGATAAGAGACTGCGTGCAGATCATCTGTATGATACATATATATTTACCTAAATATGGTAATATGCTTGCCCAATGCTTTCCACGTGCCCCCTTCCTGGACACATTTTAAAATCTTCAAATGCAAAATTTGCAAGAGTTAGCTTTCTATATTTGTTTAAAAAAACTAAAAGTTATTTTTACTATTGAAGGATATATTATTATAGTTTATAATGATAGATAACTCATTAGTACGTTTTAAATCGACTCTGTTTATTTTTTTTAATACTTGTAACTGGTTAATGTGGTCTAATTAGATAGCTGCAAAGTCACCAATGTTCATCGAGATCCTTATAAAGTTAAAAAAAAAAAGCGTTTAATTTATAGCTGGATAAATAATATATATAGGTTTCTATATGAGAAGTAATAGAATAACATATTTCTTCTATTTCAAGTCATTACTTATAAGCTGTAAGTAAGAAGTTTACAGAAATAAGTTATACTATAAAAAATATATCCAGCGCATAAGCTAACCCGTGCTTTATAAAGGCTCATTTCTAAAATAATCTTGATTTGATCAACGACTACCAAGCGAAGGTATTATAAAATATTTTTATATTGTTGAAATGAATAAAATACAGTGATTATTATTAATAGTTTACAAAAGCAATAAATTAACTTTTTTTTTTACAGATGCTAAGCAAAGGTTCCTTTATATTGTTGATTACTAAAGTAAATAACGAGTCAACATTATTTTTATACTAAATTCAAAAGCGATAAGAAGAGTTGTCTTAGTAACAAGAGTTAACAAAAGGAATATATCTTGTAAGGAATTTTTTTTAGAAACTTTACATATTAAATGATTATTTAATGCAATAGGTAATGAGCTAAGCTCAACCACCATTAATATTGTGAAATCAACAGCGCCAGTTTTAGCTAAAACTGGTTATGATATTACGAAGACCATGGTGTATAAATAACCACCAATGTTATAGCAACCTATTTTTACTCTTACTTTAACATAATAGTATAATAAAATGTTATCTGAGAATGCCGAACTGCGATTTTTATTTAATGCCTCTCATCAGTTGGAAATAAAGAACGAAATTGCCCATCAACCAAGAGCCTTAGTACTTTTCACGATGAGATGCTTGGTGGTTCATTAAAAGTTTTTTAGGCTTGCATGATGTATAACTACGCTGAAAATATTGACAATTTAAAATTATTGGAGAAAGCAATTGAATCAGTCGCACAAAAACATGTTTCACTTTTTGTTCTCCCAGAACACTATACTATTGTGGGAGAAAATCTTTTGTGGTTTTTTTTAACAGTTGAATAAAGTATGACTGGGAATCCAAGTTGGAACTTTTTATTAGGGCAATCAAAAAAGTGCTGGGAGAGAAAGCAACCATTCCCATCTTGCAGGCTTGGAAAGAAGCTTATTTTCACTTAGCTGGTTAGACAAAAAAGTTTTCATTCAAATTTTTAAACAAATTTTTAAACATATATTAAAACTGACTTCTTGTCTTTCTTGTGAAATGCCAACTTCATTCCTATTTTACAAAGTAGCTAAGTTGACTACCTTTATTTATATATAGCTTGCAAAACAATAACTTAGAGGGGCGGCCTTCTAAGTTGAGCAAGGCGTCTATATTTGTATAAAAGTTAACCCATAATATGAAACGAAAGAAGAGATGCTTTTTTTTAAAGATTCATTAGTATAAACTAAAGGGGGCTGGTGTATAGTTATAATAGTAATTGGCTAATATTAAACATCTCTAAGCTAATACTTTTCGAACAGTAGAATGAAATGTGGTGCTAGTGTTTTACAATAAGAATCTTTAGTAGCTGTTAATATATAAGTTGTAATTTTTCTTTTTTTTTTTTAATTGCTTAGGCATTTTTATTAAAAGAGAAAACGAAATTCGTACAAACAAGGCGCTTCAGATTGGAGGTTGGGAAGGTAAAGCGATGTAACGTTACAATTCTTGTAGTATCTGCTTTTTGATCATTAGTTGAAAAAATAATTCGCTTATTAATATTATAAAATAAAGTTTTGTTTTTCATATTTTTCATAAAAAAAATTTATAATTTTTAAGTCTTCAATAATTTCTACAAAAGTTTATATTTTTAATAAACTTATTTTTATTTAGAAATGTTATATGAATTATATTATAAATATTAATTTATATATTAAAATTGTTTTTGTTCTATATTATTTTTATTTTTTTTTATTAGAGAAACTTTTTATTTACTAGTATTTTCTAAAAAGTTTATATTCTTGTAAACTTTTATTTTTTTATTTTTTTAAGCTTTAGCTATAGTTTTTAATTTTAGAGTAAAATTCTTAAGTAAAGTCGTAATAAGTGCCATGAAAAAAGGAATAATTTAGGTGCTACTAAAAGTTCATACAAGCAGTGAATGTCTTTCGCTATTGCTTATAAATTTATCCTTTATTTTTAAATAAGGATGGCGATCTTTTATCGTTGCCAGGAAAGTCAAAGAGAGTTCAGTAATTACCTCCTTTTATCTAAAATCGAAGGTAAAAGGCATCTAAACACTTTTCTTCAATCTTTATAAAACCTAAACAGCGCCTCCTTTAAAGGATGGAAAGCCTGTACTTAACTATAAGCCAGGCCAATACACAGCGCTTAAATTGTGTACGGAAAAAGTTAAAGCTTGCAGAAATTATACTCTTTCTAAGGCGGCTGGTTATCTTTTTCAGTTAGATTTTATTATTTAATTTAAGGTTATATAATGTATAAGGCGACAATAAATATCGCATTAGTGTAAGACGTCAGGAGCCAGCCGAAAAAGGGGCCCCGCCTGGTCTTGTATTAAAGGCCATTCTAATTTATTTTTGTATCTTTACTAAATTTACTTTCGCTTTGTATATAATTTTAGGTGTCTAATTTTCTTCACGATCACATAAATGTCAATGACGAAGTACTCCTTGGAGTTCCCAGCGGAGTTTTTACTTTTAATCACAACCACGCCAAGTCAATTCACGTTTTATTAAATCATAGCAAATTTATAACTTTTTTCCCACGAGTTATTAAAATATTTATTACGTATTATAAAGCGATGAGAAGCCAATTGTACTAATGAGTGCTGGTGTTGGATTAACGCCTATAGTAGCAATGGTAGGAGCTACTTCATCTTGAAAGAAAATTTTAATGCTCAAGAATTTATCTTCGTCTTATTTATTTTTCTTAGTTATTAATGAAAAGTCATAGGAGTTTTACTCTTAATTTATATATAACTCTGATTTTAGAAATAAAGTTAGTTAATTTCAAACACGAGGCCTTTTTTAAATAGTTTATTTCAGTTGCATTCGTTTTTAAAAGTTTATTAATTCAAATTCTGGAGAGACTATTCGCTTAGTAAGTTTAAAGTTTTATACCAAACTATAATCTATGATATTGTTTTGTTCACACGAAACAGTAACAATGACTTTTGCCATACTTAACTTAGCCGTTTAAGAAGGGCACAAGATTTATTAATATTATCAGTCGCATTAAAATAAAGTAGTTTTCTGCTTATTTTATTTTTTAAGTGATATTTAAAAAAAGCTTTTAATAACACAAATTTAAAAAAATTTAAGAAATACAAAAAATTTATAAGTTATTATCATTTCTATCTTATTAATGTTTATTGAAATAAAATTTTACTGCCAATCTTTTTATTACAGCTTGATTTTATATTAAAAAATAACGTGAAAAAAAGCGTGACGGTGATTATTTCTAACCGAAATAAGGATGTAGAAGCGTTGCATGATTGGTTTGTAGCTTCAGAAGAAAAACATTCTAATCTTCAAGTCGTGTTTTTGTGTAAATCCTAATCAGATTTCTATTTATAATTTTTTTTATAAATTATAAATTTTTTTCATTGCTATCCATCTTTATTAATGTTATTTAACTTTTTATTATTTATATTATTATTTAATCTTTTTCAATGTTATTTAATTTTTTTTACAAAATAATTTTTAATAGTTATTCTTCATTTCAAAAATTAGTTTTTTTATAAATATAATATGAGAATAATGTTAACTAATAATTAATAATGAAAGTTTTTAGTGTTAAACTTGAAATATTTAAGAAAATATTTTATTTATTAATATAATTTTTTTATATAAAAACTTAAAATTTGTAATATATAATCATATAGTTAAAATACTAAAATTTAAAAAAATTCTTTCTGTTATTATTATTTTTATTTTTTGTATAATATTAATATTAAGAAATAACAAATAATAACATTTATTAATTATTACATAAAATATAAAATATTAAAAATATACAAAATCATATATCTAATTTTTATCATATACTCGTGTGAATTCAAAGATGACGATCCGCTTAGACTTTCCTCAAAAACTTTAAATGCCTCTAAACTAGATAAGCTTTTGCCTAATAAAGATTGCCACTACTTTTTTTGTGGACCACAAGGTTTTTTATTTTTTTTCATAAAAAGATTGTAAATTTATATTTGTATAGGATACATGAAAATGGTTTGTGAACAACTACTCAAATGGAAAATCCCTGAAGATCAAATTAATTACGAATACTTTGGGCCTACCAGGCCTTTATAGGACGAAAAAGCTTTTATTAATAAAAAAAAATTATTTTTATAAATCTTTATTCTTCACGACGATCAAGTTATTCTTTCCCGGTTCTGTATTGCTCATTTTAAAATTCTTGAAATTCAAAATAATTAATCTTTGGAGTCTACTAGGCCTTTAGAGGGCGAAATGCCTTTAAAAATTAATGAAAAAAAACTTTTATGTTATCACCTCCGATTTACGTAATACTTATTCTAAGCTTGATACCACTTTTGTACGTTCCACTGAGTTTAGTTATTGATTTTCACACATTGCCTAGTTCCGAGGCGCCGTGGGACCCGCGGATAAGACACAAATAGTTCAAGGCGCAAGCAATAATTTTACTACATCAACGACATATCTTCAGATACGCTTAAAGAAAAGCAGTACTGATGCAGACCAGCAAGAATACGATAACTTTTCATAACCCGAAGGGATAGAACCTTCCAAACATCTTGGGTTACAACCCTGTTCTCTCTATTTTCAGAGTTTTTGCAGCATGCTGACTTTCGTCTATTTAAAAAGGCGGTTCATTATCAGCTAGTCCTCGCTTCTTAGGTGACTCTATCTTATAAGAACTAAATTTATAGTTAAGCCAAGAGGAAGATACTTTCCTTATCAGGTTATCACTCTTAGACCTAGGTAACGGCTCAAGATTACTAGATCTTATATGACTTGAATACGTTGCTTTATGCCTTTATCCAAAGAATAACCTAACCAAGTAGAGTCAGTTAGAAAAATCCCTACTTATATAAAAAGGTTATTTTCTATAGCTTTTACTTATTGCTTAAACCAGAAAGTAATCTAATACATAATTAATAATACATAATTAATCTTAAGGTTATACCATCTAATAGTATACTCTTATTTGAATGTAAGCCCTATCTCACCTCCAAAAGAATGATCAAACACAAAAACAAACACAGTACGTTATGAATATGATTAACTCGCTTGAAACACTAGGGATCAGGGGGGGAAGTTGACCGAGGAGAGTCGTAGTGATAATGGACTGCTTTGATCAACGTAAGTCCGCACGGTTCCAGATAAAAGCGGGTGGCCAGTACCCTGCGAAGGATGAAAGAGATTGGATTCTCCCATATGTAGAAAATAAGCCTGGTCTCTACTTGTTTAAGGGCGTTTGTTTGTCTTTCAACAAAAGAAATTATTTATTTTTTTCAATTGAATTTATTAAAATAATTGTTATAACCTTGCAAATTTTTTTAAAGCCACCTAAATAATTTAACTTTTATTTTTTACGCTCAAATAGAACTCGAACTTTATAGAGCTAACAGGAAGCCATCCTTTGCAACTGGTTTAAGACATTTCAAAACACATGATTTTAAATTGTTATAAAGTTTATATAAAGTTATTAGAAAATGAGGTCTCCTCTTTGTTATTAGTTTGTCTTATAGCGAACACCATCTTAGTTATCTCTTTTCAAGGATGACAATGTTGCTGGAAAGCTCTATAAGAATAAAAAGCTAACTCGTTACTTTATCCATTTATGATGTTATTGCCTTTCAAGGTGAGAAATTTTTGGGTTTACAACTGAATTCAAAATAGAATCACCATCTAGTTTGTGGGTTTATGCTGTTGCATGAAAATATCAAATAGATATAAACGGTATTACATTGCTTGAAATTTAAATAATAAAATAATAATTTGAGGAGGAAGAAAAATTAAACCGTTTTTTATATACTGCAGCTTATAAAGAACCTTTGCCAAGTTTTTTAAAGTCGACGTCCATTATAGTAACGAATTAAAAATATATAGGACAATAAAACGCAATTAATGTCATAAACTAACAATGTCGCTAGACTATCTTTTTTCTACTTTAAAACGCCTAACGAAGCCGTACTAATACTAAAATTTTTGACCACAATTATTGGAATTTTACTAATTTGTAATATTTTTTTTAAACATTTAAAGCATTCTATTTAACACCAAGAGTCTAAGTAAGCTGAGAAAAGTAAATTTAAAATTGTTACTGTAAGTATCTCTAAATAACTACAGCAGTTATGTATGTAGTTATAAAGACTTCTAGAAGGAACAAAATTAAAGATTTACTATGTGAATTTGTGATGGCTTATTTGTGTGATAGGTAAATACCCCAACAAAACTGGCAGCAGACAACTTTTTATTATATAAAATTCCTTTTAAATTATCTGTAAACTTGGTGCCTTATTTTTGAGGGATGTACTTTGTAGTATAAAGGGAAGATCAACTTTTAAAATGATTTCCTTATAACTAAAAATTAATATTTTTTTTTATTAGAGAATCAAATTCTTAAAAGGGTTTTACAGGTGTAATGTTCCCTTTTTTATAACGGTAGTACTACGATAGTCGTATATGCAAGTATTAATGTTAAATGAGTTAAAGAAAATTGTTGCTAAGTATAAAATCGTAGCCAATTTTTGTACGAATTTTATAACTACATAATTGTTTAGGGATGAGCATCTATCGATTTCTGAAATGCGCGAACGAGGGCTATTGAGAACCGAATTTTAAAGACATGCGTGATATTATTTAAGTATAAAACTACTAAAGGAGGCGTACCTACAGACGGAGGGTAAGGCAAAGTCGATGTGAGAAATATGAGTTTAGGTTTTGTACTGGAATAAAGATCTAGTGTTTTACCTTCTTCCACGCGCAAAAGTAAACAGTTACCAAAATAATTAAAGACGATAAAAAGTACGTTGAAGCAAGAACATTAGTTTTCTCGTTTATTTTAAAAATTACAGGCGAAAGCCAGTCACAAAATTTTGTAATTTTGTCATATCTAAGCTAATAGTCTATGTTTATTTAAATTGATTCTAAGCTAAATACAGTTAAAGTCAGTACAAATTGAAAAGTTTATGTAGGGTCACGCAAGTAGCTAAAATAATAAATTTTAAAAAGTTTATAATTGTCTTGAGTTTACTCTTAGAAGCTTTAAAGTGAGAAGGCTTTTTTAACAAAGAGGAAGTGAAGGAGCAAATAAATGAAAGTCGAGACGGTAAATTTTTTTTTGTGGAGGGGGAAGGGAGGTAGTGATTGCCTTGAAGAGTAGTCGAAGAGCTTACAATATCACACTAAACCATAATGAACGCTCAATATGGGCGCAATAGTATTACCCTTAAATTTATATAGAAATACAGCACTAGCAAAATGTGAGGGTATAAAGTTTATAAAGCGGAGAGGATATAATAATTAATTTTTTAATTTATCTAAAAACTTTTGTTTCTTCTAATTCTGTTGGGTTACTTTACTTTTGCAGTATTTTTATATATAAATAAGGTATAAAGAATTAATAATATTAATAATATAAGTTTTATTTAATATCAATATTTGCGTTTGTATATGCACTACTCTTATCTCATATTTCTAGACTATAACGTATAAAAAAAAAAAGAACTAAAATAGCTGGTTTACTTCTCTGGGAGGGGGCACGTCCCCTTCATTTCCATCACAACTAATTCACGTGCTTCTTTTAACTTTGAGTGAACTTTTTAAATTTAAGAAAGAATTTATTTCTTTATTAAAAAAAATACAATTTTTTACTACTATACGAAGTTTATGGAAATAATAATGCTACTATGAAAATTTTTACATTTTCTGAAGTAGGGGTTACCCCTTGTTCTGAACGTCTTGTTCTTAAACATTTAATTAAGGTGGATTAAAAGTGTATTATTGAGGACTTTGATTCCTCAAGTTTTCTTTAGTTTGTTATGTTTCTTAATATATAAAGTTTTTTTATTTATAAGGCTGGAGGATACGGCAGGCTTAACGCTTCTGAGCTTCGGAACATAGAAAATATGTTTAAAAAGGGTTCTATACAATTCTCTCTCAATAGAGTTAATTATTTTTAACGCAGTCTTCCAATTTTTCTCATTTTTCCTTTATCTTTTTTTATAGGCCTTGTCTATACGTAAAACATTTCTGCTTAATAAAAATATAACTCAGTACGGTAAGTTAATGTCTTTGCGTACTTCCTTAGTAGAGCTCTACTCGCAAAGGTTTACTTTATTTTAGTTCAAAGAGAGAAGTAATTTTTAAACAATTTTTTATATATATAGAAAAGACATAATATTTTTAAGTAAAAAGTTTGACGCTCCTCCTTTAACTTGTTTAAGATTAATTTTATTACAAAAAGGTTTTTCGAAAGGGGACGTTAAAAAAGTATTTTTTTATATTTCTTTTTAAGAGTAAACGTTATTATAGTTTTCTATATTTGTTAGTATTAATTTTTGTTAGCTTTTTAGTTTGAGGAATTTTACTGATGATTGGGATAAAAAACAATTTCTTTTGGCTGCCGAGAACGATATAGTAAATTTTAATACTTGATATCTTTTGATTTTTTTTAGAAGGCTTGTCTTTTAGGTCAATTCTTTAGATTCTTCTTTACTGGAAGCATCAATACATTTTGAAAAAGCCATTCAGTCTATTTTTTTATCTTTAGGTTTTTTCTAGGAATTTAAGTTTTTTAATTTCTATTTATTTTTAATTATACGAATACCTATTTAATTTTTTAAGTTTACTTAATTTTTGTACTTTTATACAATTTATATTAATTGTGACTTTTTTTTTTACTGATTTCTTTGTAAATTTAAAATTACTATTTTTTTATAGTTTCAAATAAACTAGGTAATTTAAATTTATTTCGTTTCTAGATTTTTTATAATAGCTTTTTTTATTATGAACTGTTATGTTGATTGAGTTGCTTTTTTTTAAGAATTTTTTTTGTTGGTTCCGTAAGGAATATTTATACGTAAACTTATTATAAGTTTATTTTATTTTTTGCGCTTATGTTTAATATTTTTGTGCTAATTGCAATTAAATTTTGCTAAATTTTAATTATTCTTAAATTTTCAAGTAAGTTATTCAAATTTTTTTTATTGAATTAAAGTTTATCTTTTGAATTTTGACTTTCCTTTGAACTTCTATATAAATATAATTCCAGAAATATATGTTTTATTTTAATTTATGTTTAGTGAAGCCAGAATAAATGAGAAATCTATTAGTTACACTATTTACGACTTATATATTTTATTCCAAATTTACGAATTATTACTTATTAATAAACTTTCCATTAAAAATTTGTAAAATTTTAAATTTTATATACTAAATTTGAGGCTAATTTTTTTTAAATTATAATGAAATAAAAATTTAAAACTGTTAATTGTTTATCAGTATTATTTTTTATTTATATATATTTTAATTTTTTTTAAGTTTGTTAATTAATTTTAATGCCGTATAATAAAATTTTTTAATTTAATTTATTGTTTATATAATTTATGGTCTTTATAGTTTCTTATACTAATTTGTTGTTTCTGTTTTTTATAATAAAGAAATTCCTTTTTATTCTGAAGATCAAATTCGAAGTTATAAAATGGATTTGAGTTCTCCTGATCTTCTATTTGAGCAGCCGATTTGTATTAATAATAAGAAAGTTAGATGGTCTAATTATTATAATAAATTTTTATAATTTTAAAATTCATTAGTTATAAATTGAATATTATTATAATTAGAACTATTATAGTTATCATTCAACTATTTTTCTTTGCAGGCTGGAATTAAAAGATTCTTATGGTAGGGCTGAAGGTCTCATCTTCAAAAATATAAAAATGCAAGTTAAAAAGTAACGAAAGTTAAAAGCAATAAACTTAAATATATATATATATGTTTTTCGCAAATAATAATGGTGATATAAAGTTAAACAGTTGAGGAGTATAAAAAGTAATGAATAAATTGAATTTTATTAAAGATTATTGAGAAATTAATAAAATCTTTAAATGAAAATTTTATTTCATAAATTAATAAATTTTAAAGCATATTTTTGAAATCTTTTATTAATTTTATGCTTTTATGGAACTTCGAATTATTTTTAAATTCCAATTTTTTTATTTATATAAAAGTTAAACTTTTATACAAAATTATTAACTTAACAATTTATGAATTTTAAAGTATTTTTAAATTAAAATTTTTTTTTATTATATTAAAGTTTGAACTCCTCAACTTTTATAAAAAGTAATAAATCATTAATAGGAAACTTTGAATACTTTAAGTTATTATTTATTTATTAGCATATTTTTAAATAACTCAGACTTTCATATTAAATAAATAAAAATATAATATAGTGAAATTCTGAATTTTTTTAATTAAAATATTTTCTTCATAAAAAAGATTAACATTACACATTCGTTGTATTTCTGATAAAGAATATTTATAAATAACTTAAATTTTTTATATATATAAAATCTTATAATTTTATGAAACTTCCATTTTTTTAAATTCATATTTTTAATAATGAAAAAGTTTTTAAATAATATTAGTTTTAATAAAAAGTAATTTATTTAACTTTATGAAACTTTAAAGTTATTTTCAAATTATAATTTTTTTTATAACAAAAAAAGATTAACATCACAATTTTTTTTATTTTTATAATGGTTATATATAAATAACTCGAACTTTTACATATAATATTTAATTTTATAATTTGATGGAACTTCGAATTATCTTTAAGTTGAAATATATTAAATAAAAAAGGTTTTTTTATAATAATCATAAAAACTTTAATGCTAGAACTTTTATAAATTATGCTACACCCTGACAATATATTTTTTTTAAATAGAGATTATGGATATATAATGTACTTTTTAATTTCTTGCTATAATTTTTTTTAACTTTTAATATTTCTTATAAGAAGAAAGTTTTTAAAAATAAATTTTTAGATTTATTATCTCTTAAATTATTTATTATTATATAATATTTTTTATTATAAAACAATTTTATATTTTCTTCATCTAAAAAAAGTTGGCGAAGTTAAAAGTTTTATTTTTATGTAGATTCAAGTTTTTAGCAATTAAAATTTTAAATTTTTATTGTTAACTTCTTTTTTTACATATTAGAATTTTTTATAAATTAATATTAATAAAGTTTTTATTATATTTAAAAAAAATTTGTATTTTTTATTTTTTCAGGGAACCTTTTTTTAATTATAATTACTTAATGCTGCAAAAAGTTATTTATAAATTAAAAATTTATGTAAAAGAGATTTGTTTATTAACAATTTTTTTAAAATTAAAACAGATATTTGTGAGTTTATCTTATATGTAAATGAGTTGAATGTTATAAATAAATTGAAGTCCTATTTATTAGTAGATTTAAATTTTTGGTATTAAAATTTTTATTGGTTCTCAATAAACTTTTATATAGTTGGAAACGTTTTCAGATATATAATAAAGTTTGATCTATTTTTTTTAAATGCTCGTTTTACATTTTTCTACTTGATGTGAAACTGCTTTCTATGTATTATATTTTTTAATCATAGTATAGACACTAGCTGTCGGTACTCGGTTCGGGTACTTGTGGCTTTTGCTACTTAGGCTCGAATCGGTTCGGGTTCTATTGGCTTTGCTACTTGGACTCGCTCTGTTGTGTCGGCGGTGCTATCGTCTCTATAGTACTAGTACTTGTTTCTAGTATCTCCCTGGAGGCTTTAGTGTGGTCTATGGAACTAGCACTTTTATTCGGTGTTGGCTTCTAGATACTAGTGTATTTACTATACTATGGTAGATACTAGGTACTAGTACTATATATATAAGCGGCACCGCACAATATTATAAATGTGTATTTACGAAATTAATCTTTTAATTATAAAATTTATTTAAAGTTTTATTACTTTGCAGATTCATAGTTTTTTATGGCACCGAATTTTTTTAAAAAGTTTTATTAATTTCAAAATATTTTTATAATATTTAAGAAGGGTTTTGGGGGACTAATATATTTTATAAGTAATAAAAAGTTTTTTACATCACGAATTAAAATTTTGTTTTAAAGTTCATTTGGTAATATTAAAGGTTTTAGAAGTATTTTTACTGTTTTTTATAAAAAATTCTTTTATATGTTTTATAGTTTTTTTAATTTTTTATTTTCATTATGTATTATTTTATAATTTTTATATTATTAGTAGAAATTTTATTATATTATCAAATTTATTGTATATTTTTCATTACAATTTTTTAATTCTCAGATTATAGTTTTTCTTTTTTCTATTAAATTACTTTTTAAATTTTTATTGAAGTTTTTTTAATTCTTCTGGTTATAATTTTTAACTTAAAATAGTATATCTTTTCTATTTTATATATTTTCTTTATTTCTTTAAATTTAACTATTATATAATTTTGTAAATACTTAGTCATAAAATTTATACTATTGTTTTATGTTTATATATTTTATTAATTTCATTATTTAATTTTTTAATATTAAATAATAAAAGATAATTTTTAATTTCATTATTTATTTTTTTAATATTAAATAATAAAAGATAATCCATATTTTATGTTTTTATAAATTTTCAATTTTTTTAAGGTACACTTCTTTGTATGGGCCAGGCGCTCTCATGTTTAAGTACGGATTCTCAGAACTCCTTAAAGAAAAGGTTTATTTTTGTTCAACTTAAAAATTATTTATAAAAAAATAAAATCATTATTTTTATTTTTATTTATGAATTTTAAAGTTAATTATTATGAAATTTAAGAGTAATTATAAAGAAAATAATTTTATTATTATCTAAATAAATTTAACAGTTAATTATTCTGAAATTATAAATTGATTAAAAAATAAATATAAAATTCCTGTTTTATTTAAAGTAAATATTAAAATGAGACTAATTTTTTTTTTATATTATAAATTATTATTATTATTCATAATAAATTATAAATGTTATTTTTAAAAATTATTTTAAAAATCTAAAAAAAAGTTTATTATCATTAAAGTAAATTATAAAATTTATTATTCTATAATTATTTATAAAAACTGAACGAACTATTTATTATTTTTATCACTTTCCTAATTTATAATAAATATTAAAATTATTTTTCTGAAATGTAAAATTTATTTATAAAGAAGTAAATTAAAAAAATTATTTTATTATTTTTAAGTAAATTTCTAAATGAACTTTACTTATTATTGTTACTATATGAAATAATTTTTAAAGTACTATAAAAAATCTTTTATCATTCATTATAATTTTTATAATTATCCTTTTTAATTATTATTTATAATAATCTCTAAATAATATTTATAAAAAAATTATTATCTAAAATAATTTTTTGAAATCAATTATTTTGCAATAATAAATTATTTATTAAAAGTTAAATTATTTTAAATTTAAAATTTATTATAAAAAAATGTGTTTATTGTTAAAATTTCAAAACTGATTTCTCTAAACTAATGAATAAACCATAAAGTAATAAACAACTATTATTTAAAATTTTTTATTCTGACATTTAAATAAAAAAATAAATTTATTATTACTATTAATAATTATAAAATTAATCATTTGAAATATAAAAATAAATTTTAAAATATTAAATTTAATATTATCATCGTTATTTATAATATATATTAATAATTCATTATGGCAAAATAAATTTATTATATTATAATCTAATAAATTATAATAGTTTATTGTGAATTTAGAAATTTATTATTATTTTAATTTATCATAAATTTTTAAATATGATTGTTTGTTATATATTTTATATAAACTTTTTGAATTCTAAAAATTATATATAAAAAATAATAATTATTATTATTGCTAATAAATTTTTTAGAATAATTATTCTGAACCTAAAAATTTTTCTACAATTAATTAAATTTATTATTATTATTAATATATTATATTTTAAATTTGTTTTTTAATCTAAAAATTATTGTTTAGAAAAGAATTTTATTGTGCATAATAAATTCAGAAAAAAAACATTTTGTTAAACTATAAAACTAATGCAGTAAAAGTTAGCCCCCCCCCCCATGCGACGCACCGTTAAACACTCGCTATAAATTTTTAACGGAAAAAAAAGTTTTTTGTAATTTTTTATTTTTGTTATTTAAGATTTATCATTTCCATTTTTATAATTAACAAAATAATTATCTAAATTGTAAAAGCATAGCATAACTTTTATTTACTGTTTTTATCATTATATCTAAAAGTAACCAGTATATAATTTTTTATTATTAATAGTTATTAATATATAAATTTTTTAACAATTTTTATTTATCATCATTTTTATTTCACGAGTAGAAAACATGTAAATTATAATGTTTATTCTATTTACTATTTTTTATTTAAAGTAAAGAATATAAATTAGGATTATCATTATCGTTCAAAAAATTATATATAAAATCTAATAAAATTATGACTTAAAATGAGTTATTAATATTGAATATTATTATGGATAATTGAAGAAAAGAAATACTATTTATTTTTTATTTTTTATTTTTTTGTAAAAATAATAAAATTTTTAATTATTATTGTTATTATATATACATGAAAAGAATAAAGAAATTGTATATTTATTATTTTTTTAAATTAGTAAAGAGTTTTATATATAAAATTATTTGTTGTATAAATAATATATACTTTATTATTTAATACTATTTTATTTATTATATTTTTATATGTAAAAGTAATGAATGTGTAAATTATCATACTACTATTACTTTTTTATTCTAATTATAATAATTTTAAGTAAATGGATATAATGAATACAAACCATTATAATATTATTATTTTTTAAATACAATCATCATAATTGATTACAATCATTCTACTTTTTAATTATTATTATATATGAAAGTAAAGAAAGATATTAATTATTATAATATTCATTACCTGTATTATTGATAAATGTTAGGGATATATTATTTATTATTATATTTATTATAACTTTTATATGGGAAAATAATGAATATAAAATTTTTTTATTAATGCATTAATGATTTAAATTTCATAATATTTAAATAAAATTATAATATTTTTTAAAAATATTTATAATTATTTTTTTATGAAAGTAATGAATTTAATTTATATAAGAGTAAAGATTATTTAAATTTATATCTCAATTCTTATTTTTTATAATAATAAATATATGAAAATGAAAATTTTATTTTATTGATTATAAATAATTAAATAAAGAATTTTAATTTTAAATTTTTTTTCCAGTTCTTAAATTTATAAAATTATGGCTTCTATAATAACACTTTTATTAACAATAATCTCTTATATTTATACTTTTACAAATAATCTTTTATAATTTTTTTTATAAGAAATTTCTAAATTTTTTAGTTGAAGGCAACATTAGTTTTGGATGCGGAGCATTTGTTTTACGATACTTCCTTGCAGGTTTTTATATTTATATGCAGAATAAAATTGTAAAAAAACTTTTTTTAGTATTAAATTAAAATAAAAATTAGTTTTAAAAATTTGAAATTAAATTTTATTATAAAATTTATTCAGTTTAGAAGAAAAATTGTTTAGTTTTTAGCTGTTTAATTTTGTTTTAATAAAAGTAATATTAAAAATATCTTTAGTGATTGCCATTTTTTATTATAAATTTAATTTTTTATAAACAAAATTATAAAAAATTATTTTATCATTTATTATTTTATAGTTTATTTTTTAATTTGTAAATTGATTTTTACTAAAAGGAGAATTTTTTTTAAGGAATTCATATATTATTAATAAAATTACTTTATTAATTAATAATTTTTTTAAAAATATTATTAATAACTTCTATTGTTTTTAGGTCATGTTTAACTAATAAATAGTTTTTTTTTAGTTTTAATTAAGAAATTGAGTATTTTTCGTTCTAATTTAGAGTGAAATGCATATACTTTTATATGCTTTCTTTTCACTTTGATTTTTTTTTTAATTATAATTTTATTATAAAATGTATAAATAGTAAAATTTACAATATTTTTAATGGTAGATCAATTTTTTACTTAATAAGTTCCTTTTTAAAATTTTCTATAATGAATAATTTTTTATATATAATGAAATACTTTAATTTTTATTTTTATGAATATTTATTGCAGATCTGAAGTCCTTTTTTAAAAATTTGTTAATTTTTTTAGTACGATCCGTCGCTTCCGAATAATCTAAATTCAAGTCAAGTTGCACCAGTTTTGCTGCCCTCCGCCTTGCGTTCATCTCATCGGATCGTACGTTGCTCGCTTTGTCGGTTAACCACGTGTCCTTCCTGCACGTGTTTTACGACGGATCATCTTTATGTTTGCACCGCTTGCTGCACACGTGTTTTATTTTTTTGCTTTAAAATTTTATTTTTGGTTTCATTATTTTTTTTAGGGAAAAGTAAAAAAGAGCTGTTTCCATTTTTAATCCAATCGAAGCAGGAACCTTTGAAAGCAAGTAAAGTTGTAAACGATTCTCCGCCCTCGCAAGTTAATAATAAACGAAAGAAAAAAACTACCAAACCATTGAAGAAAGCAAAAATTCACGAATCTCATAAATTTTCTGTTTAAAGTGTTCATCTTTTTGGGCCCTTAAATTTTTTATATAATTTATAAATTTCTTAATTTTCTAAATTTTTTTAAGTTTTTTGTTTAAAACTTCATATTCTCCTTAAATTTGCAGAATAAAAATTTTATAAATTATAATATTTGAAAAATTAATTTTTTTGTTTATATAAAAATATTATAATATTTCAGCAGAATTTATATAAGAAAAGTTATATTTTATAAATATAATATTTTTTTAATTCGGTAAAATAAATATTTAATAAAATTTTTATATTTTTTCTTAGTTAATTTTTTACGTTATATTAAACTTCAAGAGAGTAAATATTATCTATTCCTTTTAAGGTTAAAATTTATTTTAATATGAAATTCTGGAGAATAAATAAAATATTATAGTCTTGCAAAGTTAATATATATATATGAATTCATTCACTTCGGCAAACATAATGAACATTGTAGAAAAATAATTTTTTAATTTTTTTTTCTCTTTATATACAATCTTTTTAATTTAGCCAAAATGCGCGAGAAGTTTACTCTTTTTAGATCCTTACTTTTACTTTTGTCAAAAAAAAATTACATTGAAAATCTGTAGGAAAAGTGCGAATATTTTATTGTAATATATTTATTATTAGTTTTTATAGTGCATCTCTATAATAAAAAATTTAACTTAATTTCTTTTTGCTTTTTTTTCTTCTAATATTCCTAATTTAATATATTTATGAAATAAATTTTTTATTTTAAAATAATTATATTTCCTTTTTTATTAAACATAATATCTTTTGTTTATTATAATAAAACTTCTGCGTGACAAACAACAAAAATATTAAAATAATTTTTACTATAAAGAACTACAAAAATTACTAAATTATAAATTCCAAGAAAATTAATAATTTTTAAAGTAATATAAATTTTTAGACTTAAAATAAGAAATAATAAAAAACTTGTTTATAATATTTATACATTTTACTATCAAAAAAAAAAATTAAAGGAAGTTTTTAATTTATTGATTTATATTTTAAATTTTTTAATTTAGGAATTTTTTTTTTTTAAAAAAACTTTTTTAGCTTTTTTGATTATTTTAAAAAGATTTTATACGAATTTTCATTACGTTGAAGATTTCTTATACTATAAAATTTCTTTACTGGGCTTTTGTGTTTCTTTATAATGCGAGAAAGCTCTATATATAAGAAAAAACATAATAAACTTAATAAAATTGCCAAATAATAGATTAAATGTAGAAGGTATGAATATTTTTTTTAATATATAATAATAAATTAATATATTTAGACTTCTATGAAATTATATAAATTAAATAATAATAATAATAAAGTAGAAATTACAAATATTTATTTAACTTATAATAATAAATAATCATTAAATAAAATTTAAAATAAAATTTAATAATAAAAGTAAAAATTTTTGATACTTATTTACTTTATAATAATAAATAATATAAAATTAAAAAATTAAAACTTTTCTAAAATAATAATAGATATATTAAAATTTTAAAAAAAGTAGAATATATTATTTATGTACTTTATAATAATATAATAAAAAATTTAATAATTTCTATAATACAGTAATAATATAACTAAAATTCTAATAATTAAAGTAGAAATTATAAACATTTAATTTTTTTTATAATGGAAAAAATTAAAATTTCTTAAAAATAATTAAAAAAATAAAATTTTAATAATATAAGTTATATTTATATATTAATTCATATGAAATATTAATGCAATAAAATATCTTAAAACTTTTTCATATCATTTATAAGAAAATAAATAATAAATATATATATAATTTTTACTTTTTTAATTAATTATAACTAATACCGGTACAGTTCTATTCCTCTGCATAAAGGCAAAACGATTTTAACTCCAAAAAAAATAATTATATTAATAGTTATCGTAATAAAAGTAAAGAATTAATAATAATATAATTATTAAAAATCATAATAAGCGCTAGGAAATCAGTAATAGTTTTACTAATAATTAATGCTGGGGCGTGGATTATAATTGGCTTAACTTAGTTTAAAACCATAACAATCCTGTAGTGCTCAACTGGCAGCACCGAGAAGGCCCTCACGCCTTGTACTTCGTATAAAATTATAACCTTAAGAGTTAAAAACTATATGAAGTGATTATAAATACTTGAATCCAGCATTTTATTATGATACTTTTATTTATCCTCGTTGCGAGCCTGCAAAAGTTATACTAATATTCTATTATTAACTATTTCTGTCTTCTTTGCAAAAAGAGGAGCGTTAACTAGATTAATTAAGTACTGATGAAATTAACTAAATACAGAAACGGGATATAGAAAAAGCAGACTTCACACTAAAGTAAAAAAGGAAAGAATTAGAAAGTTGCAATTTAATGAAGAGATAAGAATATAACTTATTAATAGAAAGCTAAAGTCATGGGCAAGTTCTAGAATAGACGGCCATAATGCTATATTTTTAAGAAAACAAAGCAAAAAAAAACCTTTTTATAATATAACAGGTTCAATTTAAATTTATAAACCAAATAAGGAATGAACTACATATATGTACGATGGCGAAGTGCAATAAATAATATTTGGGTTATGCGGTTTATAAGAGTTGTGTGTATAATCTAAAGTACAAGTAATTTTTTTAAGCTTATATTTTAAAGCGAAAGAATAAAAAGCTTTTCTTAACAGAACTGAAATTCTTTAATTAGCAGATATTTAATAAAAATCATTAGCCGCATAAAAATCATAACTTGGAAAAATTTTAAGTTTTCATGATATCGAAGTAAAAAATAAAATAATTGTGAAGTTAGTTTTTTAAATAATTCTAAATTAACCTCTGATCCTGAAGATACATATATAGTATGTTAAGAATAGTTTTTGTTTAGTATTTTTCCAATTAAGTTCTTTTTTGTAAGCATAAAATTTTTTTATCATGGTTTATATATTGGTTCTTTATTTAACTGTTTAAAAAAAGAATTAATCCGTAGGGTGATACCCTGCAGTAAAACAAGTATCTCAAGGTAATAATTTTATAATGTTACTGAAGTTTACAGTCAGATACTGAGCAAAGTCACGGAAGTACAATCATTTCTGAACAACCAAGCGCTCTTTTCGAAAGTAATGAGGAGAGCGGTAAGCATAAATAATACTTAAAACAAAAAGAAGTATACTTGGCATTACATGCTCTTCCTTTGTATGCATATTTTACTGTATATCCTTGCTTTCTGTATTATATCCGGTGAGTATTTAAAGTAACCGTTTCCCCATAACAATTTTATATTTCTTAATTTTAGTATTCTTTATTTTTTCATTTATAATTTGTTTAGAAGTACCTTTAATGCTTTAAAAATAATTTCTCATCTAGTGGTTTAACAACCCTATAGATTTAAACTTAGTAAGATACAAAAAATTGCAGCTAGACATAAAGCAGGCAGTTTTTAATGTTAAGATCTGTGCAAATGCAAGGTAAAATTAAGCGCAGTATGCTTAGTTTCCTTAATAACCAATACTATTTGGCGTAGTTCATATAATTTCCAAAATTGACGTATATACGGCAAAACTATAAATTTTCCATATAAGCTAAAGTATACAATCCGTACCAAAAAAAATTATTCCTACTTTTGTCAGAAATGGCGCTAGTTTTTAATGGTTCCATTGTATTGTAAATTTTCTCCTTTAGTGATTATTTCACGCCCACAATGCGTGCAGTGGGTCAATGATTACACTAAAGCATAAAACGCCCCTTTTAAAAATTGTGGTTAACCTTGGATAATAAAAATCAGGAAAGAGTAAAGTATTATATTAACTTATTAGCAAAGAGTCAGTGGTGTTAAATTACATTTGGTGTCTTTAATTCAAATTAAAAAAAATAAAATAAAATGACAGCTCAGTATTTAATAAATAGAGAAGAATATATACAAACTACTCAAAAATCCTTTAAAACCACAGCAAGATTATAATTATAGATGTCACAAACATGAAAAATTAAAGTCCAGCACCATATTACGTTGCTCATATACTGCTTCTCTCAAAAAGTCGAAAGTAGTTTATTAAAATTAAGGCCAATATATGATAAAGTCTATAAGTAGAATATTTTTATTTAAAACCTTCCTTTTGTATCACTTTTCCACGTGTAATAATCTTATAAGCTTTTTGAACACCAATTAAAGAATCTAAAGTTTTCTTAAGCCAAAAGCGGAATATGCTTAACTTTAACTGGGCAAAAAATTATTTCTTTAAAAAAGACAAATTTGATAATAAACGTCGCAAATTTCTAGGCATAAGTAAAAATATCCTGTTTTAACCATGTAAAATGAGTTCTTTAGGTTTTATATGATTTTTAAATAAATATTTTTTACCTATAAGCCTTTTTATATATCTTTTTTGGCCTTAAAAGTAAAAAGACAACAGTGCCCGAGCGCCTAAGTGGGATTGGCTGAGGAAATATGAGACTGAGGGGTTGACTATGGAAACTCTCGGTCTCCCTTTGATGCATCATCAGTGTGGCTGCATTTTATATATAGTCAGCCACTTTCGTTTCAAAGTTGGGTCACGCCTGTAGTTTTCAGCGGCGCCTTTTTGGCTTTTTCAGAGCAGGCCGAGCTATTTTGCATTATTGGCTATGCTTTTTAACGATGAGGACAAGGTTACTTTTCGAGATGTGAAGCTTCTTTTTGTAGCTGGTTTATACACCCTTTTATGTTGTTACATAGTATGTATAAGTAATGTACTGGCCGACCGTTATAATAAAAATATCATAACCTTTTACCTTATGGAAAATGGTTTGATGAATAACTCCGTAGAGTCAGTGGTTAATGCTGAGCATGAAATTTATAAACCTTTGCTTTTTACAGATTTACCTCTCAGCGATCCTATACACAGAGACCTTTACCCTATAGATCTTTCTTCGGCTGCTAGCTTTAACTCCGATTCTTCTCAAAAATTCTTTGGAAGCGTAAAACTTTTTTTGACTTTGAGGGATCCCGTGTTGAAATTCTTTCGTGAAAACACAAAGTTTTTTAGATTTCGTCCTTATTTTGCGGATTTATGCGTGTTGATGAATTTCTTGCTGATTGCGTTTCGTTTTTTCTTGTTTAAACAACTCAAGGAGAAAATTGTTGTTTTGCGTAGAGTACTCCTGATTATTGGAACACTTTATATATTACGCTCTATTACTATATTATTAACGTTTCTCCCGAATCCACAACCTTTTTGCTCCCGGCGGGAAAAGGAAAGTAACATATTTTATGAAGCTTTACTAGCTTTGTTAGGATTTAGAACTACTTGTGGGGATACCTTCTTTAGCGGACATACTATTATTTTTACTGTTTGTTTTTGGTTATGGACTACCTACCGTTATAATATCTCAACTCAACTCTGCACAACGTTTTTAAGCTTTTTTTCGATGATTCTTTTGTTGATTGTACAATTTCATTACACCATTGATGTTTTTATGGGTTTTCTGTTAACTTCCTGGGTTTGGGTAAGTTACCACATGTTTGTAACAGTCGATGGTTTCAGGGAAACTCCTTTGGCTAAAGTTATTATGTTTATGGAAGGCTCTAATTTCAATTATACACCCGACAATTATCAACAAGTAAACTTGGAAAGTTTATTAAAGATCTGAAAGTTTTGTCCTTTATATACGCTGTTATTTGTTTAATCTACTAAGCAATAAATTTTTTCTGGCTTTTAAACTTTTAATTTTACCTTGAATTATTCACTTGTATTTTTTAAATTAGTTTAAAGCCCTTTGAAGTAGCAAGAGATTTACTATAGTGTAACACCAACTTATTATTAACTTTGAATATATTTATTAAACTTTTAATTAGAGTAAGATTTTATACTAACTGTTATTATAAGATAGCCACTAGTGCTTAACTGTCTTGTTTGCTTACTTACAAACAACTTAAAACAGTAACTATTACTTATGTTTGTTTTTTATTTGAAGGTATTAAACGGCTGTTTTTAGAAAAAAAGTTATTATTATAAGGTTTTTTCTATGGTAACAACTAATAACAGCTTAAAAAAGAGTAGTGAAAGTGGTGAAATCTACGGAGACTTGGAAAAGCCCGTAAAAGCTTTACAGCACAGCGTAGACATTGAGATGGGTAGCGCTTCTGGCACTGCTCCTAAGAAAATAAATATTTGAAAGAAACGGGATCTTGTAAAAGCAATATTCCTCCCGTTAATCTATTCGAAAAACAAAAGAGGCCCTAACTAAATCAACTTTTGGAAACCAACGGCGTGAATATCCCACAATCTAGAGATACCCGACTTAGAATCAAGATTTTTCCTATGAGAGCTAACGACTGCCGCCCCATAACAGCGATCACGCATGCGAGATCAGGAATTTCAATTCTTTACATATCAACTACCTGAAGAAAAAACTTTGAGATTTGTTATCCGCGAGTTACTGTGAACTCGATCTTTCAACTGTGGAGGGGGATTTGCGCACTCAGGTCGTCGCACCCCTTCGAGTTGAGCGAAGGCGCACGAAAGACGCCGTCAATGGCGATCGTAGGAAGCGTTATTGACCACCAGTTTTAGTACATACACACAGAACTGAGAGACAAAAGGTGTTAGAACTAAAGACTATCTCTCATCTTCAAATTTGAGTGGAGGAACTTCGGAAGGGTAATCGCGTTGGCCAATACCAGCGTTACCAGACCTTTTGGGGGACGCAAGCTTTGCATCGCGGTCCCCCGATGCGTTCAATGGGGCAAGGGCCGGTTGATAGCCCTAGGTACGAAAGCAAGAGATAGTCCTGCTACTTGTGCAAATTGCGGTCGACCGCACACCGCTAATTATCATGGCTGCAAATACTATCCGCGGAAGTCAGTCCGCTAAGTCTACTCCGTTGGTGCTCATTACAAACAAAACCGTTACTTCGGGGGTCTCTTACGAGTCCCATTTGCGGACAAAACTGCATTAAGACTAGCCCGCTATTCCGTTAATTTCTAAGGTAGCAAAAACCACAGAAATTACAGCAGCAGTTAGCAATTTTAACGACGAAATTACCCTGCATGCTTGACACTGTTGAATGGACTAGAATTTGTGCAACTGTTTTCAAACCAGAGACGCACCGCTACATTCGACTATTATTATGGAATGCGAATGGTGTTCAGAGTAAGAAGCATGAGCTCCAGGAGCTGTTACGACGTGAATGAATTGATGTGTGCGCCGTCAACGAGATGCACTCCTTCCTAAAGTCGCATTTAACCTCTGCAACTTTGTTAAGTATCGCCAAGACCGGATTGATGTAGGCGGCGGGGGCGTGGCTATCTTGGTGAAACGGTGCGTTCAACCTCACTCGATATCTCTGCCACTTCTACAGAATCTCGAGGCAGCGGGGGTTTCCCTGTGGAGGCCTGGGATCTGTCTGTGATCGCTGTTTATAAATCCCCTTGGAATCTACTATAGCCCTCCTATTAGGACGCCATCTTTGCGATTGTCTCCTCTGCTGTTTTGTGCGGCTCTGATGCAAGCACCCTTCATTGAACAGTCGAGCCGAAATTTCGAATAGACACCCCTTGGGGCTTATGCTAATGAGCACGGGCTGGACATACTATGCTCTCAGCTACCAACACACTTGGCGACTACAGGCACCATGGACTTACTGGATATCGCCACACTAAAAGATATATCTTACAACGGCAATTAAAGCGCTCCACGACCTGTCCTTTGATCACATTCCAGTTATTCTCGAATCAGGCGACGAGAAAAACACACCGAAGTCTATTACCTGCTTTTTTACCAACTGGGAAAAACTTGCTGAGTTTTAGAAACCATTCTCACGCCGTGTGCGTCACTACCGTCTACATCCGCCCTGCTGGATGATGCTATCGCCTTATTCGAAGGTGCAATGAACGTGGCTTGCTCTTCTGCCGCAACAACTCGTGAATTAACGTACCGCCTCAATCGCCTGCCTGACGAACTAAAGAGACTTCTCTGCCAACGTCGACGTCTTATCAGAGTGGCCCTATTATTGCAGAGCGCCGAAGACAAACATGCCCTTAATTGACTGCACAGGTGCATAAAAAAGAAGCTAAAGGCTCATTTTAACATTAAATGGGAGGCCAAGCTGCCCTATATATTCGAATGAGACGACAGTAGCGCTCCTCCTCCTTTTGGGAATTAGTTAAAAAGAGCAAAAATCGGGACTTGTACTACTACCTCTTCGTGAGGATATATGATAGTGGCTGAGGGTGATGAAGACAAAGCTACGCTTCTCGCTAATCTCCTTCCTACTTAACATGTGCCAGCTTCTCACTCAACTACCAATGATAAGTTTTAACAGATGAGCTTCCTTCTTCCCTAGGTACACGGACCACTTGACCTAGTTAACGTTTTTGAGGTGCAAGCAATTGTTGAAGCGCTACCAATTCGAAAAGCGCCTGGCCCCAACGCCATTACTAATGAGATGTTGAAGAAATTGCGATTAATAGGGATGCCTTATCTGTACCTCCGAGTAAAATCTGTAGTCTTTCTCGGTACCTTTCCGAGTTGATGGAAGACGGCGACCGTTGTGATGCTGCCAAAGGCACTTAAACCGGAATCAGCAACTAGCAAGTACCGACCTGTTCTCTTCTATTAGCGATCGCCAAAGTGTGTGAGGGCCATTTTACTGCACCGTCTAAAAGAGGTCGTTGCCGCTCGGGGAGCCTTCTCTTAGTTTCAGTTTGGATGTCGGCAAGGGTTCCCAACGACCCAGCAGCTCCTCCGCTTAACTGAACGAACCACTTGCGCTCTTAACTTTACGAAGGCAATGGGGCATGTCTTCCTTGACGTTGAAAATGCATTTGATCAAGTCTAGCATTAAAGTCTCCTGCACGAGCTGCGCTCGTTATTAATTCTTATGGCCTTTACAACGTGCTGAAGTCATATCTAGATGACGGCGTCTTCAGCCTATGCGCGTGGGAGATACACACACCGCTGCGATCCCTTCTTCTGTCCCTTTTATTTGCAATACACGAGCGACGCGTTCTTGTCATCAGATTTACACACACTGATCGCCTCTACGCCGATGGTATGGTCATTTACCCATCGGCGAAGTCTCCTACCTGCTAGGCAAGCATCTACAGCGCCACCTTGACGCCTTTCTGACTGGCGTGCCGTAACTGGAAAGTTTATGTAAAACCGTTGAAGAGCAAAGCGCTTTTAATTACTAAAAAAAAGCATCCCTTTGTAGGCGCCCTTAACCTTTTGTAACGTGAAGATTCCTTTGTGATTTCAAGCAAAATACTTGGGAGCCTTCATTGAAAACAAGTTTTCCTGGCAATCACACATGGACTATCTAGTAGCGAAGGTCAAGCAGCAACTAAGGCGCTATACTCTTTACTATGCGGCAATGGCAAGCTTTCTCTGCGAAACAAACGGCAATTGTACATGTCTTCCATCCAGCCATTACTGACGTACGCGACTGGCGCTTTGACCTACGACTCCACTGCAATAGCGTCGGCACTTCAAGTGCGACAGAACAAATTGCGCGTGATGAGAAACGCGCCATGGTCTTTGCGAAATTAATTTCTTCGTCGGGACCTTCAGCTGGACCCTTTAAATGCCGTCTTCCAACGGAATGGCAATGCCCTTTACGGCAGGCTACCCAGGCACACTAATCCCTGCTAGTTAGTGAACTTATTTACAAGTCATGTGACGGGGCTCGTTTATCACCCTCTACGTGACTCTCTTAAGCTTTAGTTTTTGTTTCTCAATGTCAAGAAAATAAGGCCACCTTTTCGAGAAAGCTACTTTGTAATGAGTTTGCGATCACTCCTGATTGAGAGCTCGAGTATTCGAAGTTTTTTGAGATCCGAGCACCAGGAACCGGGATTTTCAAATTAACAAATGAGTATCACATGTTATATGAAATATTTAAATACGTGCGGCCTTAAGTCTTCTACTGATAGTTAAATAATTTAACTTTTTCTTTTTAAAGACTGTACGTTCGCCATGTCTTTTATGCTCCCTCATTTAAAAAACGGTTGGCAAGTAGACCAGGTTAAGTATAATGGTTATTGTTTTTATTTGTAAAAAAAGATTTTCCACTTTTTTATAGGTAGTGGTTATTTTTTTTATGTAAGTTTTGTACGTAAACATTAAAGACCATTACGGATGGGGAAAGATCTTTATTAAAAGCTATTATATTATAGTTACTATAATCTAATAGTAATAAGGAAGTTAATGCCCCATATATTATATATGTAATAGGCCGTATTGTCCGAAGAGGAAAGAGTTGTTGTGGTTCGTTTCGGTCACGATTGGGATCCCGAATGCATGAAGATGGACGAAACTTTATACGGTATTGCCCATAAAGTTAAAAACTTTGCTGTTATTTATGTGGTATTGTCTTTTATTTGATTAACAATTTTACTTTTTCTGTCTGAAATTATTTATAATAGGTTGATATTACGGAAACGCCGGATTTTAATAAAATGTACGAACTTTACGATCCATGCACTGTAATGTTTTTCTATAGGAACAAACATATGATGATTGATTTAGGTCTTTACTTATTATACGAGAAAGTATAATTAAAATTCTTATGTATTTTTTCATGTTTCCATAAATTTTTTTATATTTCTCTAAAACTGATTCCTTCTATCCTTTATTTTTTTTTAAATATTTATGTTATTAAATTTTATAAACTACTTATATATTATATAGTATTTTCCCTTATTATTTCAGTTATTACTTAATATTTATTATTTTTTTATTAACTTTTTTATTACCATTTTACAGTAAAGTTTTTAATTATTAAAATATATTATTGTAATTTTTAGCTATCATTATCCCTTTTAATAAATATATTTTTTTTAAATAAAAAATTTACTGTAGAGTTTGTTTTCTTAACATCTATATGATACTTTATGTTTATTTGAATTTTTTTAAGCCTATTTATAGCCTTTAAATAATCATACTTATTAGACATATTTGTATATAAATTTATATAAATAATTTCCACAGGTTTCCTCGTTTCTTATATATTTTTTACTTTTTTACTTTTATTTTTTTTAACATTTTTATAAGGTACTGGAAATAATAATAAAATCAATTGGGCGATTCAAGACAAACAAGAAATGATCGACATCATTGAAGTCGTGTATCGCGGCGCTCGGAAGGGTAGAGGCCTCGTGATTAGTCCAAAAGACTATTCAACTAAATATCGATATGTACGACGCCACTTGTTATTTTTCGGAAATTTACTTTTTGTTGGATGTTTGGGATTGAAATTTCTTGAGAAAATTTTAGTCTGCTTAGGAAAATTTAAATTTTTTATAAACATTTCACTCAAAATTTTAGTTTTTGAATGTTTTGGAATTAATTTAATTTAGAATTTTTATTTTATAAGGTTTATATGGAAATTTTAGTTTGTTTAAGGAATTCTCATTAAAGCATCATTGATTTTAATTAAAATTTTGGTTTTTGTTGGAAGTTTTAGATGGAATTTCTTGAGAATTTTATTAATTGTACTTTTTGGTATTATTAATATACAAGTTTTACTATTTTCGTGAAGAGCAAATTTTAATTTGTTCAGAAATTTTTTTATAAAGATTTTAAGTATAGATTTAGTTTTTGTCGGTTGCATTGGAACGTATTGTTTTGAAAGTTATAAATAATATTTCTATGTAAAAATTAAGTTATAATTTATTCGCTGAGGAAATTTTTTTAAAGAAAGGGGTAATTTAAATAAAGATATATTTGTATAGGAAATAAGTTTGTATTTAAAAAGTTGTTAGCTTGTAGTATTTTAAGGATTTTTGTTAAAAGTTAGTTTTAGCTTCTAAATTTTAATATAATTATATATAATTTGGGAATTATAGAAATATTTTGTTTTTTTTACTCCCTTTGGTTCAGATTTTTTTACTTTATGGGTAGTATGAATTTTCTTTTGTTGGCTCAATTCATTATTTTTAAATTTATATTTTTTTTTACATAAATAGTTTTGCACTTCCGCATACTTGCGTTAAAATATTTAAAATTTTGGAAATTTTTAATTTTATTAGAAATTGGTTTATCAAGTTAATTGTTATTAAATTACATTTACTTTTATTAGTTTGAAATTTTTTTAACGTAAATTATTTTTTGTTAAATATAATTTTGTTTTTAAATTAATCTTAATTTCGGTAGTTCCTTTTTGAAGGTAAAATTTATTAAAATATTTTTCATTATGAACCGGGGTATGAATAAGTGCTGATCAATAATTTTTTTTTTTACTTTGTTGTCTTTATAATTACTCAAAACTTACTTGAATAAATACTTGGAAAGTATTAATTTTTAGAAAATATTTATATTTGTTTAATAATTTTTTTTGAATTTATATTGAATTGTATAAATAATTAAATATTTTATTTAAATTTTTTATAAAAAATAATTTTTATTTCCGTAAAAATAATTTGGTTATTTTCATAGAATTAATTTATATAAGATTTTGATTTAATATATTTTTTTTTAGTTACAGATATATAGATTTTTTGTTATTTATAATTTTTACTTTGAACTCTTGTAAATAAATTTTATCAGAGCTGATCTATAATTTATTCATGCTTATAATTTGTTTTCTTTACTTATTAAAAAAATGGAAATAAAATTTTTTATAAGTATTTCATTTTTTACAGTTTAAATTTTGCACAATATTTTATTTACTATGCATGTATAATTTTTTTACCGGTTGACCAGTGCATTACTACTTTTGTTTTAGTTTATTTTTTATTTTTTAGATTTTTATAAATTTTTTTCCTTTTCATTTTTATTGCTGGAATTATAATATTATGATTTTGACTTTACTTATTTTTTTTATTTTTTATTAATTTTTATTTATTGAAATTTTGCTATTTATACTAAATTAATATTGTTTAGTAATAAATAAGTTAGATTTTTATTTTACACAATTTATCGATTTTCTTTTCAATTTCTTATTGGATATGTTCTGTAGATTAAAATATATTTTTTTTTGTTTTATATTATACTTAAAATTTTGTTATTTAAAAGATTTATTTAAATATATTTATAAAATTAATTTCTATAATGACTAATATTTTTTAATAAATTAGTAAAATTTAACGAGGCCTTCTCTAAATCACGCTAACATAGTGGAAGCTACACAACTGCATTCATTTACACGGAAATTTATTTAAAATTTATAGTAAAGATTACTTTTTTTTGCTTATATGTAAATTATACAATTTTTTTTTATAAATTTATCATGAATAGTAGCTTATAAATGATTTTATACTTTTTTAAAAATCAATTAAAGTTGCAAGATTTCATAATATAATAAACAAAGTGAAGCTCCTAAAAAAAATTTAAAGCCTTCTATTGTAAATATAGTATGTAAGATTTTAATTAATATTAACCGTTTTACATATTTATGCACATATTTCTCAGTAAAACGAAGGAGACCATTACTAAACAATATATAAAATTTTACATAACTCGGTGTTATTTTTTTTTAGAACGAGCAGGAAAGTAAATTTTACTCTATCTTTAACTCTATATAAATTTTTTTTATGAAATCGAAATTAAGCGGAATTTTATTTTGATTCAATTTATTTTAATTATTTTAACTTCACTTTTTGTTAGTATTAATAATTTATTTTTTCTAAATTTTTAATGTTTGAACATTTTTCTAAGTAGTTAATTTATTTTTATTTTTATTTTTTTTGTTACTCCTTATTTAATAATAAATTTATGTACTCCCCACATCGTTCGAGTAGCAGAATTAATTATACATGAACAATTTTTGAAATGAAAAATAAATTAAATTAAAAAATAAAACCGAAAGACTCTAACGGATCTCTTTCTAAATTATTTTCAATAAAAACTTCTATATTTTATTACACCTTGTTCTCATATTTTCAGTGACCATAAGCAGGATCGCAACCTTTTTCAATTTTATAAAAATATATTAGGTAAAATTTAATACTTATGAAGCCTGTAAAAATTAAATCTTTTAAAGAAAATTTATAATTAATTTCAGTTTTAATTATGCGATTAGCAGGTTTAATCCCCACAATCCAGAACTTTTAAGAAGCTGGCAAAAAATTGATAGTTTCTTCGCGTTCTTTTAATTTATATTAAAAATTATTTCAGTCTTTATTAAACGCACTTATGTGGCAAAAGCCATAATGCACAGAGCCTAGCACGAGATCGTTAATTTTATCTATAAAGCCCAGCTATAAAATTCCCATAGTTTTTAAAAGAAATAGAAAACTTATTTTTATTTTTATACTCTTTTAAGGTTTTACGCACAACTAACACCGGACAGAATCCATAAGGCCGACACGAGAATAATAATTTCTTTATAACTTAGCTAATCTAGACTTTCCTTCTGAATTTATTTTATAAAAATTATATTTTTTTTTTTAATTTTACATTTCATTAACATAAGCCTGAAACCGTCAAAAGGCGGCATAACAAGTTTCACCTTTAAAACTTAGTTAAAAAGGCTACGCTACACTTAGCTGTACATACTAAAAAGGGGTTAACTAAAAGTAAATATTCGTAGTTTTATTACCTTTTACTATAATTTATTGTCTTTAAGTGATATGAAACTTTTTTGTAGCTTTAAAAATTTTAAACGTCTTAAAAGGTAAAGAATACTGAGATCAGAAATACAACAGATCTTTAATTATTTTTATCAAGTTAATGACTTATAGAATAAAAAATGCAGAAGTATCGCTTAACCTATTTATTATGGGATGTATAGCTATCAATTTCCTTTATAAAATAAACTGAAACTATATATGACAAAGCATATACATAAAAGCTAAAAGAATTCTGTTACTATTAAAAAGGGCTAAAAAAATATTATTTTAACTTGCACCAAATAAATTAAATATAACCTTACAATTAGTGGTCTCCAAAAAAAAAAAATTAAGTAGACTAAAAACTATAACATGCCTTAAAGAATTAAAAAGTCACACAGAAGTCAAGTAACACTAAAAAATTGAAATTTGATAATGTCGCTTTATTAAAAATTTAAAAACCAAAAAGAACATTAATCTGATTGAAAGGCTAATAGTATCTAAATCCGTTAAACTAGTGTCCAGGTGTAAAGAACTTTCCTCGGCAGTCGAAAAGCCTTCAAAAAAAAGTAGCAACCTAAAAAATAAGTCAAGTAGAGAGCGAGAAGCATATGCACAAAAAACTCTATGTTAAAATAAATATTCAGTCCCGAAAGATGGTATATCCCCTTCACGGTGATAAGGAGGAAATAAGACGGTTTACATCATAAGTGAAAAAACAATTATGAATAAAAATATATAAACTATGCGCAACAAAATCTATGAAAATATAAACATGAGCAAAGAAGTAACAAAAAAGACTTTAGCTAAATAATAAAAACTTTACCGGAAAGTCTAAGGGCAAAACAGACTAAAATATCTGAAAAAAGCAAAAAATGCGTCAGCGCTGAAAAAAAACACGTCGGACACAAGAGGGTTGAGAAACAACAACAAATAGAAGTGGCCGCGTGATTTGCAAGGTTAAAAAATATAAAATTATTGGAGACGAATTAATGTTAAAACGTAACAAATTTGTATTACACTTACATACAACACGTGGAAAGTTGGACTTTTTAGCAAGGCGATAAAACCTAACTTTGTTTAGGTTTAATAGACTAAAACTACCAAAAGCTCGAATACTATGAATATAACAGAACATTTTAATTTTCACGAAACTTTCATATATTCTTATATAAAAGCGATACAAACCTAAACCGAGGTGGGGCCCCGGGAGTGCCTCGCTTCTGGGGGGCTTGAGTCGGGGAGTAGCGGTTTGCCGGTATCTCCAAGTGACTTCTCGGGTCTTTGTGCCTGAGATTGCCACCTCCCCCATTGGTTGGTGGTAGCGGCGGGTGTTCGGAACTTAGTTTAGTCTTCCGCTTTCTCAGTCCTCTTGGGTCGGACGCTATATTACTGCTCTACAAGGTGGCACTGCACGACGCCGCGACACTCTTAAGAATAGTAGTTGGTGGTGGTAAGTATACTCAGGTCGTGGCTTACAAAAAGGTCTCTCACGAAGGCGGGCCAGGGCCCTCTTGCGTCAATGCGTGTGTTGAATTTGGACTCCCCTCCCCCCATTCTTTGTTTCTTTGCTTTTTTAATTCCATTAGAGTTACCAATAAACAGGAATTTTGCAAATTCTATATTTAATTAAAATACGCACTTTTTTGAAAAAGGAATTTATTTTCGAAGGGAATCTTAGATTTTTTACTTTAGTACTTTGGAAAGCCAGCTTGACAAAAAAATTTCCCTAATGAAAATAAAAGGAAATGCATATATTAAAAAATTTTAATTATATCTTTCTTAATTTTTGTGTTCGACATTACGTTTAAATAAATAAATTTATAATTTTATATAAAAAACTGCATACGCATAGAAATAAAAAATAATTTTTTAATATTATTTTTTCGATTTTCAGCAATCCACTTAATTTTATAATAAAACTTAAAATATAGTAAAACGAGCAGATGAACTAGCAATGTTTGTATGGAGTCGATATTGTAATAAATACAAAAATTAGAAACGTTATTTAGATCTAAGTAAGACTTCTAAATTTCTAAGTAGAGCAGAGCTAAAAACAAAATAGGATTGATTAATATTAGCATAAGTAATTTTGTTAGAAACGTTCAAAACTTTGTGTTCGGGTGCAATAAACATTAAAAAATACATGAAAAACCAAGAGGAGGTTGCTTTAGTGAAATTTTTTAAAACGAACTTAAATTAGCCGTCTGCTTTGTTACTAAACCTAAAGATTATTTAAAGACCGAACGGGCATATATAAGAAAATTAAGAAAAAAATGCTCTAAAACAGATGACCATTTTATAATAAATACTTACCTAAAGAGGTCTTTTCAACTTATTATAAGCAGTTTTTTAAACATACTAACAGTAACTACAAATGCAGGAACAGAGATTAATAGACTGCAAACCCCGACGCGGATTTATGCAACTCTTCTTTTACTATTTTATTTTTATTACTATTTAGATTTTTATTTGCACTCCTTTTTAACTTCAATATATGCAAAGCAAAAAATGTACTGACATACTTCTTGTCTACTTTTTTTTTAACAGTTTATTATGTTTTTTAGAGTATAAGCTACGGTGATGAAAATTTCGACCCGTTACATTGATTTTCCTACGCGTAAAATACTCAGAACTACTGAACTAAATAATATATAATTTTTTATTTCTTCGACATATTTTTTACTGATTTTCTAGTTATTTATTATAATAAATTACTTCTAAATCTTTTGTTTAGAGTTAATATTGTTCCATTTCCCATAGGAAATGCAAACGGGATCCCGCGCTTTGCAGGAATGAAAATAAAGTTGTGATGTTTTATTATATTAATCAATTTTTGCAGAATTCTCACAAAACAATTTTAGATTTCTTCTATCGTGAATTTAAATGGTTTTCTCCTTAGACGCGCTCATGACTCATAACACCGTGTTCTTTTCAGTATCGTCCGCCACGTGTTTTTAATAATAGCCTACTATGCGAAATAAACCTACACTTTGGTTAATTTTCGAATTAAAAATTAAACTTTTAACCCATATTGGATGCGTTACTTATTTTTTTTTTTATTACGTTGAGTGAAAAAAAAAAGAAAATAATTACTTCCACAAACCCCCAACGCCGTAATTTCAACAACGTCAGGGGTTTGTATTAAATTTAGTAGTTGTAATATACTACAACATCGTCAAAACGAGTTGGCGATATTTCCCCCTTCGTTAGAAGGGAGAAAAGAAAGTAGAAATTTTCTACTTATTTGTCACTAGAAACCTGTCGGTGCACTCATTTCATGAGCCCAGCATCCTCCTGGAATTATTTTTTATAAAGTACAAATAAAAAATCTGCTAAGTGCAAGGAATGTTCGGAGTTGTTAAATTGAGTGCTGGATGGGCAAAAGGATTATATACTCGTTTGAAAACCGTTCATAAGTACAATTTAAAAATTACAAGAAAAATAACATCTTCCAGTAGTATTGAAAAGGGACCGAACTAGAAATACGGAGGACAATTTTGTTGAGCCGACATCACTCACTAATCCAAAAAAAAAAAATTGGAGGATTTTTTCCATCTTATAAAAAACGAAAGCACTGAGATGATATCCCGAATGGTTGCACTAGGTGGTTTTCTACGTAGATCTTTTATTACTTCGATAGATTTAATAAAATTATACGTTAAATAGGGGCATAGCTCACCGGATACAGCGCGTACTCTTAGAAATTCCGTTAAAAATGGAATGTTTGAGGAAATTCTTGCTTTGCATCGCCAAAACCATAGGTATTTCTTCCCCTCCCTTTTTTTTAAAATTGTTTTTATAACCTTTATCGTAGGTTTTCATCAACGTTGTCGCTCTTCAAATGTTAACGTTCATTGCTATATCAAAAATTCAATTCATATTTGTTAACTTAGGACTCACTCGGATGGAAAATGCCAGCAGAGGATATTATCGCAATTTAATTGTCGTTCGAAAAAGATACAGTAGCCATTTGTAATGATGGTGCTAGTGTAGTGATAGGAATGGGTAAACTGCTAATTGCAGAGCCAGCTCTCGATGAGTTAAAAGTTTAGAAGTTCTTAAAAAAATTTTCACTTTGCTTAAATGAATGGTTGTGTCTTTCTTGTAGAACAGCAGTTGTGTCATCTCCAGTTCTTCAGTTAGCAGTCTTAGATGTTCTTTACAATAAAAATAAAAGAAAACGATAAAGTGGAAGAATAAATTGAAACCGAGACTGAAAGCTTAAAGGAGGATTCTTCGTCGGATGATTCGGACAACGAAGCATTCACCGAATTTGAAACAAAGAAGTTTCTTTAACGGAATTGGTAGAATATTGTAAAAAAATAAATAATACTCCGTAAAGTTGTAAATTTGATCAGAAAATCTCCTTTAAAAAAATGATATTTATTTGCATATTGATGTAAAAGATCAGTTTGGAAGAGAAATAAGTTTGAAATTGAATTGTGAGACTAGATGGTGTAGTCTATACGATATGGTAGAAAGATTTTTAAAGCTAAAGACCTGTGTTACATTAGCTTTGTTAGAGTTGCATCCGAATATAAGTTTTGGTGAATTGGAGTGGCAATTACTCCAAAATATCCCTAGCGCGTTTAAATTTCTCAACTCGGAGCGTCGAGGTTCTCCGGCGCGGCGCGAATTTATTAACAGCCGAACCCAACCTGAAGTTTGGAGTAAAAAAAAGTTGGACCAACAAATGAATAAATTGAGTAATTAATTATCTACAACGATTAAAAAAGGAATAACTGAACGAAGGACTGTAATGACGCTGGTCTTAATATTTCTTCATAATCCGAAAGCGTTCGAAAGAAAATCTGTTGACCCTAAGGTTTTTACTTGTCCATCAAATATAATATTTGGAAAACAATAGAAATATTTGTTGACGTTTATCTTAAAGCCAACAGAATGCTGAGAATGAAGCCAGGAAAAATTCCACAAATAGAGGATTTGTCGATTAAGAAACAGCTTGACATGGCTATTGTCGAAACTTCTTTAAACCAGAAAATAAAAGCCCTCCGAAAAATTCGGATGCACTCATAAGGGAAATAATATCATGGGGGCAGATCACCATCAAGGGGAAAAAAAAATTTAATGGTTACCCATCCCTCTTACAATTCCACCGTCGAGCATCGAGACAGAACGAGCGTTTTCAACGGCAGAAAACTTTAGTACGAATGACGACGCCTTAGTCATATTAGTTTTTTGAAGTCCTATTTACCAAATGATTAATTTTAGCACCGTAACCTTTCGATTTTTTTTTTACTTTTTATTTCAAAATTTTTCTTGAAGTTTTATGAAATGTTGCTACCTTGTAAGGAATGGAAAGCATCCAACTAGGATAGGATTTTTCAGCTAAATTATTTATTTATAATTTTTCCTCTTGAAAGGTGTGCATAATTTAAAGGGAACCTTCAAAATACAAAATAGGACTTAATTTTTTATTCCTGTTAATTACAGGCTGTAACGAAACGAGTAAATTTTGTTGAGCTCGCGGTTCCCTCAAAACCCAATCCCGCGCGGAATTGCACCCCCAATATCCGTGTTGAGGTTTGCATGTCGTCCACTCGCATCTAAGGTCCTAATTTGTGATCTCTTAGAGTTAGCAAACATGGCTTTGTTTACCGCAGTAGAGGTTTTTATAACATATTTTTTCCTTTGGAAAATTTACTTTTACTTTTATTTTTGATGGAAAGGCTTTACATACCGAGCTTACAATTATTTATCGGCCGAAAAACTTTATAAAAACCCTTCTTGCTGTTTGATGGTTACTTTCCAAGCTATTTCTGTAATTATATCCCCCTTTTAGCCACTGTGATTAATTTTAGGCTTATTTGCTTGTGGTTTTTAAGGTTTAACTAAGCTTACAACTATTAATGAGAATTAGGTCGAAGAAAAATCGGTTTATCTGAGATACTTTACACCAGGGCTCGAGATCCTAGACTTTGGTTTCACCAGGTTGTCGTTTAAATTTTACTAAATCTTTGCTATACTCTGATATTATTTTAAACTAGTTGGTGCCACTTAAGTTAAAGCATTTTTCCTTGGCGCACCCGTCGTAAGGCGTAGCAGCTTGGTTTGTCTTACTTGAACCGAAGAGATTATCGCCAATGAATTGTAGGCCCAAGCAGTAGACGCGTATGTCATGATTGGCCGGATACATCACACATCCAAGCATCATCTATTGTACAACGAGGGTTTGCTATGGGTACAAAGTAAAGGGTAAAGAGTTTGAATCGTCTCCTTGACCTTCGCCCTAATATAGTTTACTTGCGGTCGTCACGTATTTTTATTATTATTTATTAAACACCTTAATTTATCATGTATTATTATTATTAATTACTACTAAAATTATTATTACTATTATTAACATTATATTATTGGTAGTAGTAGAGAATAAAGTATTAAGTATTCAGTTTGTCAGCTAAAATGGGGGGCTAACAGGTGCATGGGTTTCTACGTTTGGTATAATACCGAGTATCGTAGGAAATTATTAATGTAGATAACAATTTGCTAAAGCATTTTTCTGGAAGTTATTCATCGATTTCGTGATTAATTCAATTTTACAGTCTCAGTGCAGATGCAAATCCCTTAGAAAGCACGGGGCGTTGGTATACTGCCGAAGAAAATTATTTTGTAGGATTTGTCAGAAGTAAAGATAGAAAATAGTAGAGGGGGAAAAACAAGAGCCCTGTGGGGGGCCTGCAACGAGAGAGTGCGAATCGGCGGTTAGGGTTTCTATCATGACTTTAAATTTTTCCTATCTTTTAAAAAAGGATTCAGTTAAAAAAGCAGGTACGAAAGAATATTATAGTTTGTCCTTCAAAATTAATCCTTTGCGCCATATTATCAAAGGTTCCTCCGACATCTAAGAGTACAAGAATTGTAGCTTTTTCAACTCTTTAGGAACGTGCTCAGAAAGTCTCAAGACCTTTTGAGTGGTGGAATGATCCTTTTGAAAGTTAAACTGTACATTGGTGAACTTAGAACTCCTCCCCAAAACTCTGTAACCTTTTTAACATAAGCGGTCTGCGATTTTTCGGAAACAAGATAGTAGGATTACAGGGCAATATCTTAAACTGAATGACTAAGGGCGGTTGTCTCTAGGACCATGTTAACATGGTAGCGTTCTGGACACATTTAAGAAACATGTTTATCAATTTATTAAGGTAAGTGAGTGCACTTAATGAAAGATGTTTAAGCATTAGATTAGTTAAACCATCTAGACCGCTCGCTTTTTTGGTGGAAAGTGTTCTTATCACTCAAGTAATTTCTCCCAATGTGGTAAGCGCTAGCAGGTCATCGGGCCTCTATTCTACACCGGTGTAGGGAAGAGTAGGTAAAACGGAGAAGTTAGCGCAGTTAACACTTTGAAAAGAGGAACCGGAGTGGGTGTTGAGGGATTTTCTAAACATAGCCTGGTCTAACGAGGAATAAACGGTGTGGCATTCGTAGTAGTTTATGAGTTTGGGCGGAGGTTATTTTTGTTCTACAACCCCTTTGCTAATTTCCATATTGTCGGAGGCTTTTAAATTTTTTTAAGCTTGTCTTCCCTAGTTTTTTTTTTGTAGTAAAAAAATAAGCATATCTCTTTTAACCCTATAAATCAATTCGTTCAAAAGGCATTCGTCGTTCTGGGATTTAGTAAGTGCGTACTTTTTTTCATACGCTTCCTGCTGATAATTGTGCGGCAATTTTTCCGGTAGTATCAGAGGTGAAACGAAGATAGGGTTTTGTAATGTTTGCACGCTTGTGTGGCTCAAAAATTACGGAACTTCATCTGCGTTAGTGCATCATTAAGGTTATAGTTTGATGAAAGAACAAGGAAAAAGAAAAGGTCGTCCTCACAAATATCCCTCAAAGATAGACAAATTCGTTATTTGCACCGTTTTTAGTAAATAGTAGGGAATATATTTAAGAGTGATTAAAACAGGGTTGTGTCAGCATAGAATTTCAACAACGTTGTTATAGGAAAGTGAAGTATAATATGTTCTTCATCGGGCCATTATCGAGCACCTCGGCTGTGTAATTTGTGGTATAACGAGTTGGGCCATTGGGACCTATCACAAGGATTCCTTTCTTCTGCCAGTTTTACAATAACGACTCCATTTGAGTTCGGGCAAGTCAGCTCCAAAGAGGATATTCACAATTAAGGTCTCCGCCATCAATTACTGTTTTTGAGCCAGAGGATACAGTATCGATATACCTCCTTCTAACCCTTTGTAGGGAGGTTTATAGGCTGAAAGAATATGAATCACACTATGGTTGTTAAGTTTTAATTTAACTCTTGCAGTCTTAAAACCGAAAAGTTTTTTTATGAATAAAGCTACTCCGCCATGCCCAGAGTTGGGCCTATCTTTACTATGCAATAATAAGTTGGCAGCGTTTATTTGTGGTCCTGCTTAACATGCATTTCTTATTTTCTAACCTCATGGCCAGCCCTTGGAGTTCGCGCAATTTGGTGCGAAGGCCATCAGCACTCCAGGCTAAGATCCTCAAGTTGTGTGCTCTAGGTAGAGTCATGGGTTATAGTTCAAATTTTTTAACAGTTCATTAATATATTTTACAATTTGAGCACGTAATTCTGTTGTTAATGAGGAACAAAGTTATTCATCACTTCATTGATTAAGTTTGTGCCTTTTAAATTTGCAATGAGGCCTGGCCCCCTCTAAGTATTCTAGAACCAGCAACTTTAAATTATGATATTTGATTGAACCTCTGGGTTCTTCCTTTTTCTTTACTTTAGGAAGTGGTACATTTTCAGGGTAGGATAGACAGTCCTTGTAGTTGGCTGTGTATTCTCCTTGGCAATTTGCACAGAGAGGTTTAACAGATTTGACTTTTCCCCAAGTTTAAAGTCGTTGATTGTCTTCGCATTTTACACAAAAATTCTGATATGCGGTACTTAGGCATGCGCCCAATAGTTGGCAGCGGACCTAATGCCCAATTAGACCACTATTTTGTAAGGGGGTACACGATGATATTTAGGGTCATAGATGGTTGACTCGGTTTCAGGCAATTTAATGAAAATTAAAGCTAAAGAACTTTTGTTTTTGTAACTTTGCTAGCGAATTACATCTTTGGGATGAAAAGATGAAACTCCCACCAGGTCTTGACTACGTCAGTGCTCATTTCAGTAAAAGCACCCCTTTCAGAACTTCAAGATTCTTATCCTCAGGGAGGAGAATAGTGTAGTAATTGTATTCGTCTCGGTTCAAGACAACGGTGAAATGCGGAAGTCATTCGTAGATGAGGTTAGTATACGCCATGTCTGACATCTTTTACTCTTAAAATTTTGATGTTTTCTCTTTTAACCAAGTGTTATTTCTAGCTCTTATACCTTTAGTTCTTAGGGTTAGCTTATAGCGTTGACGTAACATTAAAGAGAAAATAAGAGAAAAAGTTTTTATATTGAATTAGCTTGCGCCAACACCAAATGAATGAAGCCTTGGTTGACGTAGCCTTAAAGTTATATGTACCCACATGGGAATCCGTTTCTGGATGCTATCGTGCTCTTTCAAGTATTCTTTTGCCAGTCGCATACTCTTTATCACCTTTGTAAGGAAGAAATTAATAGTTACTTTTCCGGGGTAGAGGATTGTTTTTGTTTTATCCAATTGTTAATTATAATCATTTGTATCTACCTTTTGTGTAAAAGGGATAGGTGTGTTTATCGAGGCGTTTACTTTATCATTTATTTGAGGGTGTAAAAGTTTCGTATTGTAATCGTAAGAGGGGTTCAGTTTCCTCTTACTCAACTTTGAATGTATAGGTCTTGTATTATGGTCATAATAGGGGATAGAAATGTTTATTATTCGTTATAGTATCTATTCCAATACCATATGCTTTCGAGTGTAAATGTTTTGTATTTGAATCATAAGAGCTGGGTGTGCTAAAGAATTGGTTTGTCGTGTCAATTTTATCTATTTCTTTCGTTTCTCGGTTTACACGCTTTCTGTTTTGATCCCGAGTGTTTGAGGCGACCTCGATAGACTGTATTATTGAAGGCCCGTCAATCCAGAATTTTCTTTAAGTTATGACGTAGTAGTTATTATTTGTTGATTCCAGGCTGTCGAAGCGTTGTACCGAACAGATTTTTTTTAGAGAAAAAAAGATGTCCTTTGATCTAATAATACATTTTTAAGTATATTTAGTATCATGTACTCATTATCAGTATAGCTTCAAACTCTAGATTTTCGAACTTTCGCTTGAACCTATTGTCGTATACTAGAACCTTGCATATTAGAGGCTTGTACGATTCTGATTTTCGGTGTTTGAAGTCATGAATATGTTGTTCAGGGATGTTATTAATTATAAATATGGAGAGTCACCCAAAGCCTCACACCAGTATTTAATGAAAGTTTAGACCGTCTGAGTAGAGACAATGTCATGTTCAAAATAGGTTGTATACTTCTTTCACTCAGATGTATTGAGGTGTGTCCTTGAAAACTGAGCTAAGAAGTATATTATTAATTTTGTTTTAAACTCAAAATAATAAATTCACTTCCTTTGTTTGGGCGATCCTCTACTGCTAAGCTGTTGTGGTATATAACCGAGATTTATCAATTTTTCTCTATTTTCATGATTCTTTTTAGCGAAAATGATTGTTACTTGTGCAGAATGTGCATCTGTCCTAAATATAAGTTGTGTCTAAGAAAGCATCACTACAGTTGCCGTCTTTCAGAGCAATGGGAAGATGCTAAGAGCTATCGTAGAGTTGATGATGCAGCGTAGACGTTCTAACACCACCATTGCTAATTGCTTTAACATCACGTTGGTAAAACCGTGAGGGCCAGAGGCCTTCAACCTCGGGAGAGCATCTAAAACCTCCATAATTTGACTATGGTGATTGGCTTATTTTCTTCGAGATCAGCGGAAGTTTGAATTTAGAAAGCACTTCATCAGCAACTATATAAGCAAGTGGCACAAACTAACTAGCGAGGCGGTCAGCAACAAGTGTCGCTACGTCAGCATTAATTTCCACCGCAAAACTACCGTCTCGCATTGTGGGTAGTAGTAAACGCGCTCGGTTTTTAAATTCATTATAAGCTACGGTTACCATTATATTCCGATATATTACTTAATTTTTGTCTCCCACAATCGAGTGTGGTGCGCCAACAGCACTTTCTTAATGCGCCGGTCTAGTGTATTAAGGATAATTCAACTTCAGGGGGTTGTAACACCGTGGACACTCACTCACAGATAAGGGCCGTTAATTCACCTGGCAAGCGGTTAGGGCGAACTCAACTTCGCGTGTTCTCGTGGCGGTATGGTACGCCGAGGTAAAAGCACTTTCAAATTCAGCAACAGCAAAGTCAGTAGGGCGGAAGTCCAGAGTAAGGCGAAAGATGTTATAAAGGTTATATATAGAGCTCTGAGAATTGAGCCAGCCCGTAAAAATTCTGATATATGACCTCGGGAACTCCTTTTTGTCGCCCAAATCGAGCAGAACTAGCAGATGGTCCGAGGAGAGTTCTTAAAGAACTTCCATTGCCGTTGATCTATAATATATATAGGAAGGCTATATTTTATAAATCTGTCCCATTCCGCGCTCGTCAGTATAAGATTCGTGGATTCGGTTGTTTGGATTATCAACTTGGCTCTTCCAGGAGGCATGCTTGCAGTCAAGGCTCCCAAATACAACAAATGAGGGAACCTTATAAAAAGTGCCTCAAGAATTGAGATATTAAGTGACGCCTTTCAGGGGACTTGTAAGCTGCAATTATCAACGCGATTCATCGGCTAGCTAATTAGAAGGAAAATCCAACCGCCCCATTGCTTTGCAGATATGGCATTTATATCACACTACAGTCCTGGAGATTACCTTAAAACGTTGCAGAGGTGCGTTGATAGAGCAGTTTGACTGGATGGTGTAGATCTTCGGGGGTGGCCACAATAGTTGGTCTCGTGCACTTCATCGCAATTACCACAACTGGAAGACTTGCTAGTGCTTTGTGCACTGGGCAGTCAGTTGACCCTCTCCAAATTTAACGCATTGTATGGCCGCAGAGAATAATCTTGCGCTTTATAAAAGACCTGCCAACGGTGGCACTGTGTGGCTCGCTTACTCTCTCGGAGAGCCCACGCTAACCTGAAGATAAACAACTCTGTCGATCACACCTCTATGCACTAACACCAGGTCGCTTCGTATGTTTACCATTGGCAGTGTACACCGGGTGCCTTCTTGCCATGCGGAGGGGTGAGAAGCTTTGCGTGCGTAAGCCCCCCTCGCCAGTTTGGGCGTCCGCTAAGGGCAAACTTCAAAGGCTTCTCCTCTAGTAGTTGGTAAGTAAAATGAGATAGCGCTTCATCACGCATAAGCTTTGTGATAACTTGATACTCTTCTGCTGTTGCTAAAAATATTATAATTCCTCGTCTTGTGTCCCTGGATTTTGGAATGTTGTTGGCGCCGTTGCAAACGGTACCGTAGATACCTCCACTTGTGTTTTTCGCAGAGAATTACATGTTATTTTTCGCCTGAATAGACATGCAACCGCGGGAGGTGGCTTGGAGTTGCTGGAGGTATTCGGGCGTTGAGAGGTGTTGTCCATCCCTAAGTCAAGGTTAACCTCGTGCTTTCTGGAAGGCATGACTGTGTCTTCGTTACTCTTACTAAATATAAAGTTTTTTGTGTATTACTAATATTTTACTATTTAAGGTTATTTGCAAAAATATTATTACTAAATTTCTTCACCTTTACTACTATATACGTTTTATGTATTATTAGTTGTTGTTATAATTATTGTTATATATTTTTTTATTGACATTTTTTATAAAAGTATTTTCTTCACTTTCTTAAAAAAAAATTCTTCTTTCTAAGGCTCGTTTTTTAGAGAGAAAAATAAGGATTAGCTTTATTAACTTTAATATAGAATTTTATATTGGCTCTTCACGTCGTTTAATCTCGTTTTTAATAATTCCTAACTTTAATTTCACAGCTGTAAGCTCTTTAAGCAGCTGTTCAGTAATACCTAATAAATTAGCATTTGTCCTTCGCAAGTCGGCTTCCAGAAGAGAAAAGCCCATTTTATTAATTATCAAAAGAACAAGCACAAGCAGTAAACCTAAAAAAGAAAAAAGCGACGGACGCCCATCTTAAGTAAAAGGAATAGAAAACATTTCATCAGGTATCACTCCTAACTAAGGACTCCTATAATCTCGTCTAAATTACTAACTTAGCAAGTTCGACTAAGTTTCAGTTATTTTAATAGCTGTCCCCTGCCCGTATGTAAGAGCTTTTGATTCGAGAAATATTAACTCTAGTAATCAAACGACGCCTAAGCATCGAGAATAAATTTAGATATTACAAAAAGTCAATGAAGGTTAGAGAGTTAGAGGAAAGTCGTCTAGCGAGGCAAGTCTAAGTAAGCTATTAACGGAGAGTTGAGACCGTCCCGTCACAGGAAGCTAGCTATTTCCAAAGGACTTCAGCTGGCGTTGAGTTTACTATAAAATTTAAGAGCAATCATTTCTGAACGTGAATATTAGAGCCACAAAGAACACAAAGAACTTTCCGAAGTAACGTGGAGTTTGAGGAAATATACTATTTTCTCTACCCGTCCACTTACTAGTAAAAAGTGCTTTCGAGTGTTAGCAGTTACACTAGTTAGAGTAACGAAATCTAGAGAGCCCTAGAAAAGACACCCAACAATACCTGGGATCGTAGAGGGTAACTTGACCAAGTGAAGATAACCCTACGTCCAAAAGCTAATCATCTTTGGGGCGCCCTGTTGGTCACCTTACATATTGCCAACCACAGATTTACTCAGGAAAAACACTAACTTTAGACCGCGGATGAAACGATCTTTTAGGTCACTTTACGATATAACTCTAGGGAATTAAAGCAGTCTCCACACTGCTAAAGATTTTATTCTATAATTTTTAGGCGTAAGGAAAAAGCTATAAGCCCCAGATGCACTTCGACTACGCCTACACCCAACACAGTTGCCAATAATGAACCTTTAAAGGACACAAAAATGCTTATCTCACTATATTAAACACATCGAAGTACCTAAGTTGCGTTTGAATCTTTATATGACGTTTAAAGAAACCTCGCATGGAAAACCGAGCGTTATGGCTAGTCTTATATAACGTTTTGAAGGAACAATAAGTATATTAGTACTGTTCCCTAATAGAATAATACTATGAAAAATTAGTTTTATTACCTAAAGATTTAAAAGTGCTGATAACCAGTATTAAAACTTTGAATTCAAACTTAAAGACGATTGTTTGTTCGTAACATCACCGTAGTATATCAACTTAGTATGAACGCCTCGTTCCTTTAAAGAGTTGCCCTTGATAAAAGAATAACTAGGAAATTTAATAGCTAGGTTGGGGAAATTGGCATGAGAATAGAAACTCCTAAATTTAATAATTTACAAAGCTATACGCCTTAGCATCAGATTGCAAAATATATTTCACTCCTTGCACTCGTGGACGGCTAAAAACCTGTTTAAGAGCTCGATTATTCAAACTCGATCGAGCATCAGGAGACTCCATTTATATATAAATAAATTACTGATCCTTATTATTTATAATTTTAGTTATATATACGATAGCGCATGTTTTTGTACAGTAATACTTTGTATTAATTTTATAGTATTTTATAAGCAAAACTTTATAGGTTAAAAAAGGCGCTTTATAACTATGGCATTTTTAAATGGTTTTTTTTTATAAATTTTCTTTTCCTTGAATAGCTTATTATTTTTAGATCTTCGCACTTTTACAAAACTATTTTCTGCTTTTCTATTAATCTTATAGGAATGATCACTAACCATACCCTTTTTTTTAGGAAATTTAAATTTAGTTAAAAAAACTAACTCTTCCCCGACGAACGAACAAGATAAGTCTTTAAAGAACCCTTCTTTTGAAAAGATTTTTGCAGGAAGCATTAAGTTAAAAAAACCGCATTTCTTCTCTAGCATAGCCTCTAAGGCGCCTACTGAAGAAAATATAAGGCTAGATGCTTAATTTTACCTTGGCTAATAACTGACTTATATTATTTACTATCACCAATAAGACACAACCAACGAAAACCAGTAATTCCTGATGTTATACTCCACTATAATGATGACATTGAAGTATATCTTGTTAACTATTTTGTGGTTACAAAAGTAAACTCTAAAATATGGAAGTATTATCCTTTTTTATAGATTTTTTACTATAACTTTTATTTTAAATATTGTAACTTTGAAGGCAACAAATTGTTGTTTTAACAAGCCTCTATTTGTGCAACTTTTCCTCTGTTTACGATTTCAAATGTATACCTTTAAACCAAATCGATCGTGTAGTTTCTCTCAATTTTTAAGCTTCTTGTTTTAAATTGTTATTTTAGTTATTTAAAACCCTACCTTTTACCTCGGATTCGACTAAATCTGAAGAAACTAAGTTTTTAAAATTCTCGAGTTTGGAGAGTTTTGTAAGTGAATCAGATGAAACTGTGACTTCTTTTGAAGTGGTATTAAAAAATGGTAGACAGGCTACTTCTTTCTACCACGTCGCCTACTTAATTGAAGATCTTTATAATAATAAAAGGCAAGGTGTGGCAGTACAGTGCTTCTGACTGGTTTACCTGTGAAACTTGGCTAAGCAAGCTCAGTGTTCTCCTTAAAGAGGCAGGAACGCTTCAAACCGTAAAATACATCAACATTAACTCTGTGACTGTCCTCAACCCTGTGGAAAACGAAGGTGAGGAAGAAATCTTGGCTGCCTCTTTCGTTCCTTGGGGTATCCCTTTAATTTTTTTTTTTTTTCATATACGTATTTTCACAAACACTTTTACTGCAGGTTCTTGTATTCTTTTAAAATTACGGCCACAAAGCAAAATAAGAGTGTGGCTTAGCAACAACACAGTGCACTCTTTAATTCTTAGTGCTTTTTTTTAAAAAATTATTTTTTGTATTAAAATTATAATTATACCTTTTTTATAATAATTAATTTTAAGAATCCGATAACGAACTCTTGCTTGAAAAAGTGTACGCCGTTATAGGGAATGGCCTATTAAAGCCACTTACGTCTTTTGACTCAGAGGCTAAAGATAATAACTCCGAGCATCGAGCTGCCCTTTCCTCCTCCCATAATTTCAGACAGGGGCTTAAAAAAATACATTCGTGCATGAAGTTTTCTAAAAAGAAAAGCATTCCTCCCTTACATCTGCCAGTGAAGTCGCGTCGCAAACGGGACTTTCCATTGAGTGCACTATCGAGCGACTGAGGTCCGCAACTTTCCGTGTCACGTGGTTTTCTCCCGAAGCATGGCGGCATTGGAGTTCCCTGCTGTGGTTGTTGTGCGCGTGTGCAGGCGTTTTGCTGGTGCTCTGCCTCTTGTGGCGCTACGCTGCTCAAACATTCTCTGCTAGCTTGAGTGGTGCTTGCCTCACGCTCGCTGGGTGCGCACTCTTCCAGTGGTGGATGAACTCGAGCGGTCTTTGTTGCTATGAGGGCCGCTTTGGACGTTTCTACCAGTTAGTAGCCAGCTACCTCCCATTCGGCCTAAGACGCGTTGAAGAAGAAACGGTAGTTTACTTAGTTTTTAATCTTCCTTAGCTGCATTTTATTGCTTATTTTTTCATGTTACGCCTAAAAGATGGTAAGGAGTGAAGTAGCGAAGGGTGAGGTGGTTTACAAGTTCCATTTTGAGCGACTTTTAAGAAGACAAGTTTCTGGAGGGGAATCTAATAAAGGTAGAGCCTCCAAATGGAAAGTGTTGCAGCAGGTCTTTGCCTTTCCTTTTAAAAAGGAGCAACTTTGAGTTGACTAGCACCCCAATGAAGGTCTTTGACGACACCGTTATTGAGCCGGAGGATCTGAGTTACGAGCAAAAGGAGATGGTGGCCTCGTTCGTCGATGAGGTGAACCGCTTTCATCAGGAGAATGGTCATCAAGATGAACTTCTTCCAGCGAGTTTTTTCCGCATGCGTCAGAACTCAAACAACGGAAGTCCCACTTCCAGAGCCACTTTATTGTGTCCTTCAATTAGTGCTGTGACGGCATTGCGGTTCTTAAAAGCCCGATCTTTCAACTACGCGGTAGCTCTAAATCTATATAAGGAAAACTATTCAATAAGACAAACATTAAAAAAGGTGCGCTGAATTTCCTTTAACGTTTTTAAGTATTTATTTACGAATTGTATGAAGAAAGTTAAAGTCGAAGATATATTGAAGTTTGTCCGGATGGGATGCATCCACTTTAACGGGCTTGCTAAAGACAAGACTATGTGCTTAGTTGCAGATGTTTCCCGTTTTATTCCTCGTCAAACAGACTCTACTACTATTGCTTTTTTGTTAACGTTCGCCACCGATTTGGTTTCGTATTGTTATTTATATTACTACTAATGTTATTATTATTGTTACTATAAGGTTTCCTATTGCATACCTAGTGAGAAAGTTACTGTGTTGGTTGATTGCAGTAATTTTAGTATATTTAAAAATGTAGAGTACCAGATGATCCCAGCCATAATTCCTATTGTAAATGTATTTTCGTATTATTTTTTTATATTGCATTTTGCTACTGGCTATTGCAAGGTTTGCATGCCCGAGATTCTTGCTAGAGTGTTTCTTTTAAATACGCCATACGCTATGAGGAAAGTGTGGAATTTTATTAAAGGGAGTTTGGGTCCTAAAACGGTTGAGAAAATACATTTTTTGGAAAAGGACGAATCGGATAAGATTTTCGAGTTTGTGGATAAAGGCAACCTCGGTACTTATGGATTTCCTATAGCAATTAATTTAACAATAATAACATCATATATAATAGAAAAAAAGTTTGGAGGATCTTTAGAAACCGATTTCTCAGAAGCTGCTCAGGCATCCACCCTAGATAATTTAGTTCTTGGGTCTATCGAGGCAGTTAGTTATAAAGAATTTCCCGTGCAAGAGTATCTTAGATACGTTGGTGAAAGACTTGCTCTCAAATCTAACAGTAGCAATAACAGTTTTACTAATAATCAATAATAATCAGTAAATACTAATAAAGGTTGAACTTAAGTCACTTTGAATATTTTTAAGGCTACGAGAATTTTTTACTACTTTCAAATAATGACATTTCCCTTTAATTTGCGATTGACGGTTTTTTTGTAAAAATTTAGAATAAAGAAAATGCGTTGATCACTAATAGATAGTTTGTTATAATCTTATACTAATATTGTACTTAAGAAACTATTGTGCTCACAATTGTTTTTTTTTTAATAAAAAGAATTTATTTACACGTAACCACGCCATCCCATTATTTATACTCCTATATTGTTTAGTAGTAACGGAAGATTTCTTTCAACATTTTAAATAGATTAAATTTGAAATGATAACTTTACAAAGCTTTTAATTAAAAAATAATTTTTATTATAATTAAAATTTTTAATTGCAAGTATCTACCATAGCATAACTGCTGAAATTTATTCGTTTATAATACCTTACAATAATTAGGTTAGCTATAAATAACTAAAGATATCAGTTGCAGTTTAAAAGATTTAAAATTTACTTATGATTAATAAAGTTGACAAGAAATGTACTAATGACCCTATAAAGTGTCTTATTAAAGCTCTCCGTTTCTATTGAGCACTGTTAAAAAGAGAACTAGAAACTAGTTTATGAACATGATTTAATTCTTTTAGGCCCTTCACAACCCGGGGGGGGGGGGGGGGTTAGCACGAAACCGCCCTTCAATCTTCGTAACAAGGCTCCGACCACTAGCGGCTACCGCCAAAAATTTAAGGGTAGTGATCAATTAGAGACTAAAAAAATTCCTTCTCATATTTAGAAGAGGTTTTTTTACTTTATAAAAAAAAAATAATTTAATTAAATATCCCTTAATTCTACCCTAAAAATTTCTATTTTGGTTTTTAAATGGAGCATGAACACGTCTAGATTGTTTATTGCATCCTTTATTAGACCGTAACAAAAAGTATTTTCTAAACCCTTATGGGTTTCTTTTTGATTAAAACTTGCACTGTTTAAAGTATTGTAAAACCTCTTGCTTCTAACCTTCACGGTTATATTCTTTTCAACTTGGTTAGGGAGGCAATGGAAAACGTCAGCAGAGTCGATGCTATTAATAAAAAAGGGAGAATTATCTAATAAAGTCCACAACCCCGCCCTTAACCCTATCGAGATTTCAACGTATCACGGTTAAAGAAAAGTCTCAGGCTTATCAGATATTTATCTTATTTTTTTTAATCCGAAATTCAGGAGACACTTAAGATCTTTTGGAGTAAATCCTAGTGGAATAAGAGGTATAAGTCTGGTGGGAGGCTTCTTAAACAACATATAAGATCCTCTTTGAATAAGGCCATCTCTAGTCACTAAAAAGATATCTCCGCTTATCAATAATATGTTTGAGCTTTATTTGAGGATGGAATTATTTATAAATTTTATTATATAAAATTAAATGTTAACCGCTTTATCTGTTATAGTATTTATCCTTTATGAATTTCAAAAAATCTTCTTTAAGTTTCTTTACTCCTTTTTAAAATTTTCACTTGTATCTTGCTGTAATTCTTTGTTTAAACGCCACAACTTTCTTTGCCTTAGACTTATAAGACTAATTACCTGCTTATATTAGTCCAGAAGCAGTGTGCTTTCTCACACTTAGCAATGAATTTATTTACAGAGCCACACTAAACCGTTAAAGTCTAATAGATTGAAACAAAAAACAAAGAATAGGGATTGACTTTATTTTATCATTTATTTATTAATGACAGTTCCTAGTGCTCGATCGAGTTAAAAACTTCGATTACTGGAGCTCTCAAACAGAAGTGATCGCAGACATATCACAAATAGCACCCAGTGTGTCATTATTTTTTTATATTAACAAAAATATAAAAACTAGCGCTTAAGCTCGTCACATGGACGGCGATAACGTGCCCCGTCTCATGACTCGTAAACAACTTCGCTCACCAGCAGGGGATTAGTGTGTCTGGTGAACCTGTCGTAGGACCACGACATGGCGTTGGAAGAGATTGTTTAAAGGATCCAGATGAAGGCCCCAGTGAAGAGCACCATTTCTCCCAAGACGCGGCACCTTGGTCAAAACACGAAGCAATTTTTTTCTTCGCACTTGGAGTGCCGACATTATCACATGGAGCCGTAGGTCCGAGCAGCAGAGGGTATGCCATTATTGGCTGGATGTAAGACAAATGCAATTGCCCTTTGTTTCGCAGAAAAGCTTACTCTTGCCGCAAAGTAAAGGGTAAAGCCCTTGGTTACTGCCTTATCCTTAGCCACACATCATAGTTCACGTAAAACAGCCAGGAAATTTTGTTGTCGATGATGATTCCCAAGTATTTCGCTTGGGAACAACGCGGAATCTTCACACCATCAAAGGTAAAGGGCACAAACAAGAGACGCGTTTTACTCAAATTAATTTAGCTTTGCTCTTCATCGCGTTTATATAAACTTTCCAGTTACGGCACCAGACAGCAAGGGTGGCAAGATAATGCTATAGGCTTGCATAGCAAGGCCGGAGACTTCAAAGATGAGAAAACGGCCGTTTCATCGGCGTGGAGGTCGATTCGTGCGTGTGGATTGGACGGCCTGACCATGTTGCTCAATTAATTGCAAATAAAAAAGGCGAGAGAGGTAGGGTCCCTGCTGTCAGAAATCGCAGCGATGACTGTGTATCTCCCACTCGCACGCTGAAGACGCGACCATATAGATATGACTTCAGCACGTTGTAAAGGCCATGATGGACGGGTAACGAGCGCAGTTGGTGCAGCAGACCTTCATGCCAAATTTATCAAATGTTTTTTCAACGTCGAGGGAGACGGCGCCCGTTGCCTTTTTAAAGTTGAAAGCGCGAGTGATAATACAGTTAATCGGAAGAGCTGCTGGGACGTTGAGTGCCTTTGCCGAAAATTAAACTGAAACTCCGGCAAGGCTTTTCAATGCCAACGAACTTCTTTAAGACGCGCAGTAAGACGGTCTAACCCACTTTTACGACCTCTTTCAAGAGGCTGTTGGGTCCTTATTTGCTAGTGACTTTTTCCATTTAAGTGTCTGGCAGCATCAGAAAAGTCGGCACCAGAGGTACAGATAATTCCTCCCTATTAATGGCAGTTTCTTAGGCATCTTACTAATGATGCCAGCGGGGTCAGAAGCTTTCATTTGGATAGCGCTTCGACAATCGCTTGAACCTTGCGAGCAGAAACTAGCTTAAGTGGTTTGTAGACATCGGAAAGGGGGTAAACTCAGCTGAGAAAGCGCATTATTGGCAGTTAAGTGAGCAGCTGGCGAATTTTGGGAAGCAAAGAGATTAGCGAAAAGCGAAGCTTTGTCTCCATCACTCTCGGTCATCATATTTCCTTCACTAAGGGGCGAAAGTAGTACAAGCCCCCGATTTTAAATCCATTTATCAAATTTCCAAAAGGAGCACCTAATTCTGGCATATGGTGAAGGTTGGCCCCCTTTTATTATTAAAATGGTCATTAACTTCTTTCTTATGCACCAGTGCAGTCGATTAAGCGCAAGTTTGTCTTCGGCGCTCTGCAACATGGCCACTCGGATAAGACGTCGAAGTCAAGAGGAAAGTCTCTTTAGATCGTCAGGCGGCCGTGGCAATAGTGAGAGTCATGAACAATGCTGTTTCGAAAAGGGCAACAGCATCATCCGGCAGGGCGGGGTGGATGGTATTGGCGGACGTGGCGGCAGCGTGGTTCCTAATCCATTGGCATATTTGCCCCAGTCCGTAAAAATATGGGTAATGGTCTTTGGTGCGTTCTCCTCCCATAAATCGTGAATAACTAGGGGTGTGGGTCGGAGAAACGTGGAGCGCTTCAATTGCCGTAGAGAGATGTTATATCTCTAAGTATGGCAATATCCAGTACGATCATTGTGTCTGTGCCGCCAAGTGTGTTGCTTGCTGAAGCCCTAGCACGCACAGCCCGTGCTCATTAACATTGGCCTCAGGGTTGTGGCCATTAGAGTTATCGGCTCGGCTGTTCCATAAAAGGTGCTTGCAATTAAGATCTCCGCACAAAACAGCAGAAGAGGCCCGCACAAGAATGGCGTCCAAATCGGAGGGGGAAGTAGCTTCCAAGGGGATTTGTAGAGAGTAATTACAGACACGGACCCCTGGTCGGCCATACATAGGGGACTTCCCACTGCCTTGACACTTTGTGGAGCTGACATAGGTACCACACTCCGTTTCACCAAGACAGTCACACCCCCGCCGCAGCCACCAATTCTGCCTTGGCGATAAGTAACAAAGTTACAAAAATTTATTACGACATTAGGAAGAAGGTGCGTCTCGTGGATGGCGAACTCATTAAATACTTTCTCGTGGTAACAGCTCCTGAAGCTCGTGCTTCTTACTCTGAACACCATTAGCATTTCAGAATAGGAGTCGAATGTGGCGGCGCGTCATTGGCTTAGATACCATTGCAACATATTACAGTCCTTTCACAGATTCTATGCTGGATAAATTCGTCGTTAAAATTTCTAAATTCCGCAGTATTATTGGCAGCGACTGTTCAGCTTTCGCAGCAGAAGGGCGGCCAAGGGCTTTAGAACCTAACGGGGCATTGTCAAAACTTGATGAGGTTTTGTATTCGAACAAGAAGCGTAAGAGACACCCAGGGAAACAGTATTGTTTGTAGTTGGTGCCGACGAAGTAAACTTTGCTGAGGGTTGGCTTTCTTACGCGAATAATATTTGCAGCTTTGATAATTTAGCGGTATGTGCCTCGTGATTCGGTACACTCTGCGGCTAAATGACCCTCCCCGCATTTAACGCATTGAGGTGCCGCAGAGCAAAAGTTTGCAAGATGACCAAAGGTTTGGCAGCAATGGCAGCGCGACTGCTTTTTCGAAGTTCTATTTTGTTCTGAAGATGGGAACTAGTCTTCACCTCTAAAAGTTTTTTTTGCACCGTTCTTAGTATATGCGCCAGTACTAGTGGTAATGGACACTTCTTCCACTCGCCATTGACAGTGTTCGTGTACATCCGTGCCACTGGAGGAGTGTGATGCCTTGCGCGCGCAGATTCCGTCTCGACGGTGGAGATATGTAGCTCGCAAAAAGTTTCACGATTAACAAATTTGTGTGGCTTGTCTTCGGGTAATTGAAAATAAAATGTTGTAATTCTTGCTTGCGCATTATCGCTGTGACCCCACGGTATTCTTGAGCTGTTTTCGGAAATATATAATTACAAGCCGGGTATCTCTTGAACTCGGGAGCATGGCACCGTTGGATCGCCGACTGGTATAAGAAGAGGCCATTTTTATTTTTCGCAAAGGGTATTGGTATTAGGAGGAACACTTTCTCTTTACCAATTAGCAGGGGGAAACTCTGCAGTAGATGATCGTTCCGTTAATAGAGGAACAATATCAGAAGCGCTGCCCACCTCTATGTCTACGGTGTCGGGCTAACTTTATTTTGAGTTTGTAGCGCTTTTATACATGAAATTTTCGGGGGGAATGGAAATTAAAAATAGTCAGGGGTATTCTTAATTACATATTATTTGAGGTTTAGGTAGCTTTTAGTCTATTATAGCTCCATATCATATATTAGTTTCCAACAAAGCAGTTATCAAGAAATTATTTTTTTGAGATGAGAGTGACTTTGTAAATATGTCTTCCAGATTTAGTCCTAAGGGCCTATATCCTATGTAAGTACTTTCTTGTTGAACTTCTTTCTTAATGTAGTAATAAGCTATGTCAATATGTCTTACCCTCTTGTTTGAATCATCAACTTTTACTATATCTTTTACTGGTTCGTTGTTAGTATAAAATTTTACTTTTAATTCATAGTTTGGAAATAGTTCTTAAAGTATATTTTTTAGGTTCAATTAGAAAATCATATCATAGGATCCGTTAACTAAAATAATATAACTTTTGGTGATTTATAGTCGTAGGAGTCAGCGCAAGGGGAAGAGGAATCACAATAGCACTCAATTAAGATACTGTCATCAAAATAGTTATTACACTTATATGAAGCGAAAGGTTTCTTGCTTGATATAAGTAATTAAGAATTTTAAGTGCCAATTTCATATGTACTTCATTGTTGCAATGGAGGAATCGGTCAGCATAGATGTCGCATAAAAGAGATATTAGGCCTAGTACTGTCAGCAATATTACGTAAAGATCTGATTAAACCATAATATTCAGTGTTATTGCTTCACCAGTAGGGAGTTTAATTTTAGTACAGGTGGGTAAGGGTAATGTATATTTATATTTTTTGTTAATTAAGAATTTTGAGAAGTTCTTCTATGTTATACGTTTGCTCTATTAAGCAACAATCTTTTTTATCTATTTTATTAATCCCCAGAATTTTAAAAATTTTTCTCTATGCTTTTATATTATACTCCTTTTTCAAATCAGAAAGAAATTTTTCACAATCTCCAACTAATATGCAGTCATCAATTTAAATACTTATAATTGTTTATTCAAAACTGCTGGAGTAGAAAATGCATTCATCAATTTTATTTTGATAAAAACCATATTTCTTGGTGTGCAGGCTAAGTCTTTTTTAAACAGTCTAGCTAGCTCTCTTAAACCATACAAAGAACATTAATCCTTTTAACGCGCACTCCCTTTTTATTATAGTGTTCTTTAAGAAGGGGTTCTTTAGTTGACAATTTATTTTGTTTAATATCATATGTAGACTTTGCGGTATGTGTACATAGACCTGTTTTTGTAATTATTTAGTATGTAAAAGGCTGTGGCCATATCAACTTCTGTGGATAGGTTTTTGTAAATTTTAGCCGTGGTAATAAGTAATCGAAATGATGAGTTGAAAAGGACGGGGGTAAAAACCTCTTTATAGCCGGTACCAGGCACTTGTTGCTATCCGCATGCGATCAGCTCACTTTGAACTGATTGCTTGACTTAACATGAAACCTCCACATAGATGTAATGAAAAATATCATTGTTTAAGCTTTATATCAAAGATCAAATCCATCATGAGAAAGCAAGGATTCAAGCTCTTTATTAGCTGCTTCTAGATAATTATCTCTATTCTCCGATTGCATGCCTTCATTGTATGTTAAATAAAAGCTTGTGCCGAAAAGTTATTACTAGTTTTTTGTTTTTTAGTTTGAGTGTCGATATTTTCAGAAGCTCTTTTATTTGATTTACCCTCTATCTCTTTAAAAATGAGTGATCTTCATGATTGCAACATTTTATGTCGTCAATTTGATATTTTTCAGGGTTTGTTTGTTTTTAAGTTAAACTTCCTGTTTAATTTTAATGATATCCATTTTATATTTGTTTTCATGTTTTAGATGATCTTAAGGTTTATTATTACAAGAGTATATACCTGGTTGAGGAACTTATGGTCATTATTTTCCAGAGATTTTCCTTTTCCTTTTCCTTTGCTTATCTCCCTGTTTGTCCCTGTTTCATTGGGATAAGTATTGTAATGTCTATCGTTTATATTATTATTATCCCTATTATTAGTATAATTATTACTATTAACAATATTATTATTATTAATATTATTATGATTGTCAGTATTATTACTATTATAATTTTACTATAATCTTTATTATTACTTTTGTTTAAGTTGTTGATGTTAGAGTTGAAATTATGAATTGTCTTTTCATTAATATCTCCTAAAATACTTTTATCGCAAATTGCTTGTACAGGATGCGATATATCTTCCCTAGTTGTATTATTTGCTTGATGTTGCATCGTAGTGTCAATAGTAGCCAGGAAAGTTGTTGTCCTTAAATAAAATCTTCACAATACTTTAAGAAAGAATGAAGGGGGTATTTAGCAATATCAAAGGGAAAGCTGCCTTCAAAACATATTATCTAGATCTTACGATTTTCCCCGATGTTAAATTAGGTATAGTGTATCCATCCTTAGTAAAATCTATCGGTTTGGAAAGAAGAAGGCCATCAAGAGCCCGATCTTGAGATTTTTTTTTTAAAACCAGGATCATAAAACAGGATTTACAATCTAGAGGTGTATAGTAACGTAGTCCACTGATTCTAAATACAAAAATTTCATTAGGCGACTTTCTTTCCTTCTTTTTGGCAGATTGTTTAATATGTAGACTGCGTCACATAAAGCTTCGCTCCAGGAAACTTTTGGTAATTTAGGCTGTTTTAGTATGCAACGAGTCATGTTACACAAAGTCTGAATACTTCTTTCACTCAGCATGTATTGCGGTGTGCCTTTAGATACTATTGACAATTTAACACCTCCATATTGTAGTTCTTGGACAAATTTATATGAATTCACCTGCCCTTGTCGGTTCTTATTTTCTCAATTACAGAAGCTGTGGTAGTTCCATTTATTTTTTTTGCATCTTTTAACCTATTGCGTAATTAGATAGTTTATTATGTTTAGACTACGCATAGATAATGGTGACTCGTTTAGAACTAGCTTCCGGTGCGACTATAACATACTTTTATCCCTCATATGATGGTATATCCCAATATATAAGGTCTGTTAACATACATTAATTGTCCTGAAAGTTGGTTTCCAGTTTCGCTTATTTTATTAACTTTTTTTTCTTCATCTTACTTTTTTGGCAAATTTCACTGTCTTGATTTTTAAAATATGATATACCAGAAAAAATTCTTTTTAAGGATAGCTGACATACCCTTATCTGAAGTGTTCTCTAGGGATAATGGACTTAGACTTCATGGTATCAAACGTCGTGGTCGTTGCTGTATTATTGTAGCCATGACCGTTTATAAAAAATAAGTCATTCTCTTTTCCACCTTAAGTAATAACCTTGCCTTTCTTATTAGTAAAGACTCTATAATTTTTTATAACAGATATCATACCCTTATTTTTTTTCTTTTATTTTACCTGCAGAGATCAGGTTATGTTTAAAATTTTTGTCATTAATAGCTTTACCACGATCTAAAAATCTCAAAAAGTCGACTTGGTAAGCCTCAGTACTATGGTTTATTGTATTAATAACGTCTTTATATTATCGGACATCATTTACTAATTTTCTATCTTTTCTAAAATGAAGATTGGCTTCAATATTAACAACCAACTTTATCCTTTAGTTCGTATTAATTCGGAGAGTTATAATTCACTGTGCTATAATTTTTTATTAAGACATGCCTCTTCAATGTGACCTATTTTTTAACAAAATTTGTTTAATATATGGACATTGAGACCTTGTTGAACATGAAAACTTCTGAAGGATGGCGCTCGTCTTTAAAAAACTTTTTAAGTCTGTTTTTCCCATGTAAGTATGTTGATTACTGGATTTATTTAGGGAAGAGCATACGGGTAGTTTTCAACTTTACATCTGTTTTCCGTTTGTAATAAAGCATTTAGTGCATAACGATAATCCTAGTTTTATGGATTATTACTCTAATATTGTTCTAGTGATATAACATCGTATTTAAATTTTTCTCCAACTCTTTGGGCAAGAGCTATGATTCTATGTAAGTTTGTAATTTCAACGAGGTAAAACCTCTTGATTGTGCACTATTCTTCTATTTGACTTTAAATGTGGTCCAAAAGGTTGGCTTGTCCGGACTAGTCATCCCTCTTCCTTGCATGCCATAGTTCATGTATTTTGCTCATGAATGCTACGAGTGACTTCCTTCCAACTGCATTTTTAACGTTTGGAATCACTTCTTTAGGAGCGGTCACTCGCAACTCTTCATTTCTTGACTTAATCTTAGGATAGACTGTGGTATCCCAACAGTCGCTAGGGAGCGGCGCGGTTATATATATAACATTAGTACTATACACTACTAATAGTACTAGTACCAATGAGTGAGAAGCACTCATTGCACCGGCACCGTAGCCAAGACAAAGCAGTACGCTATGCCAGAGCCGCGACACTAGTGCACTAGTATGATACTAGTACTATACTACATACATAGCTCCGAAAGTTCACTAAGCATGCATCCTTCGGAACAAAGGAAGTAGTGTAAAGTAAACATCACTCATTACAAGTTCTTGCTCTAGCGGCTTTCATCTTTGGTACTCACCGTCAACCAGAATAGTGTACTATGCAACTTAGCAGCTTTCGTCAGTATTTGTTAATAAAGTGAATAAACTGACTACGACTGCTCAGCCTAGGCAAATTAGGTTTAAAACTTGATTCAGCTGGAAATGCTAATACTCATTGTTAAGCCTTATGAATCAAATTAATTAGCTTGAATTAAATGAATTCAGGTTTCCAATTTTTCGTTAGAGAAAAAGAACATGTCTGGATCCCTTGAGTAGTTAATGCTAACTGCATGTCTGTTAGCCACTGTCTTAATTGTGAAGAACCCTGTAGAATTTATCCACTTGCTGTTGCGGGTTGAAAAGAATTGAGTTGGTAACGTATAATTATAAATATAATATATAGTGCCAGCGGATAATAAAAGATTAAGTTAGCGGATAAATAAAAAATCTGAAGAAAATTAATTTAGGAAACCTTATATATATGAAAAGAGAAATAAGATTTATATGCAAATATAATATATATAGTCAAAAATTGAAAGAAAAGATTAAAAAGGAACCGTATAAATGTAGCTGAAGACCCTTAATCTTGTGACGGTTAGGCCCTGATAACGTAAAGAATGAAACAAAGAAATAAAGAATAGGGGTTGAATTTATTTTGGGTTTGTATCGCTTTTATACACAAAATCTATGAAATTTCGGTAAAATGTTCGGGAATATTCATATTATTTGAGATTTTGGTAGATTTTAGTCTATTACTGTCCGATTCAACCACTAACCTATCCCACTCCATCTACCAGCACATTAGACAACAGCTTACGCTTCTCGATTAGTAGTATTGTATTCCCTTTCGCTTTGTTAAATTAAAAACTTACGAAGGTTAAACATAATCGTTTTTCCCATTATAACGCTGCGTTGGGTTTTCTCCCCTTTTAATTACTTGGTGTCATGTAAAATTAACTCACTCGCTTTAACGTGCGCAACACAAACTCTGCTTTTTAAAATCATTAATACTTTGATCTACGTCAATCTTAGCTCAGTGTCCCGATTAAATCTCATACTTTTTAACCAGGCTGCTTATAAATAGTAAAAAATAGCATTAAGATGAACACTTGGAATAATTTAGCAAATACAGAAAAAAAAATCTCCGTTTTCTCTAATTCTTGAAAGGTTTTATTTCCTTACAGGTTCGAATCTACTTTTTGTGCATTCTAGCACCTTACTCTCTCACATCATGGAAAACTTTACGAAATTACCTTTTTCTCTAATGAAAAATTATAAACTTAGATCTGGCTATCAGTGTACACAAATATAAGTATCTTTGTGCCCAGCGGGCACAAATTCACACCATGATGCAAAGCGTTGAATACTGGGTCAACCTATCACTCTATTACAATATAGCTTTATAAATAAAGTAACGTCTTCTTTTTCCTTAAACATTTAAAAAGTAGCTGCTGTTTATGACTGTTTGATTAATTATTATTAGGAAATTTACTTTGCTAAAGTCATCACTCACCCTTTAATAAATTTTAACTCTTTAATTTTCTCCCTTTTTTAGCGCATTCCTAAGTAGTTTAGCTAATTCAACTTGCCTATGATGTTAGTTTTCTTGCTGATCTTAAACGCTACAATACATCCATGAGAACATGTATATTCCAAACAGGATTTTAACTCTTTTCTTAATTTTTATTATAGGATCTTTAGGCTGATAACAGTAGTATCATTCTGGTAATAATAAAGCGCATATAGGAAGAGCAAAGTTTACAACTAAAAATTTTAACTAAACTCAACACCAGTCACTCTTCCTCCTTCCTTCTAATATATCATCGAATTTTCTCTTGTATATTTCATCTCTTAATTTTGCAATTCTCGAACTTCATCTATAAACTGGCAGGCTAAAGAGCACGATAATTAAGCATACCCCATCATAATCTTTATCATTAAAAACTTTATATCATAGCCTTTTATAAAATTTTGGAGCTCTCTTACTTACTAAACCACCTAGAAGTTTATTGCTAACTTAGTTAACGATAGTTTTTATTATAGCCTAGTTGTAAATAACGCGTAAAGCCGCAAAGATTGCAAAAACTAAAATGTAACTAAAAATTTTTAGACTAACCGTTATTTGTAAAACGGTTTTCCCTAAGTACACAATTTTCTGTGCAATTGTTGGTTAGTAAGATACCTTGAAGTGTTTGTAGAACTCATATACCCTATCAACGAGTTAATCTCACTTTTGTAGTTGCGGTTAAATTCTACAGGTGAAGAGTGCAATGTTCTGTGAGGGACACGAGTTCGATTCTCAAAGGCACACATTTCAATGGAATTTCTTAAATCTACTGGTGCCTAACTAGAATGTGGAATAAAAAAAGGAAAAAGGCTTACTGAATCGCTTTACGCCTGGCTATAAGAGCTTGGGGTGCGTCAAACTTGTGTACCCTTATAACAGATTAATTGCCTTCAAATGGGGGCGGCCTCTTTTGGCGGCCAGTCATTACCAAACCTTTGGATAACTGTAAGTGTCAAAATTTTATAGAAAATGTTATTAAAAAATAAATTAAAAGAGTTAATTAAATAAACGTATTGTATTGTATATAATTAAGTAAAATAAGGTAGCGGATAAAATAAATACATAGATACAAATCAAAGAAGTAAAACGAGAGCAAGGAAAGAATACTTTATTAACTAGTTTTTGGTCTATATATATATACCTTTACAAAGATCAAAAATTGCCTCCATATTTTTATAATAAATTAATTGAACCCAGATTAGTTTTTATAAAATTTTTCTGTTTAGTTTGTGTCTATTTGATAAAGTGGGTCAAATTATTTTGTATATGGTAGAAAAATTATTTCCCTTTTTCTTGTATTTTTTATTGGATAATTCTCAGGTTAGTTGAATGGGTTATTCACGGGTCGTTTTTTTCTTGTGAAAATTTAGGGGTTTTGTGTATTGGACTGTATTTTAAGTGTTTTTCTGTATACTGTGATATTTAGTATTTTTTTTTTTATTATGCACATATTCTTAACTTATTTTTATACTAATTTTTCCCAAAACTGTAGATGTAATATTCTAGCAAAAAGTTTAAATAGAGAACTTTTATAGTCCTAAGGGATCAGTAGTTTATACTTAATATGGCAGACACCAGCATTTTTATTAAGATAAATAAATAGTTAGTTTTTAATATTCTTTATAATAAATCACCTCCTTACTTTTGTCCTTAATTTTTATGCTTTAACTCTTAGTTGTTCTGTATGCGTTTTGATAATTAGTTTTACCCACAATCGTTCTTTTAATATTTTATGCCTATCGTTTATTCTTTAGCCTTGAGTTTAATTATTATTACGTTTCAAATTTTTATAGCGCGCTTTTATCCTCATGAAACCTTATAAGCTTAGCTCAGGTTATAACAAGAATAGTGCTACAGCGATTGCGAGTATCTTCATTTCATTAATCGCTATGCATAAATAAGTCCGCCGTATAGATAAAACATAGTAACAAAAAATCACAAATCTTTGAGATGTTATTTTATAAGAGAACTAGCCTCGAAAACATTGACACCCTCCTTCAACGGTAATTTGCTAAATATATTTAACTGCTATGATATCATAAAGGCACGGTTTACTCAAGCAGCCAACACATGCATTACCCAACTTTTTTTTTGTTATCGAGTGGGGTTATATATATGGTTTTTTTGAAGTAAGTTTCGCTACTTAAGCCTTTGGTTGTGCGCCGAATGCGTTTAGTAGAATGCGTTAAAAATATTACCTATTGTTCTGCTTTGGACTATAGGCCAAGACAGTCCTACAGGGTGGAGTATCTGAAAGCTATAAACGGGCGGAGGACAAAAGATAGAAGCACTAAGAGGGACCGCATATATTTATAGTTTATAATTAGAATTGTTTGGGTTATATAGCTGTGCATACCTATATAAGGGTGTAGAGTATAAAGGAGAGGGGATTACTTCTACCAACATGATATATTTAGGTAAAATATATAGCTAGCTTGGTAAGAGGAAAAGAATATATCCATTCAAGGATATTTTATGAAGTAAAATAGTAAACTAGCGCATCATCAATAGTAATAAGTAAATTAAAAATATCGTAACACACAAACCACGTTAAAAAATGGAAAGAAGATTGCGCAGAGAACTTAATTTCGCCATTTCTTTTTAATATATCAATATATATTAATTCTTTCTGATGTAAACCTCGAGAATACGCTATTTAACTGGCTATCTAAAAAGTAATTTAAATTGCAAGCATAAAAAAGGAACATTTTGAAATTTAACTTTTCCACTTGTAATGTGGTTGTTAGCGCGCTTTATAATTGTCTTAATTAAGACTTTTCTGCCCTAGCTATTAATATATTTATTCTCAGTTATATAATACCTAGAAATTAAAATTTCTTAGCATTATTAAAAATTTTAATTTGATTTATTATTCTTTTACTATTTCGTTATTATCTTAATTCGGTTTTTTTTTTTTGTAATTTGGCATTAATTCACATATCCAAAAATCTCGGATTACAGCTCTAAGTATTTATGTTATCACTAACAAATATAGGATGCCAGAGCGTCTAGACATGAAAAAGCACTAAGAGTTTGATCGAAAAGGTATCATTTATATTTGTTTTTCCAGTACCTTAACAATCTCAAAAGTCATGAAGTGTAACTTAGTGATATTGACAATATAAATATTACATAGTAGGTTATACGTTTGCCGGTAGTTTCTAAGTTTCTTTTCATTGTGTTAGATAACTTGTGCGCTCTGGTGCATTACGATATTTGAGTACTTGAAAACCCTTCACATATATATAAGTATACTGGTTAAGAACACTATTTAGCTCCTCGTATCCAATTTCGATTATCTAGGCAGATCTTAAGTGTAAGAAATTAACACTAATGCAGCCATTTACTTAGCCAGATATTACTAAAGTTCAAGGTTATTTAGCCTCTTACTATAGCTAAGGTATAACTGTATCAGCAGCCCAGGGGCGAAGCAGAGTATCATTAACCATCACATTATTACAACAGTTGTATCGTCTGCTTTCGCCCTTGCTACTCTCAAGGAACGATCCTTTATCGTACTAACTTGGCCAATATTGCCTTTTTAAGAGGAGACGGTAAAACTAATATTCTTTTTTTCAGTTTGCAATTTGCACATACAGCTAGGCCAATAAAAAAAGTAGTAAAAAAAAATCTTTTAAAATTATAGTAGTACACCACTTACAGGTTTTTAGTGTTTAAATTAACTATCTTAAATCAGTTATCTGTTAAGTCATTGATTGTCCAATATAACGCGGACACTTTTAACATATTTTTCCAAACTGACTTAGTGATATTATTGTATAAGTTCTAAAATTAGATGGTTATTATCAAATATTTCGTAAGGTAGAAGCTGAAGCCGGACTTAAAGCTAAATTCTAGCGCGCTCTTCACCATTAAGCTAGATCAGGATATAAAAACCAATGCTTACTCAAGTAACAAGCCTCGGTTTTATCTATGCCATATTTATTTATACTAATAGAACATAATGCTAAGAATCTTACTACTGTATTCCTTTTTTTGAGGCCCTGAATCAAGCCATTATTAAATTTATAAGTATTTAAATTAGCGAATGAGATAACAGTAATAACAACTTCTTAGGGGATATTACGCTAGTGTGGGCTCCTGCTATTATTAAGTAAATAGGATTAAAATTATGATCAAATCATTATTGCACTCAATGAACTTTTAGGCGTTGTGCAAGTCTTCTGCAGTTGTTCGAGTTGTTGAATTAAGCTAGATTTAACTCAAAAACTATACTTTAATGATTTCCCTATTTAGCTGGTGTTTGAAGTTATTGAGTTCACTTACACTTAAGACCCCATTGTTATGACTTAAATTTTTTTTTAGCTAAGTTGTAGTTCCTATTTTACCCTAGTCAGTCGTCTATAATCGGGGTTCAAGGCATAAACAAAAGTTTATACCATTGTGTTGATGGGATATTATAGAAGGAAATGGAAGATTAAATTAAGATATCGCTTAGGTCTTCAAGTTCTTTTGCACAATATTAAGTTAAAAATTATATCTCCAAGCCCTATAAATAGCTCATATAATGTTAAGTTTGCGTAAGTTAGTTATTCACTGTAAAGCTCGTGTATAACCCTTAAAAATTTATCTGATCAGCCGAGTTTTCAACTGGGACGTGTGAAGATTCTTTTTTATATATATTTGGCATATTTTTGCTACTTCTAATTTATGGCTAATTTTATAAAAATGTCTCGCCAAGAGCTATTTAATTGTCAAAACGAAAAATTGGGAGCTGTTTGATTATGTATTAAAAACAAAGAGAAAAAAAACGATAAACCTTTATTAAAGAGGATAAAACTACCAGCAGTAAATAAAAACAGTATGTTATTTTAGACTTAACATCCCGAGATTGTAGACATTTAATCTTTAGCATTCTAGAGTTTCCTGCCTTATTTGTTCAATTTTGTAATGTTAACTATAGCTAAACTTTATTGGGGCTTGTCCCCTTGAATCCATTTTAATGCTGTTATTGATAATATTTCATGAAGTCAAAAAAGCTTTATCCTACTATCTACAATTATTATTATTATTATATAGTTCATTTCTTTGTAGTGTTCCAGTCCCCTTTACAAAAGGCAAAGAACGTTTTGGAATATGAAATACAATAAACTTAAATTAGAACATTCACAGGTTTAAGTCCAAGTACATTACTTTATTTATTATCCAGCTATTTTTCAAATAGACGTAGAAAATGGTTTGAAAAACTCCCTCACAGAGAGTAGATTTAAAAGCGCAAGAGCTAAGCCTAGCCGTTATTTAAAAAGTGATTAGCGTAGAAAAGAAAAAAAATTGGTTCTTCGATGTAACTCCTCTGTGTCTATTACGGAGGTTGTTTTTTATGAAAGTGGAGGTCTTCCTTTAATTAAATTATATAAAACGGTTGAGCGACTTATTTGTAAGAAAGCGTGTGAAGTCTTAGCAAACTTGTTAAACACGTTATGATTTTTCCTTTAGAATCTCTTGACTACTCAGTTTTTACTGATGCAACAATTTTTCTACATCAACCTATTCAGCAATTTTTACCTCGATAAAGATAATGCCTTTACCAAATTTCTTTTCAGTACACCTCCTGCTGCTGTTAAAAATCTGCAAAAAGTTTTGACTTCGATGAAATATTAAAAATATCTTGAAAAGTATTGCTATGAAAGTACCTTGCCTTTTTTAAAACATTTACGTATCTTTTTTGTACATAAACTACTTTCTCAAGTCAAGGAAGAAAGTTCGAGTCTAAAAGTGGCCCCTCTCCACCAGCTAGCTCAGGGAGTGGCTACTTTTTGAGCTTTGCTATGCTAAATGGAATTTTGGCTTGAGGACCTCATATACCACTCCTCATAAACACGGTGCCTATAGTTTTGATATCGCGTGTTTGATTGAGTCACAAGGTGAACATAACCCTTCTTTATATACTGAGTAATTCTTCTCTTATTCACAAAATTACTAACTTGACTAACCTGTAAACATGGTTAGTTATCCGTACAAAGAGTAAATTTAAACAGAAAAAAGCTTTGCTCCCAATTTTTTTATGGTTGGCTAAGCAAAATAAGACTGCACTTTTCAACTACTTCTATACTGGAGAAGTTAATGACAATCTTCATGCCGACTCAAACAGCTAAGTACAATTGCTCTAAGCGATTAATTGTTCTTAGTGCACTCGTCAGTAAAGGACAAGTTTTATTTTTAAGCTTACAGAAAACGTTTAGTAAAAAAGTAAGGGCGATACTATCTTGGGTCCACAACTTTTTTAGGTTTATTCTTTCCGTATGCTCTCATATGTCCTGAATGTGTTCTGTTTTATGTAAAATTTCTGAGTAATTCTGATTTGAAAATGGGGTGGGTATCGATGACCTAACACCCCACGAAGCGACTTTTGGTAATAGATTTAATTTTGGTTTACTTATCCCAATTTCTCTGCTTCCTAGTATGTCTGGATTATTAAAAATAACAAAAGATAATTTAAAAATCCTCAAAAGTTTATGTTTCAATGAAAAAAACTTTGAATTAACTACTTTGGAATCAAAATGTGGTACACTAGAAGAAAGTGAGGTTAGTAAAGCAGTTGCAATAAGTATTTCCTATTAGTACGATAATAATAATAGACTAAATATTGACGCTAATCGTAAGAAAAAGTTTTTATTGCTAGAAAGGCAGGCCTTAAAGAGAGGACAAAAAAAATATAAAATTAGGAATTATAGAATTTTTTGTTGATAAGACGCAACAACCGATATCGGCTTTATATACTTTTAGTATAAAGGAAGGGAAAGCTGGAAACATACAAAGAACCCGAAGCCAAGTTTATTATAAAATTACAAAGGGTAAAGGGAAAAAATAGGTCTTTTTGAAAGGTGGTAGAAATTATTCATATACCTTATAAAGGGAGAAAATATGGTGAAAAACGGAGAATGTTTCAAGTAGTGAAACAAGTACCTCTGGGGCTTCATTTATCCCTTATAATCAGAGAAAAGATGGTGGAATACTTATTTTTAAAAAAAAAGAAAATAGCACAGGTTACAAATAAAAGCAATTACTCAACCACAATAGTATCATAGATGGTTATTTAATGAAGATAGTAGAGTCATCTTCTATCAAATAGTATTATAGTTGAAGAAGGAGGTATTTTTATAGTAAAGGAAATTAGGTTGCAAGTAAGCATATGCTCAGTGAATAAAACTTTTTCTATAGAAAACTTAAGAGGTGAGACACGTCAACTAATTTTTGACAATAGAAAAGGATGCTAGAAGTATTTCGAAAGTGAGGATTTTATTTCACCTTTAGTATGAACCACCGAAGGGCAGTGGGTAGAGCTTTCCAAGGATGTATCGGTGACTAAGCCCCATGAAAATTTTATTTCCCTTTTCTGTACTTCAAAGGGATGCCCCATCCGATGACTTGGAATGTTATCAGAAATTAAGGGAACAAGTGGCATTATATTCCAAAATAAACTTATCTTTACCAAAAAGAAATGAGAACTGTAAATTATCACCCATAGAGTGTATGGAAAATACCAGTTGATAATCATTTACATTTTATTGTTGGCAAAGAATGGGTAGAGCTTGACGATATAAATTTAAAACGAATATATTCAATTTATAACTCAAGATCAAGTGTTCACGGAAACTCAACTTATTCAACTCCACGTAAAATCGTACGTGATCCAATTTGGTTTAACTACGTTGTAATGAGAAACACCAAACTTAACATAGAAGAAAGACATAAAGAGCGTATAAATGCGTATATAATGGAAATATTGTTTAAGAGGCTATTTTGTTTTAAAATAAAAACAGGGAATAGGCTTTATAAAGGTAAAAAAACATTATTTCTAAATATACAGGTATCAAGGTTGTTGATGGAGTTTACAATCTTTTAAGAGTTTTATCGGGCCTTCTTAGTTAATTATTGAAAATTACGAAATGACCTCTTTGCTAGTCCGTTTAAAGTTAAGTAGGCTTTATGAAGGCCATTTTTAGAAGCAAATTTCAAAATACTCTCAGACATCTTTGAAAGGTATTTATGACCAGTTAAGGATAGGACCTTATTTTTTCCTCTCATTTTTAATAAGAAATAGTTAGTTTATATATATACTTCAGAAATATTTGCTTTTACTATAGCAACTGGCTTAGGGTTTGCTAAAATATTAAAGGATTGTCTGGAAAGAATAGAAAAAATAAAGTCCCAAACTAATTACGAAAATCTTTTAGTAGCATCATCACGAATTCCTTTCCCAAAGACAAGGAATGCTTGAAGTATTACAAATTTAAAAGGGAGGTAGAAGATAATATTATGGGCTACTTCGGCTTTCTCCGTGCTACTGGATTATCGAAAAAAATATAAATATAACTTTGCAAGCTTCTTCTTTTTTCCCTTTAGTAAAGGTTTTTAAAAACAAATAGTTATGGAAAAGTATAATGTATTAATCGCCAAATCTACTGAGGATAAATCCTTTTATATCCCACTAAAAATAAGTAAGGGAACTGTATTTCTACAGAAGTTCTAAAGAAGACATGGAAGAACTTAAAAAATTGGATTTGGTTTTAAATGAAGACTATGGGAAATATTAAGAATGTAACGGTATAAATGTTCCTAATAAATATGTATTCTTGTACTCGGTTGAGGTGCCTATGGATAACGACCATGTAAGTCCTTCTACTGTAATTTCGGAGTTTGGTTGTTATGCAAAGAAAATCGACAAAATGCCATTTAAATTAAAAATTGGAGAAATACAGTTGACATGAGGGGGGAATGAACGTAGAGAATCCTATACCTAAAAAAAAATTAACAATATTCAATGCTTTTAACAAAAAAAAGATTCCCTTTTCTCTAGGCAATAGCTCGAAAGAGGAATTGTTCCGACTTTGCCAAAAATAAACACACAAGTCACCAACGAAAACGTGTACCAAAGTTTCTAGTTTTTTTGGTGCAAGATGCGAAGTTGCTTAAAACTTTAATAAAATAGTAACGAACGCACATGTCGTTTATAAGAAATATAAGGCGATATTATGTCACAATATAAAGTCACGACTTCTGAAAAAAATATAAATTTCAACTTAGCAAACTCGAAGTGAAGCAATTATTATTTAAAAATGTAAGAAATGAGCAATTTTTTCAAGATTACTTAAAATCTAGTTTAGGAAATATTGTAGGAAATGCCAAGGATGCCTTTTAACTAGGTATATATAAAATAATGTATAAGATAAGTAGTACGATAACTAATTTGTAAATATTAAGTTCTTCGTATTTAATTAAGCAAGCTTTATTTGTAGATGAAAATAACTTGTTAACAGAATAACCTTACAAAGTACAATCTATTATTAAAGAGGACAAAATTACTAAACTACATTTATTGTTGCGCTACACATAATAAATTGCATGAAAAACTTAATAACAGGATATTAAACGCCTTAATTAAAGATGATGAATTTTTGGTTTATTTCTACTGCCTAACCATTCAAAGGAGACACCTTTTTCTTTGGATAATGCGATGGGGATAAATACTTCCTATGAAAAATATTTTTTTATAGAGAATTCGCCCTCCATTATACTTATAGTCGCTTATATACGTCAAAATGACAATACAAAGACTTCAAGAAAACTTTGTAATCCTTTTTCCCATTACCGTGAACCTTCAAATCGTAGCTGAGAAGCTTTCTCAACCACCGTAAATATACTTATTCCTTTATAAAAAAAGAATTAATCATAATTTTTAGTTTTCAGTTATTACTTTAGGCTCTTACTGCCACTTGTTTTTAAATTTTAAACAGTACTAGAATAAACTTAGGCAGGTCTAAGGAACATCTACGACCAAACGTGTAAGTTATCATTAATTTATTAATGCTTTAAATTTAGTTAAAAGCGGGTTATAATCATTATTACGTCCATTTCTTAAAGTTTTAAAGCAATAAAACTACATTACAAAAAGCTTAGAAAAAGCTTAGGTCTGATCAACTTAAAAAATTTTAGGTATGCCCGATAAAATTTTTGTTAAAAACAGTAATAGACTTCAAGAGGTGGTAAATCCTTTACAAAGGGAGTTGATATACATTAGTATTTTGTAGATCCCAGAGCAATATAAGGTAGAATTATAAATAAGTTAAAATGCATTATAATATATTATTAAATTAAACTCTCAGGTGCACTAACACAAAGTCAAAAAAAAAAAAATAGTAACTGCGGCTGACTCGTACTGGAATTATATTAACACATAATTAGTTCCCATGAGGCTGTTGCATAATCTTTGTTCGCACATAGCAGAGAAGTTACTAAATATTATATTTTTATTATCCATAAAGTAATTATTTTAATTATTGTTTAAAATTAAATAGAGTATTCTTAATTTTCGACTATGACACAAATTAAAGAATATCTTCATGGAGTACACATTTAAAGAAAATACTATTTAATTTTATACGATGGCCTTCCTTATATTCAACTCTTTCCTTATTATTAAATATAGTTGAATAAGCTATTTTAATGGCTCATCGGGATAACGGCATTGATTAAATTCTATAGGTGGACAAAGTCCGAAATTTATAGAAAGGTTTAATACTTTAAAAGCTCGACCATGCTGGGAAGTCCAGGTCTTCACTGAGTTTTTCTATAAATTGTTAGTTTTAACCTCGTGTAAAACTTGCGATTAATTTATAGCGCTGTACAGTAAAAGAAGTAGAACAGGCTTACCCAACTGCCCAGCACTCTCTTTTAAAAATTAAAGCTGTATTCAAAGCGCGCATTACGTATATATCGCCCTCAAAAGGACCTTAAATCTAACACTCCTGAATATGGTAGCTTTAATGATCCCTAAAAACTTATGGACAAAAATTCTTTGTAGATTCATTTCATGTTACTCATTGGTGAATATCATTAAGAGTTTTTTAAAGATATGTTCACGTATAACTTTTTTTTCTCTCTTAATAGTCTTGTCAAGTCTCCTCGTTATTGTTTCGGGCAACATAATTTTAGATTCCGCCAGATTAAAAAATGGAACCAACATTGCTCCTAAACATTATTATTTATTGAAAAATCACCCACCATGGCGTCTTGTGAGCTTATTTGAATAATACTACGCCTAGCACCGCATTTATAAGCCCTATGATCTCATATATAAAAACTGGGTGGTTTAACTTAGAGATCTTACAGAAAGATAATAACCATAAGAATCTATTTAATCTTAATTCTTGTTTACATATAGTGTAAGGTTCTTATAATAAAGCGGAAAAAAGAGCTCTTCCCTTCTGATGAGGAGCTCATAGTCGGGGAGGCCTAGCTTCTAGTGCTGTTGGCAGGTGTCTCCAGGTGGCCTCGGGTCTTGTACCTACGGCCGCCTCTCTCGGTGGTGTTTTAGCGGTTTTCCACTACACTAGGTCGAAAGGCGAGAGTCCAAGCACGATATTTTCCGCTTACTCAGTCCTTCGAGGTAGTCATTATAGCTCTCTAAAGAGCCTACACTAGTGGGCACACGTGCTCCAACCCCTGCAGAAGAGGGGAATTCAGATTAAGCAGCTTAAGGTCTCAAAAAGACCGGCCGTAGTATGCAGTGCTAAAAAAAAAAGTCAAGCGGAGAAGTTTTTGGAATTGCACTCTGTTGCTTGATAGCTTATTTTGATTGTTTATTTTATATTAAATGGTAATTAATATATAACAGTCCCTGAACAGATAAGCTGTCAACTATTAGATTATAAGCATAGATATCCAATTCTTAAAGTTTTCACATTATTTTCATACTGTATATATCTGTATGTTTTTTGAATAAAATCAGCCAGCTCGGTTTTTGCATTGTGCTTCTTCGTCAGCTGTCAATTGTATTGGTCTATAGGGCTAAAGCTGAAAGGAATTAAACTTTTATTAACAGAATATTAAAAAGTATTTATTAAAAGTATAAACATTAAAGAGAAAAATTAGACAGTAAACTAAAGAAGTATAAGTATATCAAAATAACACTAATATTGAATATTTTATAGTCTAATTTGAAAAAAATTGCATATTTATATATTTTTTTATGGAGATTAATGCATTGAAAGAACGTTTTGATAGAGAACTACTAGAGGTAAGTTTTTTCAAACTTTCTTAAGTAAATGATGTAGCATTATTAGTATCCAAAATGATTACCTAACAAGCATTCTAATAAAAAATGGTAAAGGATTGGTGATATAAAAAAATATATAGAAGTATAAGTAAAAGAGAATAATAAAACACTAAAGATAAAAAAATAAAGGAACACAAGGCAAAAAAAATGCACTGTCTATTACTAATAGCATTAATAGTTATTTCCCTTAAAATCTAACAGTAAAAATCCTTCTCAATGTTTTAATTTGTATAATTAATTTTTTAAAAACTGTCTCTTCTAAAAGTTGAATTATTTTTTCTCATGTAAAGTTCAAATTAATATTTTTCTCACAAACAATATATATATATATATATATTAAAAGTAGTTAGGTCCTTATTATGTTCTTATTATAATGAAAAGCCTTAAAGTTTTATAAGTTCTTAATGATAACAAAACTAGAAAAAATTATATAATATATATAAAAGAAACAAATATAAACATAAGTAAAAAATTAATAAAATTATTTATAAAGAAAACGGAAGGATTCAGAAAAATGAGGGACTTTCTAGCGATTGCAAGCCTTTAAACTAAATCTTGAGTCCAAAAACTGTGTACGAACGTACCTAAAATTTCTCTACTAAGCAAGTTTACTACAAGTTATTACCCACTCATTTTTAAATTCTTTTATAAAGAATATCAAATGGTTTAAAAAGAATCGCATTTTAGGTATATAACATAAATTAATAATTATCAATTGAAGAAGGCTGCTCTTCCCTTCCTTTTTTTTTTTTAAGACGGTTTCATGTGCTTTAAAACCGGCGTTAGCTTCTCACTTTATCGTTCTTTTCCTTTACTAACTTTCTTTACCGACATTTTACTAAACTTTAAGAGAGCCATGACCTAACTTTCGTGTTCAAGTACTCGCTCCCATATATCATTATCTTTACGACCAGCGGCCTCCACGTCTATTTATTATTGATATTCAAAGAAATCATTAACATAGCTCAATGGAAAAACTGTCCATTGAACTCTGCGCTCATCTAAAAGGTTTCTGCAAAGTACATTTTCTTTTTAATATGCAATTTATCTTAATAAAACCCGTTGCCATTAGCTTAATAATCTTCACATTTGTTAATCTTCCATCCGGTACAGAAGTGAAAAGATTGTTCATTATATATTGTTAGTTCTGAAGCCCGCTTTGCGTAATTTGTTACGATAAAGGGAAAGGCAGAACTAGTCACTATACCCTATAGTTTTTAATCTTTCGAACGGGTACGTCGTCTTTGAGGTAGTATACGCCGCTCACATGCCTGCATACTATTAATATTTATAACTAATAGAGTTGGCACTTACGCAATACTAAAAACTTATTTTCATTTGGGCGTGCATTAACTTTCGTTACTTTTCACTATAGCTCTTTCAAATAAATGCATTTATGGAAAGTGTCGCTATGCAAGTTAATAACGCCAGTTTTTGTTTTAAATAAAACCGTTTTTGATGAGTTTATGTTTATGTTTTGCATTGCGTTGAATCCTGTTGATTTAAACCATTTGCTTATAGAACTAGTATATTATAAAATTTATATTTATGTATGATTTAGATAAGTTAATGAAGTAAAAAAAACATTTGAGTTATTTAAGGGTTTTTAAATCTTCTAAAGTTTTGTTTACGCACACTTAAAGAAGGAAAGAATTACGGGCTCTGCTCAAGTTCCCTAACACTACATATATTGTAGTGTTATTCGGATAAGTAGCTCATTGTTACGGCCAATAAAAATTTCTTCGAAACGTAAAAGTTCACATATAACAAATCTATTTTTTTCTATACCCTTATGGTTTTTATGTGCCAAATCTTAAAAAGCGCTTATTTTACCTAAGTAAAATATTTTAGCGTATCAAGTTTTATCCAAAAGCCTTATACTACACATATATATATATATATATATCAAAAAGTTGTTTAAGTACAGTATAATAGCTCTATTGCCCTACAAGGTTTCATAATTAACAAATGTAGAATGTATTTTAGGACGAGGGCGGCTGTAGTTTATTTAAATCCTAACTTTCCTTTATATATACATAAAAACAAAGAATAAATTATCAAGATAGAAAAGCACCTTAGCATAACAAGTTTATTGATTGTGATATAAAGTTTTCTAGTACTTAAATGAGTTAACAACTTCGATTACTAGAGCTGATAAAAAATTTGTCTCCCCACAAAAAATATTAAGTTTGAATTTTATACTTTTTCATGTGCCCTTCTCATTTATTCAACTCTCACTTTACCGCATCAAGCGAAGGTTGTTATTGTACACCGTTCCACGATTGTAAGTAAGTCCTTCCGCTAAGATATAATAATGTGCCCGGCTATGCATTCCTAAAAGGCGACGACATTGCTTTAAAGATTGTGGGGCAACGGCTCATCCTGTAGTCCGCGATGTATAGTATCACTGCACCAAACCAAAGCTCGTTAATTAGGAGCAACCATTCATTCTGTGGTATCGTAACATAAACGATATTGCTAAAGAGAAGTAGGCCCAGGCAGCTGGTTTGAAGTCATTATCGTACAACACAAACGGTCTTCGCTTAATGCATAGTAAAAGCTTCCCCTTAATTCACGTGCGGTAATAACTAGTTTTAGGTCTTTAACTCAATGATGTGGGAGCTTGCCCGCTTGTACTTTTCCGTTGAGCACAAGTTCATGCTTATAACGTGATAGTTAGGAAAAAACAAATTTAAGCTATTAAGGGTTACTTTATTAACAGATTTGTACACTAAACCCTAAGTTTTCGGTTCTGCTAATTGATGAGCTTCCTTTTTGGTAATAATTTTTGCCCTAAAATTTTCTAAATTAACATTTTTTTGTAGGGTTTCGCGTACCGTTACTTTCCTAAACTTAGCACTTCCGGACGTGTTTGTGTCGAGTTAATTATTTAATTTGCCAAAATTAATTAATATATGTACATATTGTAAAGGACTTATTAGTAGTTTATTACAAGGAGGCCTAGGATTTTAAAAGAAATAGTAATACAAACTTGTAAGCTTTTCATCATAATATTTATTTCTTTTACAGTTTTATAAAATATGTGCTATTTACATATACTCAATCTGGTCAATGATTATCGAAGTTTTAAACTATAAACCTAATGATAAGTACAAATAAATTTGAGCATGGATTAGAGAAACTCACCTGGTTTTTTTTAACCTTCAGCACTAACCCCTATGATAATACAACAAATATTCGAACCGCACTGGCTGACGCGAATAGTGTGCGTCGTCCCATGACTCTTAACTGAGCTCTTCCGCCTGTTTTGTTCGTAAATTGATTATAGCAGTGCATCGGAAAACGGTGGTCAAAGATTCAAGCTGGAACTTTTGATGTAAAGTATTAAAAATGTAATAAAAAAAATACTGGGAGTTAGAAAAAATTTTATCGTGTTTTATATATGCGTGTATGTATAGTATTTTAACGGACCATTAAACGCAGAGGTGTAGATCATGATTGGTCATATACACTAAACATATATGTGTTGCTTGTTGCGCAACAAAGTAAAAGGTTCAAAGTTTTAATACAAAGATATTGTGGCGGTCGTCATTATAACATTGTCAATGGTGAAAAGGGCTTGACTTTTAATAGTGAGTTTCCAACGACGACGCAACTTAGCGATCGTAACTAGAGAGGGGCGACGTTGCCGAGGAGCGAATTGCCGTATTTCCTTACAATGCGACCTGCGTGTGAAGATGACCGGGCTGGGGTACGTCGCACACATAAAGTGCAAAGAGCATGAATAATAGAAGAAACATACTGCTTAAACGTAACTAAAGATGAGACATTAATAGTAAGCTTTAAGTACGTTGTAAAATAACAAGAGGGAAAGCGGTTCGCAAAAATTTGCAAAACCAGCAGGTTAAGGCCAAATAGTAAGTGGGTACATTTTAAAGAGCGACAACAAAATTGTTAGCAGAGAAACTGAAAAAACCTATCGTTCAGCATACGAGCATTTTTACACCGAGGTGGCTCCTTTTTCTCCCCGATTTTGATGGTTTACTCGTTGCCCCCAAAAATTCTTATGGAGTTATAGCGTGCCATTTATACTAATAGAAAGACAATGCCTATTGCCTTCAAATTCAAGAAGGCAACATGACTTATTTAATTGTAGGTTAAGCCTTTATTTGGTTATTTCCCACTATTCGCTAAAGGCCTGTCATATTTGGAAACAACTGAAAAGTTTAAAGGTTGTTATTTGTAATAAAAAATCTTAAAGGCTAAAAAAAAACGCGTTTAAGAGTAATGTTTTACCTTTCGCCATTCTTCATATTAGTATTAAATCTTGTGTCATATGACGTCTAAACAATATCAGCGCTTCCAGAGTGGTGGTAAGTTTTCATTGGAATTACGATATAATTAAGTTATTAAAAAAATTTTAAATCCAGAAAGTTTTGAAAGCGACTCGTATTACTCTAAACCCTCTGCGGCGCACCGTACTGTTTACCTTAACGAACCCGTATTTATTTACTCTAACTATAAAACTAGAATTTCAAATTAATATAATAATACTTTTTAAGGATCTCAACGATAATTTCAAGTTTCCTAACAACTCTGTTAAAACATCTAAATATTCAATTTCAACTTTTCTTCCGTTGTTCTTATTTCAACAGTTTTCACTATATGTTAACTTATTCTTTGCCTTTATAATCATAATCCAGGTCTTTCTTTAAATTTTTTTATAAAATTTAGCTTTAAATATTAATTAAATAAAAATTGGGCTATTAATAAATTTATATAATAGCAAATTCCCGATCTTTCTCCTACCGGCCGTTGGTCCACTCTTATTCCTCTACTAGTCGTTTTGGGTATTACAGCAATTAAAGAAATTTTGGAAGATTACGTAATAAAATATATATTTTTAATAAATTTATGTAAAAGTTTTTTAAAATAATAATTAATTTATACATTTATTAAAAAAAGAAACGGCATCAGGCAGATAAGGAAGTCGATAAGCGGCTTATACGAACTTTTCGAAATGGAGCATTTCAGACAATTGCTTGGAGCAAAGTAAGTGAATTTGGATATTACTACAGTACTCAAATCTTTTATAGCAATTATAAGGAAATACTTTTGTATAAAATTAGTATGAAATAAGTTAGATAAATTACTAGTAGTACATCGAGGATTCATAAGTTGAAACTCATCCTTTAGATTTTTAAATAAATAATTGTTTGAATTAACCAAATTTAGTTGATTTAAAAAATAAATAAATAAAAAAGTAAATAAAATTTAAAAATATAAAATAATAGTAAGTATTTATAATATAAAAAATTATAGGAAACATTAATAAGTAGTTAGGAATTATATTATTTATTGCGTTTTGTGCAGGTTCGAGTGGGAGATATCGTTCGTGTGATTACCGATGAGTTGTTTCCAGCGGACTTGGTAGCGCACGTGATTTCACGTTTTTTTGTTTTCCACCAATCGTTTTCCAGGTTCTCTTGTCATCTTCAGAACCCAATGGCGCTTGTTACGTGGAAACCTCCAATATAGACGGCGAAACCAACTTGAAATATAAGCAAGTCTGACTTACTACATTTATGTAGTACTTATAATTATTATTTTTGTTTATTATCCAATAGGGTTGTGCGCTTACAACTCACTTAGTGACTTCGGGGGACGTACGATTTTTTCGTGGATTAATAGATTGTGAAGGTTTTATTATTATTATTTCTATTTAGAATTATTTTTTTTAGAAATATTAGAAAAAATTATATAAAACTTCTTTTTTTATTATAAATAAGTTTTTTTTTGATTTATAAAAGTTACAATTTTTGTAATATTTATTATTATCATTAGGTTATTATTATATGTATTACTATCATTTAAGATTATTAGAAATTGTTATTTATATTTATTTTGGCTATTATTATTATTTAAGACTATTATTATTATGTTTATTATTTAATATATTTTCCTAAGACTATTGTTATTACTCTTATTCAGTATTAAGCCGTCTAATACTAGTATTAATGCTTATTCGTTATTATTATAGACACTTGACTTCTTATTTATATTGTTAATTATATCATTATTATCGCATAAGACTATTACTAATGCTTATTATTATAAACTGTTTTATTATTATTCTTATTAGTTGACTTTATTTTTATTACATATTATTTTTAAGTCTAATAATATTATTTATTATCTTTTTAAACTATTACTACTATTATTATCTATATTTGCTATTACAATGCAGAACCGAACCACCACTTGAACAGTTTCAAAGGCGTTTTTAAGTGTAAAGGCTCTGGAGGTGACTTGGTGAGTGCGCCCCTCCGCTTCGAGCAACTTTTGCTGCGTGGCTGCCAACTCCGCAACACACAGGCATTGACTGAAATTCGTCTCTACAGCCGCTGCTATTCGTCTATAATAAAGAAACCTTTCTTTAGTGGGCTTACGGCGCTGTTATTTATACCGGAAAAGACTCTAAATTGATACGAAATACAAAACATTATTCCTCAAAGCGGTCCAAAATGGGCGACGCTACTAACAAGCAAATTTTGTTTATTACGCTGATGCTTTTTCTAATGGCGCTCATCTCGTTTATTTTTTCGGAAACGTGGATAAAAAAAAATTGGGTTTTCCTTATAAATATAAAAAGTGTAGATAAACTGTAGAAACTTGAGATTTTGCTTAATATTACTTTTTTCGTACAAAAAACAGTACTTGATTTGTTAATAAGAAGCATAGAAAACTGTAAAAACTTTAAATGTTATATAACTTTGCTAGTACTGCCTTATAGTAGAAATTGTACAATAATATAATTTGTAAGTTGCTATTGCAGAATAAGCATTCATTGAAATTATTTTAAAAAGCTTATAAAAATATTGAAACTTAATAATAATAAGCATTAAAAAATATAAAAACTTTATATAAATAGTAAAAAGAAGTTTTCTCAGTACTGCTTTTTTCCATACAGGATAAGCATTACTATCTCGGCTTTGGGCGTGTAAACGGGGGGAACTTTTTCCTTCGCTTTCTCTCGTTTATTGTGCTGTACCACAATATGGTTCCCATTTCGCTGATAGTTATCCTCGAGTTCGTGAAGTACGTACAGGCCACGTGGTTGATCGCTAAGGATTTAGAATTATACGATGCGGTGCGACTCATAATAATAATGATAAGGTCAATAATAACACACTTATAGGAAACCGATACGCCTGCCTCGGTCAGGACCTCGAGTTTGAATGGGGAACTTGGACAAGTGCAGTATATATTTACTGATAAGACGGGGACGCTAACCAGGAACGTTATGGTTTTCAGGAAAGTAAGTAAATTTTGTTTTTATAATAATGCGTATTATAATAATTTATTCCGACTTATTAAAAAAATTGATATATGTGTATGACAACGTGATTCGTAGTGTTCCATTGGAGGAGAAATGTATGGCATACTTCCTGGCGAAAAAGTTCCGGAGGGAGTCCCAACAGAATACCTTGATCAAGAAGGAGGTGCCTCTTCTCGCTTCTTATTCGATTTCTTCCTATCTAAGTATTAGATGATCGGTTGTTAATCAATTTATGCTTCATTTTATTATTAGTTTTTAATGTAATACGACTGGTTTATTAACTATTGTACTTACTTGCCCATGGACGTAATTTTTTGTTGTCAAATAGCGCTGCGCTCTGATATTCACGACTTTGTTGATCCCCGACTCCTTAACGATCTCTGCAGTACAGCGCCCAACGCTTCTGTGATTCGCCAGTTCCTTACTAATCTTGCCGTCTGCCATACTGTCATTCCCGAAGTTCATCGTGTATATCTCTATAAATACCCCTATTTGTCGCCTTAATTATTCCCTTTTTTTCATTATTTTTACTGAATCTCTATATTATTAGAATGATACGGGTACAATTGGTTACCAAGCTCAGTCTCCCGACGAAGGCGCGTTAGTTTCCGGCGTTAAAAGTTTGGGCTTCTCCTTTAACGTGCGAACTTCTAAGGACGTCATCATCAACGTTCTTGGCCACGACGAAGTCTTCATTATTATTATTATTATTATTATTATTATTATTATTATTATTATTATTATTATTATTATTATTATTATTATTATTATTATTATTATTATTATTACTTGAAGGTTTACGAAATTTTAAAAGTATGTGAATTTACTTCTGCGCGTAAGAGGATGTCCGTGATAGTTCGCACTCCGCAAAGTTTGTTACAACTATTATGTTACTATTACTATATTATTATAAAACTTATTAGATAGAATACTTTTGATGTGCAAAGGCGCCGATAATGTTATATTTGAAAGGCTCGGGCCTGACCAGCCATATTTAGAAGCTACAGCAAAGTAATAATAATGATAACAATAATAAAGAGTAACACTAACTATAATGAATAATGCAGCCACTTAGAGTACTTCGCTAGTCAAGGACTGCGAACTCTCTGCATTGCCGTGGCGGAACTTTCAGAAGGTTTTTCTAAGGCCGTTTCACTAATAATCCTGCTATCACCTGATTTTCCACGTTAGACGAGTATGCCCAATGGAGTGAAGACTTTGACAGTGCTTGTCGGTCATTGGGCGATAGAGAACAAGAGGTTGCTCAGACCTGCGAAAAGATAGAAAAGGTATTATCTGATTGGTTGATTAAAATAATGAAAAAATCGAAATCCTTATATTAGGAAATGTTTCTTCTTGGCTGCACTGCTATTGAGGATAAGCTCCAGGAAGAGATACCAGAAACACTCTCGGCTCTTCTGTCGGCGGGAATAAAAGTTCTTTTTTTTAATGAAATATATTTGATTTATTCGCTATTCTATTAGTGCTCTTCTAGTTTTCATCGCCCCTTTTTTTTTAAAAGGTATGGGTGCTCACCGGAGATAAACAAGAGACGGCCATCAACATTGGATACGCCAGCCAGCTCTTCAATCACCAATCAGACCTACTGATATGCAACACCCGCACCCGGGAGGAAACCCATCAATGGCTGATTAATCATATTAATTATGCGCGTCAGATGATGCGTAACCGCCAACGGCCCAATCCAGGTTCTTTCTTGCGTTTGTAATTTGCTAGGGCACGGGGCTACTAAATACCTTTTCTCCTGTTTGTCAGAATCTTGTCTCGCTCTTGTCATTGATGGCGTTTCTTTGGCATATTCCATGGAAGGGAGCCTTCAATACTTTTTTGTGACGCTCGCGCTGAAGTGCCATTCGGTGGTTGCCTGCCGCGTGTCTCCCCTTCAAAAAGCGCACGTCGTCCAGCTTGTCCGGGGAGCCACCAATGCCATTACGTTGGCCATCGGAGATGGAGCCAATGACGTCACCATGCTCCAGACTGCCCACGTGGGCGTAGGCATTGTGCGTTAGCCGATTGTATATCTAGTGCTGCTCTTTCATGCCCTAGCTATCTAGAGCGGCAAAGAGGGTCTGCAAGCAGCGCGCGCCTCGGACTACTCATTTGCGCAGTTCCGCTTTTTGAAGCGCCTTTTGCTCGTGCACGGGAACCTGTCGTACCGTAGGATCGCTCACGTGGTTTTGTACACCTTTTACAAGAACATCTGTTTATACATAATCCAGTTCTGGTTTGCTATGGCCAATGGCTTCTCGGTATTCGCTCGACTGCTTTTTCGTATGCGAGTTACTTCACTATAACTCTGCATTGTTGCAGGGCCAAATCCTGTTTGATGAGTGGATGCTGGCCTTCTACAACGTTCTCTTTACAGCGCTTCCTCCGCTCTGTATGGGGATATTTGATAGGTTATCCCACGTGAAATTAAAACTTTTTATTGGTTAATTTGGCTTCAACACTTGTGTTTATTTACATTTCATATAAACTTACACGGCGAAGAACTTTGAGAGCATCAACTTTAATGAAAATTCCCCAACTATACCAAAGTGGCATCCACTCGCACTTTTTTAATTCATATGTTTTTTGGCAATGGTGAGTTTTTATGTATAATAATAATAAAATAATAATAAATCTACTTTAACAGGTGCACCAACGCCATCTGTCAGTCCGCTTTAATATATTTACTGACTTTTAGTATTTATCAGAACCAAATTATACAAAAAAACGGGCACGTGGCCGATCACTGGACTGTGGCCACCGCTGTATACACTTCAGTTTTTTTCACCGTATAAAATTTATAATATCATTATTACTATTATCATAATTATTATATTTGTAACACTATTTTTTAGGTAACGTTAAAAGCTGCGCTAATATTCAACTCGTGGACTGTTTACACCCATATTAGGTTTTCCTATTCCCTTTTATATAAATTTAATATTCACTTTAAAGGTATAAAAAACATTTTTCCATAAATTTTTATATAATAAAAAATTTGTTTTATGTATACAAGTATAAATAATTACTTGAATAATAATATTTCTGTTAAAGTTTTTGTTGTTCGTTTTTAAACAAAATAATTTATCAGCATTTGGGTGAGTGTTCTTGTGTACGTCGCGTTTCTATTTATCTACTGCGCGGCTTTTCCCAGCTTCGGTATTTGCATATTTGCATACATCCTTTTAATTGGTCCTGCTTGCTAAAACATTTGTAACGCCACCTCTCTATTGGTAGGTTATACTGTGGCCAGCGGTATTCACGGAGCCCAGTATAAGTTATTCGGAAGTGCTTTATTTTACTATACTATTATTCTGGTCACCTGTATTGCTCTCACTCGCGATTTTGTGTGGAAAGTTATCCAGCGGCTTTTCTTCCCTTCTGACTACCACGTGATACAAGAAATGGTTGAACACGTGACGTTTTTTATTATTTATTCTCTTTAATTTTTTTTCATAGGAAAGGTTGCATCGAGATCCCGCACTGCAAAGTTTTGCTTTTTCGTTCCAGCGCGCCTTGAAAAAATTGCCTCTTTTGAAGACACGTGCTTGGCGGGGCTACGCTTTTTCCCAGGAAGAACGCGAAGGGAAAAGTTTTGGGCAAGCGGATATCATACGCGCGTACGATACTACTAAAGAAAAGCCAACAGGATGTTAACATAAAAAAGTATATATTTTTTACCTATTTCTCGCGTGCTTTGTAGATTTATGAATTGATGTTTTTCTTGAAAAATTTAAATAAATTTTTGTCAAAATTAAGTTTTTTTTACTGTCTTTGCACAATAGGAAGTTTGTGCTTGTTTTAGGGTTCTTTGTTTTTTTTTTTTTATACTAACTTTTTATTTTGACTTATAAATCTGGAATAGCTGTTTAATACAAATAAATAAATATATATTTTCCAAGATTTTAGAGTTTATACGCTCTGCAATTGCAAAATATGCAAGTTTTTTTTAATTCTTTACAATTGTTTTCTCATACTAACTTCTGTATTTGGGCCTATAAACCTGAAATCCTTGTTTTCAAGTAGGAGACTGTTTATATTACTAAAGATATTAAAAATTTATGCCCTGCTTTTGCAAAGTAGGAAAGTCAAGCTTATTTTAAATTTTTCCGTCGATTAATTTCTTCTGGTAAATTTTTAATTGGGCCTATACACTTATTCAAATAATAGTTCTGCTTTTATTATACTTTTTATATTATAAGTTAAGGCTGGCCTTACCTCATATTTTTAAAAAGGCTTTTCGTTTTTTTAAAACTTTGTTAATTTACTCTTAGCTTTCTTAGATATGCCAAAAAAAATTGTCTACTATAATAAACAAAAAAGTAGATGGGGAGTAGCGTGTACCACACACTTTTTTACCGATTTTAATTTTCTTTTATATAGTGAAAGGAAGGGCATATCTGGAATAAAAAATTCTCTTACAGCAAATAAGCATTCTGTGTTTTAAAATCTTAAGCTCCTTTTTTAAAATAGAATATATATTATAGAAATATAAAAATCTTTGTAGAATTGTGATTTCCTAAGGGGGGATACTCTGTTTTTTCAAGTTACAACTTTAAAGCAAAACGGAAACCTTAAAAGGGTTATAATTAAGGAGTTACTACTTTATTAATACTGGAAGAGTTTTTAATAAAAAGTAACATAGTAGAAGAAAGCTAGAAGGGGAATATTCTAGCCTTTACAATTTAAAAAGATTTTATATCTAAGTAAAAATTTTAAAAATTTATAGCGGTAACAGATTTTTCAAAAATTTAGTTTTTCTATTGAATGAACGGCTAGTGATAATGTTTTATTAAATATGTAATTGCTGTACGCTATTCGTATTGTCCCTTCAAAAAAAAGTCTGAAATAAGGTTACAGGCGAAAATAATACATAATTTTTTTTTTTAATCTACTGCAATTTTACTATGATTCAACGTTAAGTATAAACGAATTTTATTTAGGCAAATGTTTATCTTCTATATAAACATAATATTTAATAAGAATTATAAATGGTTTTCTTTCACCCTACTGAATTGAATAAGCACTTTTCCGAATAAAACATTTTTTTCAAACGTTTTTTTTTAATGAATATATATAAAAAGTAAAACTTTAAGTTTTGTAACTAATAGCACTTTATAAAGGTAAAGGTGGATTTTAGAGGGACAATAATACTATTGTTAAAGTATCGAATACTAACAAAAATAATAAGCCCATACTTTGTAAGTGATAAACTTTGTAAAGGTTATAATGCACATGTTAATCTAAAAGGTGATTGAGGCATTAGTAGTATTTAATTTCCAAGTTTTTTATTTTAAAGTATTGGTAATATTTAGTTATAGAGTAAAGCACAGAAGATTTTCGCTTCTAAGCTACAGAGCAAAAATCTTTAGTGTTAGTAAAATATCAATAGCAATTATAATTTTAGTAGAAACAGAAGAACAGTACAAATTTATTAACTCATAGTAAAATATTGAAAAAATTTTATATAAAAAATCTAAATTATTTAAAGTTTAATAACTTACATTGTAAGATTAAAATAAAGTTTTACTGTTATTGAAACACTAAATTTCAAGAGTAAATTTTTTTTAATTGACCTTAAAGTGTCAAAAAATAAATAATTTATAACCTAGTTTGCTGATTAATATAGTAAGAACTACGCAGTTTTTGATTAAAGTTAATTTTGCGTTTATTTAACACAAAGTTTGGAAGTTTCGTAGGAGCGTCATTATAACACCGTGTTATTGCATTATAAGTTTTTGCTAGTATGTTTAAGATTAAAAGGATAAGTTAATTTTGGATTAACTGATAATACAATTGCCAAATTTATTTACGTACTCTAAACAAATTCTTGAGCAAATATAAAAAAGGATGAGCGGACAAATTCTTATGTTAATCAAAAGGTGGAATTCCAAATGCTGGTCTGGATAATCCTTAAAAATAATTATTAAATCTTTAGCAATAATTTTAAAAGAAAATTATATAAATTTAGTTTGTATATTGAAAATAATTTAAATTGAAGTTAGGCGTGGAAAGAATTTAAAACAGAAATGTCCCTTAGCATAAAAATACTGAGCTTAAAAAGAGGGTGCAGTGCTCTACTCTGGCAGTTTCAAAATCACTTTTAACCAAAAGTCGGCTTTACGCTAAAATATGTTTAAACTAGTTATAGTGTCAATAAACAACTACAAAAGTTGTGTAAAGGCTCAATTTTTAATAAAATTCGAGAATTCACAAAATATCAAAATTACACAACTTTGAAACACCTAAAAGTTTATGTTAAAAAAGCAATTAAGTAATTTGAGTGGAAGCTTATATATTAAATACTGAAATTAAGACCAAAGCGCTTAAAGGTAACAAGTTATATAGTGAAAAATTAAAAATTAAAAAATATGATCCCAATTTTTTTAAAAACAAAAAGAAGTATACGCGAACTTTTTTTGTTGAAATACAATCTCTCTAAATAAGTCTAGTAATATTAAATGTAAAATACTCTAAACAAAATTCGTATCAGAGCAAAGAGCCTTTAGAGATTGTATATAAAGAAAGGAAATTGGAGTTTCAAACTTTGGTAAAAGCTAAGCTAAAGGCCAAAATAAAGTTAAATTTTAACAAAATTTAGTTAATAGATCAAGTTTCCTTAAAAAATTGTAAAAATTCGAAAACTGTAGTTTATAATAATTCAATTTTATCAAGAACGAAAAATTAATTTATTTTACAGTAAATTTTTCGTTCGTTAATAGCTTTTATAATAATTTCGAATTTTTGTTCGTTAAATACTAAGTGGTTTCGCCTATTAAACGGATACTTTAACAATTATGGCAAAACAGCTATGTAATATATAATTAAAATATAATAACCAAAATGGATATACATAAAAGTAAAGAAAATTTAGATCAAGAAAACGTTTAAGGGGTTTAGCTGTAGTGAAAATCTTACTTATAACAACTATAATTTTTTAAATAATACAATTGTTAATTTTATATGATTAGCACTATATAAACTTTGTTACTAATGAATTAAAAAAATATTATATAAAATTTATACAAATTGTCAAATAAACTACAGTATTTTCTAAGAAAGTAATAAAAGCAATAAAATACTGAACAATCTAGAACCTTAAGAAAGTTAACAGCAGTAAAATAATAACTCTGTCCAAAGTAAAAACATAATTATTTGGTAAAACTAAAGAAAGATTTGGAAAGTCACTGATTTCAATGTAAAGTTAGATATATATTATTAAATGGCAGTAATAAATAAGTTTATTACATATAATGAGATAGAAACAAACTTAAGTATCTCCTTAATGCAATATACTGGAGGGTTTGGAGGTAAGTGTAATCAGTTTCCTGTTTTTATTTCTCATCTTATATCAGTGTCGTACACCTTAAAGTCAACTTATGAAAAAGGAAAGCTGAAATAAAGTTTACAGCATTATGTGTGATGTAGTAAATTAGGATCTATTTTAGATTTCGACCAGCTGTTTAGATTTTTAAAAAGTAGAGAATAATTAAGGTTTTTCATTTTCGCACTGTTTTGAGGAAAAGTTTTGTTAACATCTGTCTCAAAAGTAGATAATGAAACTACAATATTATATAAGCTCGAAAGAGAGCTTCCTGATAATAGTTCTGCTGTACAATAAGTAGATACGGTACTGCATCATTTATAGGAAGCAAGCGCTATTTATCTCGCCACAATGAACTTCTCGGGTGCTGAGCTAAGACTTAACTAGATACAATAGTTCTTTTAAATTATTTTCGTTCAATTAAATTTTACACTTTTAATTTTTCAGGTACAAAGATTGGATTGCGTATTCGACTGTTTCAACCAACATTGGAACAATCTAAGTTCTTTATGAATTGATTCAATATGAACACCTTTGAATGAAGGCAAAAGCAAATCGAGAGACATTCTAAGCCTTCGCAGTGAAATATTACGGAAGCGGGTTGAGTCTTAAACTTTTTTGTTTTAAATGCACCTCAAAAAAGTTAAAGAGTATAGTTATCAAACGAGCTTTGCTTTTTAGAATAGCTAATATAATTTTTTATAAGCGCTAGCATGAGCTTAACTGTACCTTACGCCAAAAAGTTGGACTATAGTTATTAGAAGAGCTCAGCTTTGCAGGCTCGCCGTCAATATTTTTTAAAAAATCGTAGGATACAGGCCAAGGCTTACAAACTATAGCATTGGTAGACATCGGTAGTTATGCACTCACGCAGTATTGAGATGTAATTTGAATACATAACTAAAAGGCGGTACTTATGTAACGCACTTTGAGAATTTTAGTTGAGGAGTCTTCAAAACAAAAGTTAAAACTTTCGGCCTTTACAAAAATATTCATCTTTTAATGGCATAAAATTAAGAGCTTAATTAAAAAAAAAAAAAGAAACGTAATATTTGCTAACTTTATTGTATAGGAAGCAAGCTAAATAGCCATTTAGTTAGAAGGGTGGCTTTGATCGCTGCCTTGACTATGGAAAGCGCCCTTAATATCTTCTTTAGCGCCTTGATAATTGCCTTCCTTCAGGTTCTGTTTCGTAAAAGTATTTAAAGCATGACTAACGCTGTTTTACATCATACAAAGTTCACTAACCTGACCAGCTTTCGACAATTTATCGCCCATAGTGTTGCTGCTTTGCTGGTTTCGAGCAGAAGATGGGTTGGACTGGTGTGACTGGTGTGACTGGTTTTGACGATCCATTCTGATAGTAATGCCTAGCGGAATAGTAGTGTGTGGTGTCTATTTATATTTTTTTGATTGTAATCTATTCGGAAAGTTCTTACAACTTGTTACTTTATAGAATCCAGCATATCTTAATATTTTAAATAATACCTGTAAAGAGTCATTAATTATAGCCAATAATTTTTGATTAAGTTAAAATTTTTTTTTAAATTTATCAATATGGTAACTAATTTTGTTGCTCATTAAAATTTTTAATAACGTTGCTACTTTAAGCAAAAAAAATTTTGTATAATATTTAAATTTTTTACTTTTGGAAGCGCGTTTAAATTTGAAAACTTACCTAATTTGTATTTAGTTACTAGACGTTATCCGTTTTTTTATAGTAGAGAAATTAAAATTGTTCTCTGTATTTTTGAGTTTATGATTTTCTATATCAGATTTTAACTTATAATGAAGTGCAAAACTTATAATATTATAATTACATTTTATTTTAGTGGTGGTTGTTAGTAGCTTTTAGTAAATCTGGAGTAGCTGTTTTACAGATTTTAAAATTAATAATGTTGCAGTGACTCACCTACATACAGTTAAGTTATAATAATTATTTTAAGTTAGTTAATTCTAGGCTGGTCATCTTCTGAAAGGCATATGTTTGAAAACTTAATGAAATAGAGAGAAGGATATTTAAGAAGTTAGAGTTTATTTAATTTAAGATTTTAAATATTATAATTATGGATTCTATTAAATTAAGGATTCTACTATTAGCTCTGCCTTATTTTTAATAGAGGAAAACCTTTATATTAATATCACATCAAAATTTTTAAATATGCTCTTAAGTTTTTTGAGTAAATACTAAGACTTAATGATGTCAAATTTATAAAAACATTTTTTTACCTTCTCTTTTCAATGCGTGGAGAGATAGACACCATGTAACCATTTTAGATATACTTTTAAAAAACGCAGAGTTTAGAAAGTTAATCTAATCAAGGTCAATTATCTATTAAAATTTTCTTATAAAGTACAACGTGATCATATTTAAAATAAAACATACATGTAATTAATATAAAAAACGGTAATATGATGGTTTCTTTAATAGTACTGTAATAGTAACTATATTCATCAAAGTAATGAAAAATTTTTAATAATAATACATCCAATAAAAATATTGCTAAAAGTAATTTTTTAAAAGTTAAAAAAACGAAAGTTGCAATATATTAAGAAATATGCAGAACAGAATAATTTTTTAATGGATTACTTATGGGATGTGAGATAAAAAAAATTTTTAATTCAAGAGAAAATAATAAGCGTTTTCCTCATCATAGGTATCGCGTTAAGGTAAATTTTAGTATTTGCGTTATTAGTTTTCTTTCAAAATGTAGTAGAAACTCCAAATAGTTAGAAGTTTTTATGTTTAAAAAAAAACTTAGAAAGTGTAAGGATAGTAGGATTAAAGGTTAAAAAGAAACCATAACAACAAAGGACATTAAAAACACAATAGAAACTTTCAACCCATTACGTAGGCAGCAAATGGTAAGGTACCAAATTGCGCAAACAGTTCAACTTTAATATAATTATAGATCATGATGAAAACTAGACTCTTTGCATCCTTTTTGACTTTACACAAATTATATTTTGAGCATTATTTAATATTAAATTTTAGAATCAAAAAATATCTACACGAAATTTGTGTGCAACAGAACTTTTTTTATATGAAATAGTTTGAAGATTATAAGTCTTAACCTTGCAAAATTACAACGTAAAGTATAGGAGCGTTTACAATTTCAAAGATAAATGTAGATATATGTAATTTTTTCTTTCTTTCATCAAGCCGTTTTAAATTAAGGCGTTATTTAGAGATTTTAATATTAATGATAACAGTACACAGATAATTTTATATTGTTTGAATGTTATGAAATGAATTAAATAAGCTCTATGAAGCTACTATTTTTTCTTTTTTTTTAAAAAAAAAGGATAAAAACCTAAGTGACCATGTGCTGAGCTCTTCATACACGGGCAAGTTATAATAAACCACCCAGTTTAATATTTATTTGTTTATCTTTAATTAATTAATAATTTAATTTATTCATTTAAAGCATTCTCATTAATTGAAATCTTATAGAACATTTTTTCTATACGTGTGTATTTATGATTTAACTTTCCAAAAAAGTTGTGAACTTTTTATTTTTAGTTATATTAGCCTTCTATTCATTGTCTCTGCATTTGCAGATACTGTTAGACGAATTATTAATTATTTATTATTCTTTACTGTAAAGTTTTCAAAATTATAATAGGAAGGCAGAGGTCCCACTGTACTTAGTTAAAATAATAAAGTATTAAATATGAGCCAAGTTATTAACAGAAAATTTGAATGAAGTAGTAAATATATTATTGTAGTAGCCCCGATCCTAAAGGGGAGAAACATTATTAGCTTATGGTCTATACAAACATTTTCCACATTTTAAAAAGTTTTAATTCTGGCTCTCCCAGTGCGTAGTCTTGAAGTTATATTGTAGTACCCATAACTAGGGCGGTTATATAAGGTAGACGAAAATTGGTTTCTTGAATTGCTTCACAACGCACCCGAGAACGGCTTAGGGCGAGTGCAACTACTTAAACACAATATAAACTAACTAAAAGCGGTTCCTCGCAAAATATAAATAATCTTATTGCATACTTCAAAGCTTAACCAGATCCTTTGATTGGTCACTTGACTCATAATTTAAAAAAGTGTTTTTTAACCAACGTAAAACAGGAGAGAACATTGGTGGTGACACAAACTTGAATGACATAAATGGTTAAGCAGTATCCAGTAAGTTCATTTCTTTAAAGAAGGATTGAGTAAACAAAGAAAAAAGCATATGAAATTCATGGTAACACGTTGATTTCGTGTGTTAGTGTTTTTAATTTAGTGATTATGGCGCTTAGGGTGTCGATTCTTATTAAAATTTTTTTAATGTTATAAGGGACTTAATTAACAACGATGTGATTTTTTTAAAAATTTTAAAAATTTGCAAGTTTTTTGATTTTTCATAATGAATAAGACTTTCTTGACACTCAGTGCTGCACTTTTATGTTACTTAACTATTATTCTGCTTTCGTTGGATGGAGAATTGAGTTACAATTAGTTCACTTTTTGGGGAAGAGATCACGTACAGGCCTTTAGGAACTTATAACCTTGTAACTTAACATTTAGCTCATAATATTTCGTTTAGTAACATACTTTTAACTTTCGTAGTTGTTAATATATATGGAACTATCATTACGTTTATACCTTGTGCTGACATTATGTTAGCCTTGGGCCTCATTGTTAATTAATGTTCGTTTCTAGTCACATTGTTTGCCACAGACTGCAGTAGAAGGAACTCATATTTACTTATTTAATAAACTTCTGAATTAAAATAGTTAGCTCTTTCCCTTTTTATAGTTGTGGAGGTTTGCTTAAAAATTGTACTTCTTTAAAACCTTTATTATTTTTTTTTTTATTGCTATACTCTTTAGAATTCTATGTATATAGGTGTTAGTTGATTTTTCAACCCTTTAAGCTATTGCTAAGCTTCCTATATGGTAATCATATTTTTATTACAGAGTTATAATAATAGGTGTCTTAATAAGTTATTCTAGTAATAACTAGTTTACTTCTTAGTCAGTCTCTTTATGTTTAAAAGCGTCCTACTCTATTAGAGAATTGAGTAACAATCGGCTTCATTCAACTTTGACCTTTTTTTAAGGTTCTTTTTCGGCTGCACACTTGTTACTTTTATTCTTTTTTTCTAAAAGTTTTTAAGTAAGACTACTTATTATATTTTTTGAGCCCACAAAAAATTGACAAAGTTTATAAAATTTTTGACTTTAAAAAATTCTTATTAATTTTTTTTTACTTTAAATATTTTATAGGTTTTTGCATAGAAATAACATTAAATCTTTCTCTTACACTTCGAAGTTAAGCTTTTTAAAGATATAACATTTATTTTGTTTCTATATTCCTTTGAAAAGATTGCCATGAAATTATTTTTACTTTGCTTGTAGCTTGACTAACTTTAATTCGTTTTCGAATTGAGCAAATTTATATACTGTATATAAATTTTTTTTTTTTTTTGTAGTGAAGCAGTAGCATTGGGCATATTATAAGGTCATGCGCTTGAATGATCCCGCTACCTGTTCGATTTAAAGTTTAGTTAACTATTGCAAGTGAAAATTTTGCATGGATTCTCGCTTTACTTTCCTCAAGAATTTTTTTCAGACGTGCTTGTTTTTATTGCGGCGTTAGTTAGAAAATTTCAATTACTTCTTTTTCTTCTACAGAACTTGGAAAGCAACCAGATTTCCGTTGGCTAATAATTCGTAAAAGTTTTTGGTGAATTGAAAGTTTTATAAGTTTTTATATTTTTGCACATAGCGTTTGGTATTTATCTGATATTAAAATAGATTGGTCTTTTTTTATAAGGTTTTATTATATTTGTAGTAAGACAAGGAACTTGTTTACAAGCAATTTTGACTTTATTTTTAATTATAACTCTTCCAATAAAAAATAAATTTTTTTTTAATTAAAAAATTTTACACGTAACTCTTTACAAGATAGTAATCTTTTATATAATTTTTTTCTTAACAATAATAATTTTCATTACCAAGAGAGAATATTCTGAAGTTTTACCTTAAATCCTTTTAACAATTTTATTATAGCATAGAATCAATGGAGTGAAAATCAATAAATTTTGTAGATTTTTTATAATCGCTGTTTTTGTAGAAAAATTTATGACTGCATTTTCTCTTATCTTTATATTTTAGTTCGTTTTGTATTAAGCAAAAGTGGGTTTTCTGCTGCCCTTTATTACTATTTTATTAAACTGAGGCTGTAAAAGTATTGTTTTTTGGTGTTTATAGATTTTATATTATCTTTACGGTGAAGAGGACAGCATAGCAATCCCTTGGGGATTTCCACTTTTGGCATCTCGCAGTGATAAATCTCTTGTCTGTTTTGTAGTCTGGTATTTGTAATAGTTACAATTAAAATTAAATTTACTCCGACTTCCTCTCTTCAAAAGTATTAGGCTTAATTCCCTTTTGTAGTCATTGTGTATACTCGAGATCTTCCTTCTAAAATTTAGTTCTGAAAAGGTACCTGTATGACAACTCATGATTTGATAGCACCAGGAGCTTTATATGGGGCCGCAAGCGTTAACTCTTTTATAAGAAACCCAATTTTGTACTACATCTTGTGGAGGATGATAAACTTTTTTATGCTGTTCTAAAATCTATTTCACTTTAAATTTAAGAAATCGGTTTTCTATTATTGATCCAGGCTGGTTCACGGGGTTTTCTAACTTAGAGACTTGTAAGCATGCAGGAAGTTTACCTGGCTTCTCAACCTTTATATACGCGCTCCCGACTTCACTATTTCACAAACGCGTAGTTTGACATTTTTTTTCAGTGAACTACTCTTTGTTGAGTATCTCTCAACGTAGCTACCTTTATTGCAACTTCCTTACACTTTTACATATAGAGGCTAATAATTATTTTAACGAATGTAGTCTACTTTTTTTTTGAGTACCTTTCGCTTAATGCGTACATCTTATATATGGCTTTAACCCAATTCGGTTAGTTCCAGCAGGCTCATTTTCCCCTCAAAAAGTAGACTGCGTTTTAAGTTTACCGCTTGACTTAGTTTTTGGCTTACGGGACTTTTGCGTGCCGCTGGAACTACAGTAAGTTCTTGTTTACTTTAGATTTCTCTTTAAGAATCCGCTCACATCCGGGTTTGGAGCTTCCAGCTCACTTCTCAACTGAGTATCTTTTTGTCTTTTTACTTTGCTCGAGCTTTGTTCTGGCTACTCAAGACTTCGCAGGACGGATACTTTCGATCACACTTTCCTCTGCTGCTCACGCTCGCGGTACTAATTTCCTAATTATATGAAGTACACCTGTAACCATTACGGAGAGCTAGTGGTTTTAATAAGTTTCTTGGTATTGTGTAACCCCCATGTCAAGGATGGAAAGTGTGAAGTCGTAAAGCCTCTCTCTACTGACAACAAAAATTTTAGCAGTTTACCAAAGGTGCAAGTAAGTCAAGCTTCAACTATAAATAAGTGAAGTTGTAGCGCCAGAAAAAAAGTATGGCGACAATCTAAAGGAGGTATTGCTGGCTTTTAATGTCAACAAATTTAGCTCGTTTAACGGTTTCTCAAGACTAGCAGTTGTCAGTAAAGCATCAGGTAAAGGATCGTAAAAACTAGGTCATACAGCTGGTCCTCTGGCGGCGCTCGTCTGAGTTATAGGTGCAATAGTGGCCTATAATGTCGCCATTGCAACGGCAAAACAAGGCAAACCAAGGCACGGAGGGTAAACCTGTGACCTTCGGAGGAAACCGCACAATAGATATCAAACACTTAGCCCTTCGCGTCGAGGAACTGCACTGCGGCGCTTAATAAGAAGGCAAGCAAAACAAGCGATAGAAAAATAAAAAGAAAGATAACAACGGAGGAAAAACTTGTGAGTATTTACTACTGCTAATCTCTCTATATATACTTCAGATAAACAAAAAATGACAATGCAAAATTTCAAGTTTAACCAATATCAAGAGGTCTTTACGTTTATGTTTCAAATAGCATGTAGATTGAGTAAATTTTAAACATTAAAATAAAACTGGTTGGTGAGAGGTTAGCTTATTAAAATTTTTATACTGGTACCGAGCGGCGGAGTTAGTGATAAAGTGGTGTTGCAGCATTAAAATTTCTTTTGCAGTTGCTCTCCCAATAATTACCTCGTACAAACATAACTTTGAGATCAGGAGACGTTGCAATCTTTAAACTTTTCGCTATTTATATTAGCGCACTTTTTAAACTATACAACATTAGTTATATTTATTATTATTAAATCCTCGTTTAAGGTGGTTTTTATATTTCAGAGGGTTGGAAAGGCTCTTTTTATATTGTAAATATTAATTATATAACATTTTTATTTTTATTAGTAAGTATATATAAATTTACATTAAACTTTCTAATTTACTTCTATTTAAAATATTTATATGTATATACTAAATTTTATATTAAGTAATTTTATAATTTTAATATTTTTATTATTTTATTACTATTGTTTTATTTGTAGTTAAGTTTTATAAGGTAACTTTTAATAGAACAAAAACCTTTCGTTATGGTACTCATACCAACGAATTGAACTTTAGCTTTAATTTACTTTTCAACTTCTTCTGAACTTCTGACCGAGGGCTAACGATCACCATAAAAAGTCATCTGTAAATAGTTTCTTCCCTATATAAATGCCATCGGTGCCTAAGATTTTTGGCTTTATAAAATTTACTAAATTTGAAGTTTTATTTAAGGAGACATCTAATAAAATAATTTTGTACTTTCAACAATTTAGAATGTTTCGCCCCGCTTATAAAAAGTGGTAAACTTTTATTAAAAGGAAGGCCCATCTATTTGCTATAGAGTGAAAAGTTTATATAGGTTGAGTAGTAATGATATACCTTTATAAGAAATATAATAATATATAAAAGAAAGTAATTGTTATTGATGAAGAAATATAGGCCTATCCACAAGTTTGGTAATAGCGGAAAATATCAAAAAGTTTTTTTTAATTCCTGAGAAAAATAACAGCATATGAAAGCTAAATGTAGTAAAGTTTTGTCCATGACTTAAAAAAAGTCAACCAATTTTAATTTAACTTTTTTTTTATGCAAATAATAAACCTGTAAAACTTTTTTAAGAATTGTATAGAGGATAGATTAAGTCTATTTATACACAACTGCTATATCTAAAATTTATAGTAGCATATACAAAGGGGTTCATGAACTTTCATACAACGGTAATACTAATAAAATTATGCAAAAAATTAAGGATATTATACTTTGTAGTATTAATATGAACTGTCGAGTTAACATTTTTGCTTAAGAATAATGGTTAAGATATAACCAGCTCAACTTCAATTTGTACTACCAATTGTACAAGATTTGTTTTTATAGTTTAAACTATAGAGACTATCTATTTTTTTTATAAAGGTATTCTTCTAGTACTTTGGCCAGCAAATATTAATGAACTATTTGTAGTTTACAATTTATAATAATAAATTCTCCTTTAGCTTGTACTGCTAACTATAAAGAAATTAATATAATATTTTTGTATAATACATAATTCTTATAAATTTGGCTAGCAGATATTACTTGACTAATCGTTGCTTAGGACAAAGATAGTTAAAAATTTAGTAGTATTTGGTTTAAAATATATTGAAAGGGATTTTTATTTGGTAAAAGTGGTTCTTTAACTGTTTAGCAAGCAAATTTAATATACTCGAACTGTATGATATATTGGTACATAATAAATAATCCCTTATTAATCGGCTCTTAACTAATATTTGCTTTACTTGAAAAAATTCTACCTTACGGTGATTCTTTAATAAAATAGTTGGAAAATTTTATTTACCCAAACTGTATGACGTATTGGTATATAATAATGATAAATAACTAACAAATATTACTTAACTAATATACGCTTTATATATAAAAATTCTACTTAAGCTTACATTTACTCTAAGTTGGGACAAAGGAGGCGTTTCTGATAGTATAAAGTCCTCACGTGTTTGACGTTTACTTGTATTCATATAAAATCACTTTTCCAGTCTAAAGATGGTTTATAGTGGAATGGATGGCGAAAGTAAATATAGTTCGTTGGAACATTTATCTCATGTACTTCTTGATGAGAATTATCCTCTTTATTTAAGGCAAGTTATATTAATTAGGTTATAGTAAACTCATTTTTTTTTTTTAAATTTTTATAGACTTCTTCACTTAAATAATTTTTTACTGGTTTAAAAGTATATTATAAAAATTTAGTTTGCACATAAAATTGTATTTATTACCAATTAGTCTTTAACCTTTTTATAAAAATTTCTATTTAAATATAATAATTGTCTTCTAGTATAATTTGTTATGTTTATTATAATTTATAATTTACTTAAACTTAGGTTTATTTAAAACAAATTTTTATTTCGTTAAGTATTATTATTTACCTATTTATTAATGCTTCGTTTTATTATTGTTTCTTCATTATCTAAGTTAAGAGTAAAATTATTATAAGTATAAGTTATAACAAGTTTAATTTTTTTCATTTTATTATAACTATTATCAATATTGGATGATTTTATATTTATAATTTTTGACTTTTTTTAGGAATTTTGTTACGTAACTAATTACGTCTTTCAGTATAATTTTTTATAATAATTAATAATAATTTATATTGTGTAATTGTTATTTTCATCTTTATTGTTTAGTATAAATTTTTTTTTTTAATTTTTATTAATATTTGGTTTATTTAATAAATATAATTCTCTAATTTTTTTTAAAATTTAGCTTTGAAATTTTTCTAGTTGTGCCTTTAAGTATAAATTTATTTTGTGATAATGCTTTCTCTTTTAGATTTAAAAAACTTTAATTTTTATTTATAATTATTTTTACCTTTTATTTTATACCTTAAAGTTTAAATAACTTTTTTTTTTGTAAAAATTTGTTATTTTGATAATCGTGCCTTTAAGTATTAATTTGTTTTTTTCTTGTTTCATGATTTACAATTAATATATTTTTCTTTTAAATTTTTAGTCAACTTTAAAAAAGTGAATTTTTTTTTAGATTTTTATTATAACTTACTATTTCCTATTACTTTTCACCTTCTATTTACATTTTTAGTTATAATCTAAAACATAATTATAACTTTTATCAATATTAGTTGGTTTGATAACATAATTTATCAAGTATAAATTTGTTTTATTAATTATCAGTAATTTTTTCTAATTATTTTATTATAATTGTTTAGCTTCAGTATTAACACGTCTATTGAAGATTTTATTAAGAAAATGTTAATTAGTGTTCATTTTATTATTATTAATTATGATTGGAAATTTTATAATTACTTTAATTTTTTTATTAAATGTTTTTTGTTCAATTTTGTTAGTAATAAATTAGATTCTTTTAATTAAATATTTGATATATACGATTTTCTAAAAAAATAAATTTAATTTTAAAATTTGAATTGAAATTTTATACTTAATTCAACTGTGATTTTTTAAATATTTCATATTTTTTATTTTTTTTTTACAAATTTGTATTTCTTTTGAAAAAAAAGAATTTATACATTTGATTTATTTTGATCTGGTTTTTAGATTTGAAATTTTATAATTACTTTTTCTTTAAATAAATATTAATGTTGTAATTCGCTTTAAATAAGTTTTATTTTATTTATTTATTTAATATTATTTTTGATATAACGGAAATGTTTTTTATATTTTTCTATTGTTTCTTATAATATACTCTACGGATAAATCCAAGGTTTCGCGCTTTGTTTACTTTGAAAAATATAAAAACTGAGGAGGCCGTTAAGTGTATATCAAAAGGAAAATAATTTTTTTTTTTTGGTTGAAAACAATTACGAAATAATTTTTTTTATTAGGCTTTTCAGATTCTTCAGAATTATTTAAACACGAAATTGCTTATTGTTTGGGGCAAATGCAGCATTTTTCCGCCATTCCGACCCTCATTAAGATTATTGAAGATTGCACTCAAGAAGCTGTTGTCCGACATGAAGTTGTTGATTTTTTTTAGAGATTTTAAAGATTTTAGAGATTTCATGTAGACTTTTAAGGGATATTTTATAAAAATTTTAAACCTTTAATTCATTTTCTTAGAGTTTTTATTTATGAAGCTGTGCTTAGACATGATGTAGATAATAATTTATTTTATTTTTATTTTTAGTTTTAAGGATTTTATTTAAACTTTAAAGAGATTTTTTATCTTTTTTAAAAGTTATTAAAGTTTTATTTAAACTTTAAATATATTTTTATTTATAAATTTCTAGATGTCATTAAATTTTAGAGAATTACTAATCTTTTTAATTTTTTTTTAATTACTTAAATTTTTAGAGATTAATTGATTTTATTATATAAAATATAAATCTTAACTGGATTTTTAAGATTATAATCACGAGGCTGTTGTAAATCTATTTGGGAATTTACTTAAAATTAACAAAATTTTTTAGACTATACTGAAGTTTTTGAGATTTACTAAATTTTTTTTTTATTTTTGAGTGTTTTTTTATAAAATTTATGATTTTAATAAATTTTGTTTAACAAAAAAAAATATATTTTAAGGAAAATTATTGTTGGGCGCGAAATATATAAAGCACCCCTAGAGATTTAATACTTTTTTTAAAAAAAAGTTTGTAAGATTTTATTTAATTATTAATATAATACTTATTTTTATTTTTCTCAAAAAGTTTAAAAGATTGTAACTGGATTTTTTAGAGATTAAAATGTAAAGAAAAATAAACTTTGATACTAATGAAGAGGCTGTTTTCAGACGGGAATTATATATTTGTTTATAGAGATTTACTGATCTTTTTACTAAGAAATTTTAGATTCCAATTTTCTCTTTTATAGGTTTGCTATATTTTTTATTTTAAAATTTTGAAGACTTTATTTAATAATTTAGAAATTTACTAATCAAATTTTTTTAAATTTGTTTAAGTTTTCTTAGTTTTACTAAATCTAATAAACTTTCTTTTTTTAAGAATTTTTAAATCTTTTAGAGATTTACTAAAGTTTATAATTTTTTTTCTTAATTTTATTATTTAAAGGCAGCCGAGGCGCTCGCTGCATTTCGCGATCCGAAATTTATAGAGGTTTTAAGAAGATTTACGAGTAGCGAATGCGTGGAATTGGCGGAAACTTGCAAGATTGCAGTCGGTATGAAATTTAATCATTTTGAATTATTTAGTTGTGATTTTTTTTTAAAAAAATTTTACTAAACTTTCAAATTTTTGTATTTTCTTTAAAATTTATTATTTAAATTTTAATTTTTTTTTTTATCTAATCTAATTTCTGCCAATTTTTCTAATAAAAAACTATTTTAGATTATTTAAAATGGATTTCGGATTTACAAAGCGACCAAGAAAAGTCAAGTGTGAGTGTCTTTGGGACGCTCGATCCCGCTCCTCCTCTTGATAATAAAATTGATAATGCTGCCGGTCTTGATGAGGTTGTTATTTTTTTTTTTAGTATTAATGTTTTATATAGTAGTAATGAAAATATTAACACTTTGATAATAAAAAGTTAGAAAATTGGAAATCATAATTTTCTAACGAACTTGAGGTCATTGTTTATTTATATTTTTAAATTTTTTTGAAGATTTATATTTTTTTTGAAGTGAAAATGAGGATATGATGCTATTTATTATGAAAAGTAGTAATAAATATACTAGTACTAACGTACAATTAAAAAGTTAGTAATTATGAAAAGTAGTAATAAATATAATAATAATACTACATAAAGTATAAGTATAAAGTATTTATAGTTTTGGTGACTTTGAACTTTTGTGCAGTGTATTATTTATATTGTTTATTTTTGTCTTTATTATATAAAGTTTACATGTATATATAAAATATTTATATGTAATATTGATAACATGATAACAATAGTAATAATAGTTAATAAATAGTAATATAAATAAAAAAAACAATAATATTGACCAATCAACTATTCAGATTGCTCGTATTTTCATGGATACCAACCAACCGCTGTTTAGCCGCTACCGAGCGATGTTTTCTTTAAGGAATATCGGCACTCGTGAAGCTGTTGAGGTTCTTATTGAGGGTTTCAAAGATTCCAGCGCCTTATTTAAACATGAGATTGGTATTAATAATGAACAAATAAAACGGTAATAACAGTAGTAGTAATAAATAATAAATAGTAATAATACTAATAAATAAATAGTAAACGATAATAGAAATAATATTAAGAATTAATAATTATAATAACAACTATACTAATAAAACATTTGATATTAATTAGTATTAATTATAACAACAACAGCAACAACAACAATAATAATAATAATACTAATACTAATAATAATAATAATAATAATAATAATAATAATAATAATAATAATAATAATAATAATAATAAAAATAATAATAGCTTTTGTATTTGGGCAACTTCAAAGCGAGTACGCCGTCCAGTCGCTAATGAATGTGTTACGCGACGACACCGAGCATCCTATGGTGTGCCATCGTCGCCATTTTGTTTAATGAGCACTATTTATTTCTTACTGGCATCCGTTTTGAAATCGGGTCTATTTATAAGCCGCAAGCCTTTATTATTATTATTGGCCCCTTTTTGTTTCGAGGGCTTTATTTGTCTTTTCATTGCGACATTTAATAAAATGGATCCGCTTTAAATCACATGCTTTTATTATTATTGTTATATATACTTGTTTTTTTACTTTTCTTCATTATTATTATTATTATTATTAAAAATGAGGTGCGACACGAGGCTGCTGAAGCGCTTGGCGCTATTGCTTCCCGTAAAGAGATATATACTTTACTAAAGGAATTTTCTGCATCGCACCATCCACGCATTATTAGAGAAAGTTGCCACGTGGCTTTGGGTGAGAACATTTTTTTTTTACTTTTTTATTATTATTTAATTTAATGAAATTGTAAAACTAAATTTATTAATCTTTATTTAATTTCTTTATTGAATTTTTCTAGTCAAAACTGATATTATTAATAAAAATTTGAAGTTTTTTTTATGTATTTTATAATTTTTTATATTCTTATTGAATTTTAAGACTATATTTTTAATTAATTCCTAATTGTGGTTTTTTTGTTTGAATTTAATATTTATTTTATATTTTCTTTTTAGTAGTAATTATATCCAGAAGATTTTTTTTATTAGATTTTTTTCTTATTACTTTTCGGGTGTAATATTTTTTTTACTGAATACTATCGTAAATAAAAAAATTTACTTTTTAATATTTTGAAATATTAATTCATTATCCATAAATTTATATTATTTTTTTTATTGTTCTATAATACTTATTTATTGTTATTATATTAATAAAAAGCTTTTTAAATTTATATTAAAATTTTATATCGTTAAAACTTTATTTCTATTATATTTTATTAATATTTATATGGATTAGAATTTATATTGTAGTGAAAAATTTTTTAATACTTTTTTTTATATTTCAATATTAAAATATATTTTTAAGCTTTTTTAAAAATTTATATTAATTTTCTATAATTTTTTATTTTTGATACAAATTTTTATATTTATTAACTTTTATTAATGAATACTGAAATGTAGAATAATTTACATTTTATTATTTTCTGGTGAGTAATTAATTAGAATAAAGTTTTATTTTTTATATTAATTTTTAACAACAGCATCATTAATATTTTTTATATATTATTGTTTATTGAAATTAAGAATATTTTATTATTTTTCATATTTTTTTGTATATTTATTATAAAATGTATTTATTTAAAGTTTATATTGTTTATTGAAATTTAGAATAATTTGTATTATTATTTATTTTTATTTTTTTAAATTTAATCATTTTCATACATTGTAATTTTTTTATTATGAAAAATATATTTTTTAGTATATTTTTTACTAATTTGATTGAAATTTGGAATAGTCATATCATATCACTTTGTGGGTGAAGTACTTTTTAATACATTTTATATATTTTATTATAAAGTAGTTTTGCGTTTATCAATTTATTTCTAGTAAATATTTTTAATTTTATTATCAGAAATCTTTGACTTTCTATTTTTTTAAAATTGAAAATATTTAGTCTTTAGTCTTTATATTTTTCTGGTGTTAATTTTTTTAAGCTTTTTATTATAAGAAATTTTGCTTTATTATAAAAATTTTTTTTTTTCTGTTATGCAAATTGATTTAAAGAGAAGTTATAAAATAATTTGAATATAATTTTAACAATTTTTAATACTGCAATTTACTTTTCTTAGTAAACTTTAATATATCCCCTAAACCACGTGGTACATAGCCCTTTGTTATTTACCACATGTCCGTATCACAACCCGCGTGCCATTGCACATGCTTTTATGTACCACCTTTTTTTTGGTATTTCTTCCCTGAACGGGAAAATAACTGGATCACCTTTTTTTTTCGTTATATTTAATAATATATACATTTTATTTTTTTAATAACAATTTGATAGTAAACTATTTTTATTAAAATATTTGTTTTGATGGTTTATATTATAAATATTGTTTTATTATTTTTATTATATTTTAGTTTATATTTTTATTAAAACATTTGATTTTTTATTTTATAATTTATAATTTATTTTTAATTAAAGTTTTTAAATTTTCTCTTTATTAATTATATTATTTATTAGTTTCTTATAAACTTTTGAGTTTTTTTTTTAAATTTATGATAAAATTTATTATAAAAATTTTAATATTTTTGATTTTTTTTACTGTTTATATATAATTTAATATTTTTTAATATAAGTGTTACACTCTTATATTTTTTTATTATATTATCATATATATATATTAATTTTATATAAAATTTTTATATTTTTTTTGTTTATTTTTTTATTATCTTTACTTTTTATATGTAAAATAATATTTTTGAATTTGTTAAGTTTATATTTTATTTATATTTTATTTATTATGTTATTATATTTGTATTAATTTTGTATAAACTTTTGGGCTTTTTATGTTTATACCAAAATTTATAATAAAAATTTAATATTTTTAGTTTTATATTTTTACAGTTTTTGTTTATTTATATTAAAAAATATAATACTTATTATTATTTAAAGTATTTAATTTTTTTCTTATTTATCATTAATAAATTTTTTAAAGTTTTTTATTTTTTATAATATTTTTTTATATTTTCTATAAGTTTATTTATTTATTTTTATATTTATTATTTTTTTTATTTCTTATTATTATAGTTTTACTTTTTTATTAACTTTTTTTATCCTTCACGAGTAGATATGTATGAATATGGGAAGTCTGAAGAGTTTGAATATACTTTGAACCACTTTTCTTAACTTTTTACGTTGTTTTTATGTATAAAAAATACTATGAATATTTTATTTATCATAAAAACTTTTGAGTTTTACTTTTTATTCGGTAATAAAAGTTTTTTTTACATTTTTCCTGAAGTTTTAAATATTTTTGGTGAAGAAATTTTAATTTTTATTTAATATTTTTTCTTTTAATGAACTTTTCAGTATTATTCGTGAAAATTTTGTTGACAGTTTTTGTTGAGAACAAGATCCCAGTTCATAAGTTTTAACGGAAATTACCATTTTAGGCAATTTTATGATTATTATTATTGATTATTTCATTGCTTAGTGGTTAGTATATAGTGAAGGTTCACAAAAAATAAACCGGCAGTCGTGTTAATTTTTTAGTGCTTTTTTTGTTTAGTCACGTCTGTACATCTCTCTCTCTCTCTATATATATATATATACATTTGTTTACAATTAATTCTAAAGGGCATAAAGGTTTAGATACTCGTCAGTAAAGGTGTAAATAACCCCACAGTTTTTCCTTCGTCCCTTTGGACTCTACAATACTTTAGTAAAAAAATTATTAAAAGTTTTCTTTTAATAATTTTTATTTTTTTCGGGTTTATAATATTATTTTCTTGTTTTGCTTTATATTAAATTTCATATAAAAATTTGTTAAGTTTTTTTTTAATTCTTTTATACAATTATAGTTTTTCTTTTGAGTTTTATTATTTTTTGGTGACAAAAATGATGAACGTTTTTTTTATTTAATTTTTGTTATTTTAATTAAATTTCTTTTAAACTTTTTAATGTTTTGAAATTTTATTTTATTTTTGTATAAAGTTTTTTTTTTCTTTCATAATATTTTATTTAAAAAAGTTTTTGAAAATTTTTTTTATTACCTCTAATTTTCATAGAAGATTTGAAAATAAATTTATAAAAAATAAATTTGTTATAAATAATTTTGAATGGTAAATCAAAAAAGTCTGAATTTATTTTTCTGTAATTTTTTTTTTCATACTTTTTTAAAAAAAATTATAATTCTTATTTTTTTAATCATTAGATTTCACATATACTTTTTTTACTTTTACTAGTTAAATTTAATTTTAAGATTCACATTGAATTTATATAAGCACTCAATGATTAATTTTTTTTCTTACAAGAAAATTAAGATGAACAATAACATTCTTGTATATATTCTGCAACAAATGTACTTCTTATTTTATATTTTAAGAGGAACAATAAAAATGTTTTAAGCATTCAGTACTAAAATCTGTAATAAGTTTTGTTTCTCATAACTTAATTTGAGATGATCAACAAAACTTTTTTAGCATTCAGAAAGAAATTATAAAAGAAACATTTATCGCATTCCCTTTAGAGGATAAATCTGTAGAAAATTTCATTCTCATCTTTTATTTTGAGAAGAAAAACGAAATTCTTATAAGCAAGGTATTTATATTTTATAAAAAGAGAGAAACTGAAAATATTTCTGGTTAGTAATAAAATATACAGAAAAAATTATTATTTACAGTCAAAATTGAGAACGGTTGATTTTGTTTAAATCGTTAATTAGATTATTCTATAAAAAATTAAATTTTAAAATTTAAGTTGAGATACACACTAAAAAAATTTTAAGCCTTCAGTAATAAAATTTATTTCTTACTTTTAAAATTGAGATGAACTTTAGCAATATTGTAAACATCCCGTATTAATTAGATTCTTATAACAAAGGAGACTTTGAAGATCCGTTAATCATTTATTATTAATATCCTTGAAAACTTTTTCTACAAAAAATTTTTTTTAGAGAGAGTTGAGGGATAATATAAAGGTACATTAATCATTTACTAAAAGTTGTCTTTTTTCTGAAAATTTGCGTACTAATTTTTTAAAAACTTAAAAAAAATTACATCTCACGCCTTACATAGAAGTAAAAACTTTGAATGCTTTCAACAATGTATAAATTTGGATCTAAATTGAGGTAGAAAAATAGGTTGCTTCAAGCAATCAGTATTAGTATGAGTGAAGATGAGTTGTAAAATAAAACTAAATCATAAGCTTATGTTTGACGGTTTACTTTAATGAAGTACTTAAAGATTTACTACGCAATAAGTACAGTTAAATTTCGTAGAAAATCAAGTAATCACTAAGTTTAGTAAAATTATTTTTTTTATAATTTACTTATATGATATTTTAAGGCGAGGTAGAAATATTTTAGATGCGTTAGCTATCCGTTCTGATTAGTTTAAAGAAAGTAGAGACATTGTAAATTTTTTATAGCAATTTATATTTAATATATTTGAGGTGAACAATAAGGGCACGAACTGCATCTCGTATTTTAAAAGTATTAAAATTTATTTATCAACTTTTTACTTAGTATTAAACTTTCAAGCGGCACGAGAATTTAGTAAAAATTAGGATCTAAAGATAATTTTTTTTTAACATTTCACTTTCAGGAAGATGTCTTAGGTATCCAGTATTAATAAAAGTGAAGAGAGCAATAAGAGTGAAACAAAAAGATTCTCAGGCGAAAAATACCTTTCTGATATTGTAAATTAGAAAGGGGGGGGGGCGCTACCCATATTGTATATTTTTGGATCTATAAAAAGTTATTATTGACACTATGGTAAAAATTTAGGATGCTTTAATTATTAAATGTAAAGTAGCGTCTAAAATTTTTAAAATGTAGTTGGAATGGTACTTTGGAGAGTCTTAAGAGAAAGAGGTTTTTTTAAAAATTATAATTTAGGTAGGCGCTGATCTTAACTGAGCGTTAACATTTCCGGGCGTTATTTTAAAGGAGACATCAAGGTTGCTCTAGGCTTTCAGTATTAAATCGACTTTACTTTAGATAAAATTTTTTTTGAAAGCTTCATAACTCTTTAGGTGGACTGTGAATATACACTACACATTTAATGAAACTTAAAAACTTAAGAAAAGCAACTTTAATTGTAAGGTAATTGTTAAGGTTACATATAGCTTTTAGTAAGAATTAGTACCTGAAGTTGAAGGCTATAATAATAAACAGTTAAGATATTAAGAAGGAAAACATTTTTCCGGCATAAAATGTTACTAGGAAGAAGTTATGGTCAAAATTAGATCGAAATGTGTAAAAAGATAAACTATAAAATTGAACTTTAATTAGGGTAGGAACCTAAAGGTTGAAATTACAAATATGTTAAGATTTTATTACAATTAACTTTGTCTTATATAGGTATATGCTTCTTATTCAAACTGAAAGTTTTCAAAGTGATTTTAAAATAAGGATCTTAATTTAAAACTGATTTCCGACTTCTTTACGGGATAGACATTTAAAAAATTTTGAGCGATTAGTTTGTAAAAATAGATCGAAGTGGGATAATTTATTCTCGACAATATTATCTTTTGAGAGAGATATTAAGAATACGCTACGCAAATAGTAAAAATTTATCTTTTTTAAAAAAATCAACATTTTACTTTTCCTTATAGATACATAAGCTATTTTTATAAGTTACTATCTGAATCTATGTCTTAAAAGTGAAATGAAAATGGGACAGTCGAAGGTTCCGACGTTTTGCTTTAAGGCAAACTTTTAAGAAGTTCTTAGCTTTAGTTTAAAATAGATTGGAGTGTGTAATTAAAATGAATGTAAGATTCTTATTGGAATAATTGACCAGCTATTAAATTTCGTAGCAAGCAATACACTTTGCATTTAGTATTAATTGAATCTTTAAGAAAAATTCATTTTCAACGTCTTAGTTTGTGGTAGACTTAAAGTGACATTAATTCAGTATTTTCTTAATATTTGCAAGTTTCGATTATAATAGGAATGATACATTAAAGTTATTAAAAAGACCCTTCAAAACTTACTTTCGACTTTTGGCCTTTGAGATAAATATGGGACACGAAAGTTAAATAAAATTTATAAAAATCTAACAAAAAATTATTTTTCGACCCTTTACTTCTTTGTACTCGTTAACTTTTATGCACTCTACTTAACTTGTTATTCGTATAAACCAAATTTATATATAAAAAAAAAAACAAAAATAAACTCAAAGCATAGTTCCTATAGAAGAAAAGGGAAAAATGATTAGCAATAATGTTTTTCTTTAACTTAAGAGAATTTTTTTTACAAAATTAAAGGTATGTGTACGTGCCTATTAATAAAGATGACTTTTAGTCTAAAATTTTGTTCATCATTTTTTTTAACAAAAAGTCTTCTGAGTGCCAACCTTTCTTTCAAATTAACTTATAATAAGAATGGTTGTATATTAAAAGTTATTTAACATAAGTAGGGCACTGTTAAATATATTATAAACTTGAGTGAATTAAAGTGCCTTATAAGAAAAACATCATTAAGTAATAATACAAAATATCGACAATTTTTTTTTTATTGCCCGTGGAAAAATCTCATGTTAACATTTTTTTTTCTTTAAGATTTATATGCGTACTTTTTGCCTAAGTATTTATTTTAGTTGCGAAAGAAATGTCTTTAACTACATTGTCCTCTACTGTCAAGGAAAAATCCAGAAGAGCTTTATTTATAAAATTGCAATTTTAGAAGTAGACGATAAGAAAAATAGAAAGGTGAGATAAGTTTGTCTCTTCCAAAGAGAATGATTAAATTAAACTAGTTATCTGTAAAGGATATAAAAAGTTAGCTTTCCTTAAATTTTTCTAGGTCAATAAATATTACCTCTTTACATGGTTTTTCTATAGACAATATAAACAACTTTAAATTAAATTAAACAAAAATTATGGACTAACTTTTTTTTAATATTTATGCGAAAACTAATAGAACTCTTAGTAAAGAGAACTGAAATTAAAACATTTTTATTATTTGACCGCGTACTATATCCTATAGAGACTTTTTACTTAAAGTTGACAGACATGTTAAAGCTTATTATAATATTTTTTATTATTTTTTCGTTTAAACATTTTTCTCTTCATTTCTCAATATTTATCTACGTTTTATCTATTTATAAAAGTGAGCCCTCTCCTGAAGAAGAGCTGCGAACCTTGATAGCTAACTAATTAACCGCAACGAAGAACTCCGAAGGGAGTTAAGACCCAACAAAAGCTAAACATATTGATTACATAAAAACTACTCAAGACAAACTAAAATCTGAGGAGCCTGTTGATATTATGACTAAATAATACGCTATTACGAGATCAGCCACAGACTTTTAAAATATAAGAAAGCGAAAACTTAGAGTCAACTATAATGGAAACTCTTAACGTTTAAGTAGGTTTTAACCATAATAATAATAGTAGTAGTCCTTGTAACTATACTATTACTTCTCATGATAGTACTTCTAACAATAATATAGCCGAGGGCAACCACACTATTAGTATTAATTATAATTTAAGTAATGGTAAACATAAAAATTTTAGTAATAGTTATTATGGTAATATAACTTATCATAGTTTCAATAAGAGTAGTGATAGTAATAAAATCAACGGAGACTTGGAAAAGCCTGTAAAAGTTTTACAACACACCATAAACTCGAAAAGAAAAGATTCCTCCTGTCTCTTTGTGCGAAAAACAAAAGTGGACCTTCCTAATTCCACTTTTGCAAAACAACGGCGTGAGAATATTCCACGATCAAGAGATACCCGCCTAAGAATCAAGATTTTTCCTATGGCAGCTAACGATTGCCACTCTATAACAGCAATTATGCATGCGAGCTCAGGAGTTCCAATTCTTTACATGTCGACTACATGAAGAAAAGCCTTTGAATTTGTCCTCCGTGGAATTTACTGTGAACTCGATCTTTCAACCGTTGAGGATTTGCGGGCCCAGGGTGTCACACCCTTTCGACTTGCTCAAATGAACACGGAAGACATCGTCAATGGCGAACGTAAGAAGAGATCGTTACCACTAGTTTTTATTCATCTACCCAGAAGTGAGGGACAAAAGGTGTTAGAACTGAAGACTACCTCTCAGCTTCATATTTGAGAGGAAGAACTTAGGAAGAGTAATCGCGTTGACCATTGCCATCGTTGTCAGAGTTTTGGGCGCAGTGTTATTCCTAAAATGGAGCTACGGCGGATAGTGACTATAAAAGCATAGATATATTGATGCCCAAGATAGAAATAAACGTATAAATAAATTTACTAGACAAATTATATATATATAAATAACATGGTAATAAATAGACTACCCCTCTATACCATCCACACGTTTTACACAGAAAACAAAGAGCAGGAAAAATTAAATCCCGGCCTATAGGTACTATATTTATGTTCATGGCATTATAATTAATGGACGCACGTGTCTAATACCGCTTATTATCAAGGCGGTAAATACTACGGAAGGCAACCAACCAACCCGCAAAGTCCACTCCGTTGATCCTCACTACAAACAACACCGTTACTCCCGGGGATCGTTTACACCTCCCGTTTGAGGAAAAAACTTCTTAAGACTCACCCAACATCCCTTTAGTTTCTTAGGCTCCTGGCCACGCTTCTATTACGAAAGCTAATCAGCAACAGCTGTTAGCAATTTTTAACGACGAATTCATCCGGCATGCTTGAACTGTGGTTCCATGTCTGTGATCGCTGTCTACACATCCCCTAGGAGACTATTACCGCCCTCTAAGTTGGACGCCATCCTAGCGAGTGACTTTACTGTTTTTTTGCGGGGATCTCAAATTGCAAGGGCCCTTCATGGAACAGCCGAGTCGATAATTTGAATGACCACATCCTTGAGGCCTATGCTGAGGAGCACGGGCTTTGCATACTAGCCCCCCAGCGACCAACACACTTGGTGATACAGGCATAGTGGACGTACTGTATATCGCAGTACTAAAAGATATACGCCTCTCAACGGCAATCGAAGCGCTCCACGAGCTCTACTCTGATCACCTCCCAGTTATTCTCGAATTAGGCGACGAGAAGGACACACCAAAGACTAACACCCACTCTTTTACTAACTGGGGCATATAAGCTGAGTTATTAACGACCACACTCCCCGCCGTATCCGTCAATACCGTTTACGCCCGTCCTGCTGTATGATGTTGATGCCTTATTCGAAACCGCCCTGAACATGGCGTCCACTACTGCCACGAAAACTCGTTAAGTAACGTACTGCAACAACTGCCTGACGAGCTAAAGACATAACCTGCTAACTTCGACGTCTTATCCGAGTGGTCATGTTGTTGCAGAGCGCCGAAGACAAATTTGTGCGTAATCGATTGCACAGGTGCATAGGAAAGAAGCTAATGACTCATTTTAACAATAAATGGGAGGCCAAGCTTTACCATATGCTAGAATTAGGTGCTCCTCCTTTTGGAAATTTAATTAATGGATTAAAAGTATGGGGTGTGTGCTACCTTCGTCCTTTAGCGAAGGAAATATGGTGGCTGAGAGTGTCGGAGACAAAGCTTCTTTTCGCTGATTTCTTTGCTACCCCAAAATTTGCCAGCTTCTCACTAACTGCCAATAATTCGCTTTCTCAGCTGAGTTACCCCTTTTCAAGGTCTACAAACCACTTAAGCTAGTTTATGTTGACGAGGTGCTAGCGATTGTCGAAGCGCTATCTAAATGAAAAGCGGCTGCCCTACTGGCATCATTAATAAGATACTTAAGAAAATGCCGTTAATAGGGAGAAATTATCTGTATCTCCGAGTATAAGTTGTGATGGGGCCCTTGGCGCCTCTGCGATCGATGGAGGACGGCGACCGTTCTGATGTTGCCAGAGACACTTAAACCGGAAGGAGTCACCAGCAAGTACGGACCCAAAAGTTTTTGACAGCTGTCGAAAAAGTGGATTAGGCCGTCTTACTGCGCCGTCTTAAAGTGGTCGTTGGCGTCTAAACGCCTTGCCGTATTTCAAGTTTTACCTTCGGCAAAGACACACTCAACGACCCAACAGATCCTCCGCTTAATTACTAACCGCTAGCACTTTCAACTTTAAAAAGGCAACGGGCGCTGTCTTCCTCGACGTTGAAAAGTCATTAAATAAAATTTGGCATTAAGGTCTGCCTTACAAACTGCGCTCATTATCCGTTCCTCATGGTCATTACAACGTGCTGAATTCATATCTGTATGGTCGCGTCTACAGCGTGAGAGTGGGGGAATACAGTCGCCGCTGCGATTTTTGACACCTGGGACCCTTCAGGTGTTACTTTTCTCGCTTTTTTTACTTGCAATAAACATGAGCGACGCACCCTTGCCATCAAATCCACACTCACGAATCGCGCCATCTACGCCGATGATACGGTCGTTTACCCATCTTCGAAGCCTTCCGCCTTCCTATCCAAGCATCTACAGATCTAACTTGAGATCCTTACTCAACCGGCGCCGGAATAAAAAGTTTATATTATTGCGAATGAAGAGCAAAGCGCTTTAAATTACTAAGAAACTCGTCTCTTGTTGGCGCCCTTAACCTCTGATGGCGTAAAGATTCAGTGTTGTTCTTAAGCAGAATACTTAGGAGTCATCAAATTTTCTTGGTGGCCTCATGCAGACTATTCAATGGCGAAGATCAAAACAGCAACTAAACCGCTTTACCCTTTACTATGCGTCAAGAGTAAACAAACGGCAATTGTATATGTTTTACATCCAGCGAACAAATGGCATACGCGTCTACTACTTAAACTTGCGAACTCCACTGCAATAGTGGCAAAGGTCTTAGATAAAATTTAAATTCCCACGTTTTGCTTAAGCAAACTCTTAAGGTTTTTAGCTTTGGTTTAAATTAGATTAAAGTATTTAACTAAAAAATAAACCTTGTAAGATTCTTATTAGAATTTTCCGGTGATTAAATTTCGAAGTAGACAACTCACTTTGCAATTAGTATTAATTAATCTTTAAGAAGAAATTCTTTTTCAACATTTTAATTTGTGTAGACTTAAGGTTGCATAAATTGTGCAGAATTTTTTTAGTATTTGCAAATCTCGAAGATTGTTGTTGCGAAATAAAGCTCTTCACCGGGACCTTCCACTGGGCCTTTCGGCGTCGTCTTACAACGCGATACCACTGCCCTTTAAGACAGGCTAGTCAGGCTCACCAATCGTCTGCTGGTGAATGAATTATTATTTACTAGCCATGGGATGGTGCACGTTGTCGTCGCACATGGCCCGCGTAAGCGCTAGTTTTTGTTAGTCCATGTCAACAAAATTATGACGCAGCGATTGAAAGTTATTTTGTAACAAGCATGCGATAACTTTTGATTGAGAGCTCAAATATCCGTAGTTTTTTAACTGGGTTGAGCACTAGGAAATTCAATGCTCTAAGTCGAATTAGAAGTTGATGGACCCCTTAACTAAATCATGTGAAAGAAGCTCTAATAAAGATGAAAAGCCTCATCTATAAGAACACAGAAGTTGTTTTTGCTTTTATTGTAAAACTCTAGAAAATAAAAAAATAAAAAAATTAGTAAAGCATAATAACTGGTTTTATGGTTTTATAAAAGGAGTCGTTAATATTACATACATGTTTTTATTAGCTTGGTACATTAATTTATGCATTAATATTATAAAGAAAGTTATAACGATTTTTTTTATATAGTTTTATTAGTTTGCATATTAAAATATGCTTTAATATTAAGTATTATTAAACAAAGCTAAATTATTTATGTAATTTTTTTTAGAAATGTAACTTTTTTGCTCCCATCTTTCGTAAGGGACGGACCCTTGACAAAGTTTCTTTCAGTCTGTTACACGGCATTCCCCTTTCGTAGACCAATATAAAATTTGTTGCTAGCATCACATAGATAGCTAGGAAAGTCTTAACGCCAAGTCGTAGCTAAAGATAAGAGGCCTTAATTAATTTTTTTCTGAAGACTAATTCTTATTATTAAAAATTATTTATAAATAAGCTTTTTTTTTACACCGTTATTAAACTAAAGGATTGTTAGAAATGCTTAATTTAAACAATTTAAGGTTACAATCATAACATAAACTGAGCACAATTATAAGAGCTAAAAAAAAAAGTTTTAAAAACTTTTCATGTGATACTTTACGCACACCTCCATCAATACCAAAGAGAAACTATTAAACAACCTATTTTAAAAAGGAACTTTTGTTTTTCTAAACGCAGCTTATATGATATATTAAGATTTCTCATGAGAACAATTCTACGAGGTTGCATTAATTTTTAGTGATAGTTTCAAAGGAATTACTTTAAACAAATAATAACGTAAATACAATTAATATTTATTTAGCCAATATTGTATAATATACTACGCCGAACAACTTTTTTTTTCCGCTAACCCTCTAAAATGATTGCTAACTTAACTATGTGGTTTCCTTATGTATATATTTTGATATATAAACATAATCAATAAACTTATAATTTAAAAATTCTACGCTTTTACGTTATAATTTATAATTTAGGAGTACCAAAAGAAGCTAAATGCCACAAAAAAATGACTTAAAAATCAATAAAAGAAGCACAGCTTATTTTTAGAGGGAAAATTAAAATTACACCTCCAATAAAAGCAGCGAAAAAGATTTTTAATAAAGATAATCTTTAATCTTATTTATGTTTTCTAGTTTTGAAATTATAAGAAAGCTTTTAAGATACGGAAAGAAGGGCTTATAAAAATTTTGTGTATTACGTCATTCTAACTTTCAAAACTAAAGAGAAGTTTTCTTGTAATTTCTTAAGAGCTTAATACCATTTTGTTTGTGCGCTGGATTATCATAATATAAGTACCATTCATTATAAATATCTGTTCAACATTTTTCTAATTTTACAATACTTATTTAATAATACATAAAAAAAAAGATGTAGTTTTTTTAGAATTAGTGGTGTTAAGATGGACATATACCATAAATATACAGCTTATCGTCAATTTTAAATAGTTAATTTTAAACGTTATTTTTTTTACCAAGAACTGAAGTTCTATAGCCTAATTTTTGTTGGTTTATATGTTAGTTACTCAGTTAAAAAAAGTTTTCCTTTTGGGAGGGTTAAGAGGTGCGAAGCTGGCACTATTCTTACGCATTATTTTTATTTAAAAAAAATTATTTTGAATATTCGCAATTTATTGGATTATGTGGTTAAGTGCTAAAATTTTAGCGGTTAAAAATAACTTCAATAATTAAGCACAAAATTTTCTATATATAAATAATTATAACACTTGCATTTGCTCGTATAAACTCAACTGAGATAATGTGGACACTGTTTGTTTTTGTAGCAATAACAACACTGTTTTTGCTAAGTGAACCACAAAATTTTAATGAGTGTAAGTTGATAGCTGACGTCGCATTTCTTGTTGATAAAAGCGGTTCTATTTCTCAAAGATTTAGAAAAGACAGTAACCGTGACATCACTCTTGCTAATGAGAGAATCAATATTGTTAAAAGTTATATTTCAAAAATAGTAAATATTTTACCTTTAGGTAAAAATATGACACGAACTGTTATTGTTACTTTTAATAATAACACCAAAATTCACAATAACTTCAGTGAAAATTCTTCTCATGATCGCATTTATTTTAATAAAGTAATAAAAACGGTAGAGTTTTTAGAAACTGACCTAAAAGCAGGAACTTTCCTTGGATCAGCTCTTAAAAAAGTAAATAAAACTTTTCAAGTTAGAGATCCAAGTCAAAAAAACAGAAAGAAAATTATAGTTCTTATAACAGACGGGACGCCTAGCCCACAAGATAAGTGGGATGCCTACGATGTTGCTCAAAAGCTAAGGGGTATGAATCCTCCATATCATTTAATTGCATTTGGAATTGGAAATTATGATGAAAACAAGCTAACAAACTTAACGGGAGATAAAAAATTAATATTTAAAGCTTCAAGTTTTGAAAAACTACATAATCAGCTGAAAAGTTTTGCCGATAAAATATGCACTGTTGATTGTGAATTTACTGAGTGGGTGCCTTGGGGAAATTGCACACTCGCAGATGAAAGACAAATTTGGAAACGAGAAAAAGTCAAAGTGTCTCATAACGGAGGAGAAGAATGCTATCCTTTAGAAAAGGAATCTACATGTCAACTAGTACTGAATAAAAATAAAGAACCCGTAGATAAAAATAATGGCTTAATTATTAATAAATCTTTAAAAAAGGAAAGTACTATCATTACCAGTAGAGAAAAAGAGAAATACAAAAACAAGGTGAAGCTTGAAAATACACAGGAGTTATATAGAACTGCTAATCCAAAAGTACACAATGAAGATTATACACAGAGAAGGAAGAATATTTTACCTTTAGCTGTCGGTCTGGCTATAGGCTCAGTTGCTTTAGTTAGTGGGATTACAGGGCTTGCCTTTTACTTGAAAAAAAAAGGCAAGGAAGAAAAAGAAAGTTTCTCAAACAACGATATGGAAGCTACAAAAGCTAATAACCCCATATATAAGGATCTTTGGAAATCTAAAGATAATCCTGCACTTTACTAAAAAGTTTTATAAAGTCACCAAAATTATTGTGATCTTTCACCTCCTCACTACAACAAAAATAAAAAAATTTTTCTAACAAAAAGGTTTTTCGCTAGAAATATGTTTATAAAAAAAAAGTATAACGCGTTTGTAGAATTGGAATAACAGCCAACTTTTTAAAGAGTTACCTTGATTAACGGTTTAACGAATTTTCTTTTAATACTTTCCTTAACAGTATAAACAAAATTACTAAAATTTTATGTATCATTAAACTAATTTTACTTCTTCTATTACAAGCGAGCTACACAAGAGAAAACCTTTTACTTGAATTATTTAGACTATATAAACTTAACTTGGACTGCCCGGTTTACTCTCTTTTAAGAAAACTTAGAAGAGTTCTTCTTTAGAATAATTTACAGCATTAGCGAAACTAAAAAGCGTTAAGTTATAACTTCAAAATAGCTGTTTCCTATTAACGCCCTTTATATTCTTCTGTAGTACTGAATAGCTTCTCGTAGATAATAGAATAGTCAACAAATTAAGGGGTATATTAAAAAAAGATCTAATTTTCAGTTCTAAGATTATAATAACTATTGAATTTCCTCATTCAATTCTCTCCTTTGAGATGCTCTTCTCTTTTATAAGCCAGTTAACAAAAAAGTCCAATAAACTATATTGATTTTAAAAAAAAAATAATTTTTTGGTTGACCTGCTTTTCTCTTATAATCTATCTCTTTAAAACTCTATTTTTTTTTTTTTGAGATTTTTAATAACCTCTTCTTTTGCTTTATTTCCTTAGATTTATCGAAACCTACAACCCTTTAAAAGAAACTTCAAGTGTTTAACAAGATGAGATTAAGGTGCTATTTACAGTTGACCTCGCCTAAAACGAACCCCTCGGTTAAAGAGAATCCAACCTTCGGTCCCGGTACCGTTCTATATTGTCTCATGTACAAAATGTCGGTTATATTGAACCGATTGAAATCGATAACAGAGCTTAAAACATGATTTTTCGTGCTGAATTCTTTTTTATTTTTTTCGAAATTTTCTCCTGCAAACTAAAATATTTTTTTGTATTCAGTCTGTAGAAATATGTCGAAACTAAAAGGTTTAATTTAGCTAAATCTACATTGTCTATTGTTAAAATAAACAGAGGAAAAATTAAAAAAGAGTAAGAGGAAAACACTTCGAGGCGAAAAAAGTCAAATATCGACGCAGGATGAAGTAGATCAAGCTTTATTACAATGAAACACATTAAAACGGTATGAGGAAATCCGATGAATGGGACTTTGCTACACACTTAAGCAGAAGAAACAGGGGGCGGCAGGATTGGTAAAAAAAAGTTACAACATTTTATCGGGTAAAATTATTAGAAGAGCAAAAAGGTGGATCAGCAAGAAGTTATGAATGGTTAAAAAACGAAAGGCCAAAAATTAGTGAGGGTTAACAAAACCAACAATATTTTTTAAAGGAAAAAATGAAATTTTTTTTATTGATAAGCTTCTGTTCAGGCTTTAATATTTAAAATAAGAAATATGAGGGTGGAAAATTGTCGAAAAAAAGATTAAAATTTGATATATTCCTCTTTTTTTAACCATGCCAAACGCCTCCCGGTTATTTGTGCCTTTAATAAAATTTTTAGATGACTTTAATGTTATTTGAGACTGAACCAAGGCGGTTGGATAGAGAATAAAATGGTGAGAATTCACTTTTACTGAATAATTTTTGGCTCACCCTAGAGTGATGAATTAAAAAGCATAAATTTAGTTTTCTTACCTTAAAATGTTACATTAAAACTTCAACCTATGGATTGAGTGTGATAAGAAGTTTTACTTGTCCCTATCGCGAATAAGTCAACTTTTGCTTAATACTTGGGTATGATTCTGACGAAAAAGTTCTCATATTAGTCTTGGATGCAGTACGCTTTGCTAGAAAAGCCCTGCTAAGTGTAACACCTACTACAATATAGAATTGTTTTCGTCACGCTAAATCAGCAGTCGGTCTTGTAGCTTTTGTATAGGAGGACGATTGATTTATGTCGCAGTTAATTCAACTTTAGAATGTTCTACTTGAAGAAAATATGATTATAGATTACTTTCTTGTGGAGGAAGTGATATCTTACTAAATTTTCAATGAGGCCTCCATTGTAGAGTCGGTCAAGAACTTAAGCGTAAACGAGTTTGTCAAGGTCGAGGACTTTGAAGGTGAAGGTGTGGAGGCTCATGGGGGTGTCGAACAGAGGACAGCAAAAGGAGCGTTAGCGGAACAAAAGACCATTAAACGTTATCTAGAATCAGTCGATGCAAGTAAGTCGGGTCTGTTGAATGCGCTTCCCATGGACTTAAAATAATTTTTGTCACAAACGCTTTGAAAGAGAAGTAGATAATCGATTAAAGAGTATTTTTTAAATAGTTTTGAATAAAATTTTTAACGGGATATTTAATGAAAACGGGCTTATATTGAAAAAAATAGAGCATTTTTATTGTCTTCCTATTTTTTGCAACTTTTCCGTTTTTAGGCGACTTCGGTTATAAAGAACAGAAATAGCCGGTCCCCTGGAGTTCGTTGTAACCGAAGTCGACTGTATTTAGTTTAAAATTATATAATAATTCTTTAGAAAAAAATACTAAATTATTGCATAAATCTGTAAAAAGTAACTTTTACTATTCCTTTATTTAGAAACAATTTCACATACGAAACAAAGTGGTAAGAAATAAATGTCGGGTTAAATTTAATAAAGTTTATGAGCCGTCGGTTTTGTTGCTCAAAGATTTGAAGACTTTTATTAGCGCTTTACAACTAGTGCGTTTTTATTTCGAGTACAAACTAATTCTCGCTTATTTTCAAAGGAAATCGCTTTACGTGTTACCTTTAAGTATAACCAAACTCAATTATTAAAAACCATATTGTTTAAAGCGTAAAAGTTTGTTAGTAAATTTACAAAAATTTTTTATTATTAAGGGTTTATCGTTAATAAAATAGACAATCCAGGTTTAAACTTTTATAAAAGCTATCAATCATTTTAAGAGTGCAAGTGCGTTTATATCCTTAATAATTTCTATACTAAAACAATATTTAAATAATTGGAAAGTTAGTAGAAGAAGAACTCTTTAAAATTTAGTGCTCCATTTACTGAAAATATTAATGCTTATAAACCCGACGGAACTTTTAATATAAATTATAATCTCAAAGCCTTTATGGAGTTTCTTTCGAGAGACTTCAGTCCAGTAAATTATAATTTAAAGTTATAACTCCTAATTGATTTAATGGGTGGCAAATCCTTTAAAAAAATCGGTTCTCTGTCTTTCTTTTTTAAACATCTTAAAACTTTTTTTTATAAAAAAAATTATTAGTCTCGAATAAAAATTTTTAGTTTGTTTAAAAACAATGAATTTCCGGTGAAAAATATTTATTAGCAGCATATCTCCTACAAAGTAAGGCCATAACAACACAACACTTAACACTATTAAACAATTTTTTTTAACTATATTAAAATATTAAATTGTATATAAAAAAAAAATAAATTGCTTAGCTTAAAATTTTGTTATAGTGTATGTTATTCAATAAATCCCTCATATAAATTACTTAATATTATAACTTATTTTGGTGACCTTCCGTAACGTCAAGTAAGTAAAAATAAAATTTAAGAAAAATATAAACATTGAATTTTATTATATAAAAAATAACCTTAGATAAAAAATATTAAAAAAAACTATTAATGGATTATTAAAAAAAATTTAATTGTTCAGCGAAATTGAAGTGGTAGTAACAGTGGTTTCGGTATTTGCAAAATTATAAACAGTAGTTTCGGTAAAGTTTTTTTCTGTTTCTGCTTCGTCTCCAGAAGAGCATTGTACTTTTAGTAAATAAATACAATTCAAATAAAATTTATATTAACTAAAAACCTAGACCATTTTCTTTAAACTTCGCCAAATGAAGTTCTAATAATTTTCTTTTTAGCTATATTTTATATGTTTATTTGAAGTTTTTATTTAATTTTTTTTTATTTACCTCAGCTCGTTTTTGAATTTTTTCTAATCTCAACTTTTCCATAGCTTTTTCAGTTGCCTTCTTCCTGCGCTGTTCCTTACGTTTTTTAAAACCAGTAAGATACTCCCTCAAATCAAACAAATATTAACTTAAACTTTTAAAAAAATCTATAATGTATTTAAATTAAAAGTTTTTACTTTCTTTCCTCTTCATCGAACGTTAAAACCAAAACGCGCGAACCTCTATTGGTATGATCTTTTCTTACAATATTTTTTCTTTTTGAAACCATTAGTTATATATAATTATTATTATAATTTTTATACTTGGTAAATTGTGGTTTATAAGCCCATATAAAAATTTAGCACTCCTTTTTCATTAGTTTACGGTGAGGCGTTAATATTAATAGAAGGGAAGACAATTTATTAACTGCTATGTAACCCAGACAGTACACGTGCACGTTAATAATTTCGTGCAATTAATAGAATTGCAAAAACATTACTGTTTCAACCAAACAGAAAAATATCAGTTCTTTTTGTTTTGAGGTCATATTAAAACTTTATCTTAGGAAGGTAAAATAACTTTCCTATTTAAAGAAAAGAAGAAAGTGAATTAATAAAAAGCAAGTAACAAGGAATAATAAAAGTTAAAGTTGGTTGTTTTTTTAAAAATAACTGGCATACTGCAAAGTTGATCTTAAGGATCACTTATAAAGATATTTTATTCGCTTAAGTAAAAAATAATAGACCCCTTTTTAAAAGCTAGAAGTAGCTGAATAAGTTTGAGCTTAACTTTAGATATTTAGCTTAATAAGGTTTTTATAATAAACACAGAAAATCATAAGCATTAAAGTCAATTATTTTTTACTTATTCATATACTGTCCAGCAGGGGTTCACGTGAAAAACAAGATATACACACACATTTTATATGTAGTTAATCACTATTAATGTACGAACTGCACAGCCCGGTCTTTTTTGCTTTTGGCTTTTGGGTGGAGTTGTAGAGTAGTTTGATAAACTAGCTATCTCTTTTTATATCAATTTTATTGTTATAAGCGCTATAATCAAATTGGGAGGTTCCCCGAGTGGTGGGTTTTTACGACCGTTTTTATAAATTTCTTCAAAATTCGTCATCGCTACAAACCTTGTCCAAGATTTTATAATAGTTTACAAATGGTTTCATTTTTTGTAATAGGGAAGGTATTGTAAATGTACAAGCCATTTTACCTTTAGACTAATATAGCTTTTTCTAATAATGCTTATCAATTAAGAACTAGTTCTATATAAAATGTTTTGTAACGTAATTTTCATGAACTTTTTTTTCTAAATATAGCTCAACTAGCTTTAATCGGGTCAAACACTTTTCAATGGCTCGTTAACAGTTTTCTTGCTAGACTCCATTTCCATATTATAAATTCTAAAGAGATTTAACATTGACAGCACTCAGAAAGAAACATTTTTTAATGTTAGTTTTATTATATATCTTAACTTTATAAAACATATAATATAATTATCGTTATAAAAGCAAAGTTATGGCTTCGTTGAAGAACAAGCAAGACTTTTAATGTCCATTATCGCTTTCTTTTAAATATTAAAAAAGTATATAAATTTTCTTATTTATTTAGAAAATTTTATAATTTTTTGTGCTTCTTTAAGGTTTTATTATTTGTTGGAGATGCGTACACAACCAGTAGAAGATTCTGTCTAAACTGCAGCCAACTGTTAAGAGATTGTAGACAGGACACATACTATTTAGAGTTTGGTTGCTTTCTATTTTTGAATTGAAACTACTTGTGGGCATGCTTTTAATCTTATATTTATGTTAGTTGGAAGTCCTGCCCACCCAAGCAATTTCAAGCTTTCGTGCTAGAGTAGACTAAGTTAGTAAATTACTGATTCATTCTCAACCTATTTTGCTAACAAGCGCTATAGTTTAATACTAGTGAACTACCCGTAGGGGATTTGGAAATAACATATTTAAAAATTTAAAATTATAGTAAAAATTTATTAACATCTATAAGTCACCTCGTTTGCATTTATCTCAATACTGTCTTTTATATAATATCTTTATTACTGCTAGTTTATAGACTTTAACTATAAAATTTGTTTAATGTAAGATGAAGAGAGTCTGTACAATTTACTGATTTTTAGTAAAATGAATTCAATTAATAGACAAGATAGTATAATACTGTTACCTGTCTCTTTTTACAGCCATTACTGCTTTATGTAGGTGTAATTATCTTTAAAATAGGGAATAGACGTAGAGTTGACAATAATAGATTTAATCTATTACTAAATTATATCCGAAGAGTTTAAGTAAAAAAATATATAAATTAATCATAACCTTGATTTATTACTCTTTTTTCTTTGAGATTTTAGTCTAGTGAATTTTGGTTATTACTACCAACTTCCTTTTTTTTCCTTTTGTAGTAAAATTCAAGGCTGAAGGCTAAGAGTATTTACTTTATTCGTATAGTAATCTAATTTAATATTTAAGCTATTTGTCTTTAAGAAAAAGTCTGTAATATCAGTGGCATAAATTAAGGTAATTTTTTGTTATATATTAAGGATATACTTTTAATTAGATATTAGCTAAAATTCAATAATATTTATAATATTTGAATTGCGTTGTCAAAAACGGGCGCTACTGAACGGTTTTATTAAACATCTTTTAAAGAGTCCTCGGTAACCAATCTGGGAGGGGTTAAAACTGGTAAAAAAAAATTGCTGATGCGTTTTTTAGATGAAGGTAATTAATGCCATATTTGGTATGAAAATGTACGATTCTTGCACGAGCGGACCATATATAGATATACACTTAATAGCACTAGCTTGAATCTCTGTTGATTTTTTTATGGCTTGGTTGTTTATTTTTATTAAAAATAACACTACTATTATTCTAAACTTAATCTTAAGTCCCTTTTTATATTGAGGGAAAATGGAAGAAAGCGGAAAATTACATCACTTTTACTAATTATTTTATTTATTTTTTTTTTCACTCTTACCTAAAACATATATATATTTTTTTAATCTATATTAATTTTTTATTTTTTATTTTTTTAATTTCATAAACCCTAACCTATATATTAATTTTTAAGGTCGTTATGGGTGTATGTCTTCTGCTAATACAGAGCAAAAAGGATTTGTCTCCAGTCTATTGACTGCGAAATCCGCTTTAAAAAAGGAGTTAGAGATGCTTAAAAGCGAAAGTGAACCACCTGGAAAGAGAAAATAATCTGAAAAAAATTTTAAAAAGCGTAGAGCACAAGGATTAAACTCTTCTGCGCGCTACAAACGCTAACTCTTATTACGCGTTACAAACTTAGGCAAGGCTTGAATTTAAAGAGGATACGTTGGAAGACAGTGAAATGAAGAGAGCCCCTCTAGTAGCAGTAGTGAAATATATAATAGTTATAACTTTATTAATAGTAATAGAAATAATAATAGTAAATTCTTTAAAGATAATAATAAAAATAGTAATAAGGACATTAGAAATAATATTAAGAACGATGGTATTAGAATATTTATAATAATAATACTGAAACTGGTAACTATATTAGAAATAGTAATAGTAATTATAGTAATAATAAAGCTAACAACGTTGAAAATAACAGTATCATTGACGATAAAGACACTAATAATTATAAGAACCATAAAAATGCATAATCCCTCCTATAACAACACGGAACAGAAAATTTGGAGTACGGTGTCCCAGTTAATAAGAACTAATAATATTGATGTTTTTAATGCGAAGAATTGGAGATATGGAAGAAGGGTCTTTGCATCCACCGAAAAGAAGTTTAGATAATTAACCTCTCTTCTGAATCCAAAATTGGTTGAATATTTTACATATCGGCTTCCATCTGAGAAAGAGCTTAAAGTAGTCTTAAGTGGTGTCTTTAAGGAATCGGATGAAAAGACATTAAAGAAAACCTAGAAAATTAGGTTGCCGCCCTACTAAGGTAATTAGAACGTGGAAATATAATCAAGTTAGAACCCATTACCCTGAGTTTAAGTTAAAGTACCCAAAAGTGGAAGTCTAAAAAGATTGGATGTATATCCTTCCCCGCCGAACCTTTAAAAATGAATGGTAGAATTGGACGATGTTTTCGCTACCAGTTATATGACTCCACAGAAAATGCTGCACTTCTCAGTGCCAATGCGTTAAATGTGATGGAAATCATGACTCTAAACGAACCTGAAAAAAAAAAAAAGACGAGAAGTCAACATGTGCCAACCGCAAGGGTGAAACCCTGCTAGCTATCGAGGCTGCCTTTATTACCCGTAAAAATGCACCTCGTAGAAAAAAACCTTCTGAATGCCTTTCGGTTGCTTCAAACACATTTTGCAACAAGCAAAACCCACGCTCAGGCGACAGCAGCCAGAGCCGCACAAATTTTCACTAACTTGGATGAGATTATAATAAAACAAATTGTTAATTCTATAACGGAAGCAATTAGTACCCAAATCTCTGTATTGATAAGCGACTTATTTTCAAAATTAAACAATTGACAATGATTGAAAAAAATAATATAAAACTTTTTTAAACTAATTATGGATATTATTAACTTTACACTAATATCTGAAACACTCACTTGAAGAGGTGGTAATAGGTTTTGCACCCCAAATTACATAACTTATCGAAAGACCGTTGCTGTATGGGGGAGGAGATGTAGTCATTCTTATAAAGAAAAACGTTAGAAGGCTCTTTTTTGGAGTATCTTGAGCTATAGAGTATATAAGCAACTGGCATCCGGACTAAATTTAGATAAGCAGGTTCTTATGCTTGTTTCTTTAACATTTTATCTACTTATAAACCTCTAAATAAGGAATTGAATACCAAAGATTTGGATATGCTGTTTGACGATGACCGTTCAGTCGTTGTTGGTGGAGACTTAACTGTCAACATCCTTCTTGGAAAAGCAGAGTCGAAAATCCTATCAGTAAAATACTAGAACCGGGGTCAGAAGGGAATGGTGAGTTAGTATTGACCCCTTCTGAACCTACCCACCTATCAACTCCAGGCTCGAGGCTCGATGAATGTACTAGAGAAAGTCCTTTTAAAAAACGTATGTGTACCTGGTGCTTGCTAAATCCCTCAACGAAATATCTTCTGGCCATCGCCCAGTCCTGTGGAAGTTGGAGAAGATTTCTTGGACACAATTGAAAAATTTGTAAAAATTACTGATTGGGTCCGGGCTCTTTTTAAAAAATCTGTAAGCGTTCTATTATTACCCCTCTTGCCTTATCCATCATGTTACCCTGGGGTTAACAGGGCTACCTCTGCCTTTAAAGGCTTTGCTGTCAATTCTTTAAAGTACACAACCGTTCTTAAGCCTTATAACAACTTTAAGCTTAATATTCCTGTTCACATCAAAGAACTTATTATTAAAAGACGACGTTAAAAAAGACAATACATGGAAAGGCAGACCCTTAGTGATAAATTGGTTTTTAAAAAGATAAGTATGCTTGTTAAATGAGCATTGCGAGCTTTTCGAAAAACATAACATGGAAATAAAAACTCTTTAACACCTACCAATAACGCTGTGGAAAATGATATTGTGTTCAAACCTGGAAAAAAAAGTCCGATGTCCCTATCATCAAGAACGGGGAAGTTATCTACGCAAACTTCGAGAGAGCCAATTTCTTTGCTGAAATTTTATACGGACAATGTACGACACCATTATCGGTGGGCAGAGAACATGAAGCACACATACAACAGCAAATTTTACTTTTTTTCATTGTAGGAGACCACTACTTACCTTAGAAGGCCTCACGAATAAAGAGGAGACTGTAATCGACAAACTTAACACTAGGAGAGTGCGGATCCCGATAAAATTTCAAATAAAATGCTTAAAAATCTTCCTATGACCGCAATTTTAATTACCTTACAGAGCTCATTAACTCGATTTTAACCCATGATTATTTCCTTTAAGATGGAAGCAAGCTAAAGTTGTTTTTATACCGAAAAACATTTCGCCCAAACAACTACGCTAAAGGATATCGCCCTATTAGCCTACCTTCCTGCTTAGGAAAAGTTGCAGAGGCTACTACCCAGTAAATCTAAAGGTTGGTAGAAAACACAACTAATGGCCTTAATAGCAAGATTCCACCTCTTATGGTTTTTTTGGACATAGAGAAGGCTTTCGACAATGTATGACATAAGGGTCCCCTACATAAAATGATCAAATGTGCATTACCCGCGTACTTGATAAGATTATTGACTCATACCTCGTCAGTAGACCCCTCATGGTTTCGTGTAGGAATAGAACTATCAGATTCCAAACTACTTAACCCTGGGGCCCCTCAGGGGTCCTTAGTGTCTCCTATTTATTCTCATTATACATGTTTGACAAACTCCTCCTTGACGCTTAATCTTTCTTGGCGTTGTATGTCGATGCCACTATTATACAGCAGCTCGAAATCTCCGCCTCTTGCAATTAAATATATGCAACCCTACCTTAACTTATTTGAATGTTGGTTAACAATGTGGAAAGTAACCGTTAATCCTTTAAAGAGTCACGCCATGCTTATCTCAAAGAAAGAAAGCAAAGAGTATTAAAAGACTTATTTCTTATTCATACCCCCTCGCCTGGAATAACCAAGTCATATACCTCGGTGCTATTATTGATAACAAACTTAATTGGAAGGTCCAGATTAAATATTTGGTTAAAAAAATTAGAAATACGACAAACGCTTTATATTTGCTTATATGCAAAAAAAGTGTCCTTAACCTTGATAACAAACTAATTATTTACAAAGCTATATTAATATCGGTGATGAGTTATGCATCGGTAGCTTGGGTTTATTCCTCGGTCTCCAACATAAATAAACTGCAAGTTCTGCAAAATAAGTTTTAAGAATGTTTACAGGAGCTCCTTTGTATATAAGATTTCCAAATTACATTGTGAATGCGAACTCGAACCATTTTTGGAGTTTACTAAGCGCTTAGCTGAGAACTGCATAAAAACATCTGAAAAATCACTGTAATAGATTCTAGTAGCTAATCCCCAAAATTATAACCCCTCTTACTTTCCCAAATATGGAGACCGAAACCTCTCCTTGCTATGTTCAATAACTTGAAATGCAAAATTTTTACTGAAAAATAATACAATAATTCTGATAATAGTAGTAAACAAATAGTAATAATATTAGTAATAGTATTAATTAGTAATAATATATTGGTAATATTAACTATATTAATAATATAATATCATAAAGCCAGTGAAGGCTTACCAAAATTTTGAAGCAAAAAAATTGTCTTTACAAAGTAATTGTTTATTTTGGCTTGCATGGAGAGAACCCTACCGAATCCTCTCACTTGGGGTGATGCAGCTTAAGTAGTTTCAGTTATTTTTCTTATGACTGTAGCATGCAAGTGCAGTAAATAAATTAAAAAAATAAATAAATAAAAAAAGATTTATGGGATTTTCCCCCTACTTCGCGCTTCTCTGCTTTGTAATTGTTTATTTCAGTCCTTAGTGATTGACTAAAACTCAAACAAAAACCAACCACCCAAAAAAATAAACTCAATTAGTGATCTAAGCATTAAAACAAATTTTTTTGGTATATTAACTCCATAGTCGACAAAAAAAACGCTTTGAAGTAATAATAAATTTATAATAAAAGTAATAATAATAAAGAGGGATAATAATAAAATTTATTATAATATATAAGAATAAGCCGGATGACTACTTGTGTTATAAATATATTTTTAAATTGTTATTTAAACTTCGTTGCCTCCTTTTGATCCGAAGTCTCTACTATTTTTTTTAATTATCCTTTTTCTAACTGAAACTTCTTAATTCTTAACTTTACTAAATAAATATAAACTTAGATTAAACGGTAAAAAAGTTTTATAAACATGTTTTAGTTTAAACGGTAAAAAAGTTTTATAAACATGTTTTAGTTAGTCTACAAGGAGGATATTGCCCGCCTAGAGTTTTTCTTTTGTCTTGGTGGTTTATTGTAACGGAAACTTTATTAGGTGTCTATTTTTGGATTTTTATGATAAAAATTTCATCTAAATCTCCATTAGTCATAACATTTAATACCAGCATTCTTAATTCCTTCTGCTTTTGCAAGTTCCGTAAGCTATTTAGGGTGAATGTCAACAAAGATTCAACATCATTTATTTCTTAAAAAAATTCACTGAGCTAAGTTACTAGAAAAAGTTGATATAAAAGCTCATATATGTATAAAGCAGGTTTAAACATAGAAGCTATAACGGCCACAACTGACCTTGCGATAACGGTTAGCTACTCTAAGGCGAATCTACGGAAATGTTCAAAACTTTGAAGGGCTCATAATCTATCAAAATATGACTAAAGAGGGCCAGGAAGAATCCTTATTGAGACAAGTAACAGTGAGAGAAAAACAAGAACGAGATTTGTTTTGAATAAACTTATGTTTTAGAAGTCTATCTTTTGCTTCTGATTATCCTTGAGACACTGAAGTTTTAAAACGAACAGGAAATTCGCGCCCTTACTGAACTCTAGGACCCGTTGGTATTAGATTTTAAAACTCATAAGTGTTGCCACATTAAATTACTGTTATGGTGTGAGGAGTAGGTCCATAATACAAAAAATGAGTTGCAAAGTGTTAGTCAGATAAGCCATTTAACTTCTGCAACTTGCGAGTTATAGTCAGGATCGGCTTTATGTTAGAGGCAGAAGCGTATCTATTCTAATCTTCCGAAGCATTTAACACTATTTAATAGCAAGGGATTGAGACAGTTAGGACTACCTTATACTTGCTAGACAGAGGCCATAAACTGAGACTGCGATTTATAAAACTCTTAGTAATCCATTCTTGTGTAAGACTTTAGATATTTTATGTTATCGACTGCAAACTCCCTGCGGAAAACAGCTGCGTTGCAAACTGAAACGTCTCTATCCTAAAAGCTTAAACTAAAATACGCGCTGCTGACACACATAGTGAGGAAGTCTAGTATAATGGACGTGTTGGTCGCTTAATAGAATATATGTCTTCCAACAGCTATAAGAGTGCTAGAGAAACTGTCTTTCAATCACTTGTTTGTCCTGCTCGAATAGAGCAACAAAAAGGAGGCCTTAAAGACATTCTTTTTATTTTTCATACAAATTGAAACAAATCCATTAAATGACTCGAGAAGTGCTCCACCTCTCCCGACACTACTGGAAACTATTGCTTTGCTGAACAATACCGGTGCCGATTCCGAATATGCGGTGACAGAGGCTCACAGCAATGCAACGGCAATACCTAAAGTTACATACCTTCCAAACTCTCTTCCTGAGAAGTTAAAGAGCTACATCTTGGAGCTGCTTATCGCAAACAGCGTTAAATTAATCATCTATGAGTCACCAAGGCTAATTATTTTTGGTCCTGACGGTATAACTGACCTAATATAAAAATAAATGCTGGAAGAAGTTTAATATTTTCTGTGCTGCCTCGCCAACTTGATAATGGCCCTTGGCTTTTCTTTCATGCGACTAAAATATCTTTCGAGAGATACCGCAACGGACACCTGGGCCTCGCAAGGACCAATAAATCAGTCTTTTGTCGGTGATCGGTAAGGTGACTGTAGCAGGCATACTAAATAATTTGAAGGTGGTTGTTGACATTAGTAAAAGTTTATCGGAGTTCATTTCCGAAAAGGTCGTTCAACGACCCAACGTCTTTAACCTGACTGAGCGGAAGATCAGAGTCTTTAATTTTTAAAAAGTCACAAGTGCTCTCTTTCATGATATGACCGATTGTTTCACAGCTACACACTCTATCAACCCGCGCGACCTCCGAAACGTGCTCATGCTTCGAAGTGTTGCTCTGTCACCCCTCACATCTCGCGCCGAAATACCTCAAGGCTATCTTCTATCACAGCTGCTATTTCCACTCTATACGAGCGATATGCCTCTGAGAGCCAATATTCATAAGCGGGTCACCATTTATGCCGACAATATAATAATGTATTTCTTGTAAAAGTCACTCGATAACATCTTCCTTTCGCCGCGCTTGCTGGCTGGTGTAGGCATTGGGACCTCAATATTAATGCAGCATAGAACAAGGCTTTTCTTATAACAAATAAATTATTCCTCTGCAGACAGGATAGAAATTCCGCATTAATATTTATTTTAGAGATTTTTTGAAGTTTATATATTATTCCTTTAATTTTTAATGACCGTACGTGAATTACGAGGTAGCAAAGATTAAGGTCAAACCGGACGCTATACCCTCTAACTGAACAACGAAAGCAATTTTTACTAAACAAAAGGCTGAGGCCATATGTGTTGTTCATCCAACGTGACATGCATTAGCATCTTCGTTCCAAGTGCGCCTATGCTACACAACGCTGTGAAGTTTAAGTTAAGCTGCTGTTCACAATTTTGAGGGCAATGCCCTCCCCCTTTGCAAACGGATAGCTGAACCCGCTATAGCTTAAAAACTCACCATTACAATCCGTGACTCACTATTAGCATGATGGTTGGGGGGCAATTTTGAAGTTTCGGACGATAAAAACTTGTACTTGAAGCACTTAACCTTCTCTGATAGCTGGAGTATACGAATTTGTTAACTCCATCGAGCATCAGAAAATGCTGTTTGCGTATAAGTAAAATAAAAGCAGTAGTTCGCTCTAGTATTTATATACAATTTATTATAATTCTGGTTTCTCTGCTTTGGTTGTTGTGGTTATTATGGTTAACTTGTATATTGAAGGGATTAGAGTTGCTTAGACATACAGTTCCAAAGGAGTGATGACTGCAGTAAGTACTACCTTTATATTTAAACCTTACGTCACGCCGGTAGCATTATACTTTAGTTTACAACGCACCATAACAAACGATTTTATTATTATAACTGTGTTGAACCTTGCGCTGGTACGGGGCCGTAATTATGATGCTGTTTTGATATACTAGCAATATTTTCTGCTCTTACCTTCAAGCAATTTCACCTTAAAGCCAGAAGGTTCCTTTTGATCTTTATAGTTTTTTTAAAACAAGTTGTTTAAGTAAAAGAATCGGAAGCTAAATTCTTTTCGGTTTTAGCAGTAAGTAATACTAAATAACACCACTAGTTTAGCTTTACTTCTTAAGTACTTTTGTACCTGTGTTTAATATGTATAAAACTGTTTTTTATAGAGAATAAGGTACATTTTAACATAGTTAGGTTAATAAACAATTCGCAAAGGCCTTGTTTTTAGCTTCAGAGCTTCTACATAGTAACAAAATTTTACTTTATGAAAACATAACCAAGAATTTTAAATTATATTTTTCATGATAAAGCTTTAGTAACTCTAAGTGATACGAAGGACGGTAAGGAGTCATCGCTGCAACTTGTTTAGCTTTACTGTATTGCGACAAAATAAATAAACTTAAACTAATCTTAGCTTTATTGATAAAGTTATTAATTCTTAATCAAGTTGGTAAATTCCCCATACATATGTAAGCTATGAAGTTTTACTTCCGCCCTTTTCAAAGTTTACAGAAGTTGTAATTTATTGTTCCTTTTTCTCTTAAGTTCTATAAAAAAAACCTCATCAGGTTGAGCTTTCAAAATGTATACAAACATTGATAGTTTAAGCAAAACTTTATATAATAAGTATAATAAGGGAAAAAAAAACTTATACTTTTATTGAAGCACAAGTACATAGTAACACTCTAATTGTGCACTTTCTTTGCTCAACTAGCTTATTACAGAATAGCAAAGGCTTTAAGGGATTAAAGAAATTTAATAAGAAAATCCTTTTTCTTTGTTTTAATCCGTTTACTATCGCCCGCCGTCGCGCAGAGTGCTAAGTAACACTAAGCCTCTATATCAAATTCGAATATTAACTTTCATTTCTACACTATTGTTTATGGCTTTACAATTGACATAGCAGATCACAGTTAACTTATTTTTTCTTAAGTCTTATATTGCCTTCTTCACTTTTTTATAATTATATGAAAATTACTAATAACTTTTTAAATAAACTTAATTAATATTAAATTAAAAGATTCTGTAAAATTGCTATTCGCTTAAGGTGTTAGTGACCAGTGTTTTCTATTTTTTCCAGAATTTAAGTTTTTTTATTTAACAATAATAATGAAGTATTATGTTTTTTAAAAGATTTATAAAATGAACAATCTTTAAGAAACCATTTGATACTTAAAAACTAAAAACTCGTTTATATAAAAAAAGTAAATGTGAGAGAAATATCGTTGTACACAAATAAAATTTAAAAATATTATATCCTAAAAATTTTTATTGGCGTATTAAACTATAAGCAGGTTCTTTCGTATATAAATTAATACTTTGCTTTACTTTTTTATATTTCGAAAATTATGAAATTTTTTTTTTACCTTAAAGGGCCATAACTTTTAAAATTTTATCGAAATTTGACCTTCTCTCCTACTTAAACTCCAATTCATTAAAAAAATATTGTTCACTAGTTAGAGTATATGCCATTATAAATCTTTTAAAGTGTTAAATTAATTTATAAGAATTAAAACGTGTGTTGGAAAATTACTTTTAACTTAATAAAACAATTTTAAAAAACAAAGTTAAGCAATATCCTAAAACACTTAAATTTTACTAAACCAATTATTAAGATATAAATTGTCGCCAAAAAAAATTAAATTATCTTTAATATCATAAAATATGAATCATTCTTGAAAAATTTTAGTTTCTTTTAAAAAAAATAATTAGTTAAAAACCCATTTTCATTTGACTCATTTTTGCAATTTCGTGGGTTATGTTAAAATAGTTTTTTGGTTTATAATTTAACTCTAACTTACATATTTTTTATTTATATTGACTATAAACTATTTTTAAAATACTTATTGAGATAAGTACAGGGATTACAGATAATATAAACGGCCCAAAACAATTCTATAAAATTAAAATACTTGGTTTCTTACAATTAAAAGTTTTTTTTGAAGCTCTAAAAGATAAAATAATGGCTTTATGGTTTTCTGTAGCGCTTTCTGTTTACCACATGTATTTTCCATCAAACGAAAAAGTAAGGTGGTTTGCGCAAGTTTTTATATATAATTCTTTTATTAAAGTTGACATACTTTTAAATACTTTTTCTTATAAAACTCTTTAATCTCTTTTACCTTAAACTCCGTGAGAACAAAAATAAATTCCCGTTGATAGTTGCACCAGATAACAAATGTAATATATAAACAGTAACTTTAGGAAACTTGCCAAAGCATCCTTATAAAATCATTATTTTTAACTAAAAATGTTTATGAAGTACTCTTCGTTGTTTTAAGTATGAAATATTTAGAATTTATATTTAAAGAACAGTTTTTCATTATGTATAAATATAAGTTTGTAGGGTTAATTGTAAAACTCCTCCTTTATGAAACCAAAGTTACAGACAATTAATTTTTTTTACAATTTGCAACGTACTACGATTTTCTAACTTTTGCATAGGTATAACTTTGAGTTAAGATTGATAAACTAATTAAATTAACAACTTTTCTCTTGTTACTTTACTTTTTACAACTACACTATCTCTTAGCTTTACTTACATATTATAAAATTTTGTAGTTCTTTCGCTTTTCATGTAATATGAATATCTTTCTAATTATTCACTAAAGTGTAAAGTTATGCCTTAAGCTGTTTTTACCTTAATCTTAAACAAACATAATATATGTACGCCTTTTCTAATATAATAGGCTATTATAAATCCATGCATCAGCTTAAGCAAAACTATATAAAGGTATGGGTATCTGTCAGACTATCTCTCGGCTTTTCTTGGAAAACAGTTTTGTTAGTAATACATCTTTTATCTACTACGCGAGCGGCGTGGGAAAAAATAATCACTTGGCTAGTTTGTATAAATATATTACAGTCGACTTAAAAGGCTTCTGGTCTTATTAAGCGTATAATTATCAAAAATAATTTTTATCGATTTTTCACCGTTTTAAGCTCAAGGGCCCTCGAACTCGATATTTTCTTGCTATTTTTAAGCCAAGCCCGACAGTTATAATTCTATTTCGATAATATAAAATTAGGTGGGCTGTATTCCTCCGTTAATTTTTTTTGAGTCTGAGATAAAAATTAAACTTCAAGTGTATCTATATAACTGAAAGTAGTAGGCCTAACTTGTTTTGAATTTGCAATAGTTCCGTCAAGTTTGTAGCACCTGCAGTGCCCTTAGGCCCTAAGTATTTTTAGTTAGAATTCTATAAAATACTCTTAGAAAATTTTATTTCTATAAGTCATCGAACTAGGCCGTTGTGTTTACTCTTGTTATAATAGGTCGCGTTTATAAAATGTATTTTTATGCAACAGGAATAAAAGAAAATATATAAGCAAAAAATGCATCCTTTCCTTATAAGTCATGCTTATCTTGGTTGGAAAGTAATGTCCGTACCATTGTAATACTACCTTTTCAGGACTCGTTTGAAGAGTTGCAAGGGCGAACTTTTTAAAGGAATAATTGACTTTTTTTCTTCTACACAAGTTTCATATTATATGTTTTGCGGTAATAACGCGTCAATTAGAATGTTTTGACTAGTCACATTTTTTTTGTAGAACTCCAACCTTATTATTTACTAAGACTAGCAGTATTAAACGCAACCTTTTGCCTAGAAGAAACACAACATTTTGTACTTTTTTAGCATGAGAATACTAAATAAGTGTGTAACATTTATTTAAGATATTGGAAAATTCAAATTCAAATATCGCTTGAAATGACATTATATTCGGAAACCAAAGGATCCTCGTACATAGGATTAGGGCTATCCATGTACATGGTTTCATCATCATTAAATAATTTTTCTTTCTTTTTCTTATAATTACTTCTAAAGAAGTAAGTACATCCTGCAGCGGCACTAAGAAGCGCTGCTAAACCTAAAACGCCCAGGCCTATCTGCAAAGGGAGATTGTTTTTTACCTTTTTTTCGGCTAAAGGAGCCTCATTATCCTCTCTAGTAACTCCCTTACTTGCGGGTAGTGGACAGGTAGTTTCTTTCTCTAATGGGTAACAGCTTTCAGCGCCTTGTAGAGGTGCCTTAATAACTCTTCGTCTCCATAACTGTCGACCATTACTAGCGTTATCTACTACTGGCAAACAATCCCCCCATGATGTCCACTCAGTAAGCTCACATTTCACAGTACAAATTTTATCTGTAAACCTTTCCAGGTACTGGGGTATTTCTTCGTATCTTAAAGCTTTGAAGATTAAGTTTTTATCCCCAGTCAGTTGTATTAATTTCTCTTCCTGGTAATCACCAACCGCAAAGGTAATAATATTGTAAGGGGGAGTCATAGCTCGTAATTGAGGAATTGTTTCAGAGACGTCGTCGTCGGGGGTAGGAAGCCCATCAGTAAAAACTATAATTATTTTAGTCACATTTTTACGGCTAGGCAGTGTAGCTTGAAAGGGTTTCATTACCTTTCTGAAAGCCGGACCAAAGAATGTTCCTGTATTCTTGTCCGTCTCGTAATAAGTTATTGAATTTAGAACTTTTTTGAATTTCTCCCGGTCATAAGAAGACCTCATAGTAAAATTATTTAAAATAATTGTGTTACCCCCCCGGTCATTAATAGATTTCGCGTTGAAGGTCACAGCAATGACTCTTGTTTTATTCTTATGCAGAGGTAATATATCAGTCATCTTTGATATATAGTCTTTGATTATATTAATTCTCTCATTAGCGAGACTTAAATTTCGATTTGATTCTGAAATATGGTTTAGAGCTTGAGCGCCAACTGGGAGAGAAATAGAGCCACTTTTATCTATTAGAAAAGCAATATCGGCAACTAGTCTACATTCGTTCAAAGACTGAAAACTCTCTCTGAGCACTAAAGTAGCTAAAAATAGAAAAGCAGTTGCGCCCATCATAATGAACAGCTACGAAAAGGTTCCGGTTATTATAAGTACATGTTTAAATTTTCTATTAAATTAATTTAACCCAATAATTATGAGCTCAGCTTTTTCGACCGCTATGTTCAACCCACACCCCATCAATGCGGTAACAAAATTTTCAGTCATATTTTTTGAAAACTTGCGGTATCTTTTTCTTTAATAGCTTTTAATAGCTTTTAATGACCCGTTGTATGCTGAAAGTTAAATTTTAGCTAACAAATTTGTTTCTTCCACTCTCTTATTAAGTTTAAGCTTTTTAACAGAATTATATTTTGGTTTTATAGTCTATCCTTTAGGTTTTAATAGTGTGGTTTTCTGAACAAATTAGGGGCTTGAAGAATAGCGGTTTCTCATTGGAACCACAAACTTCTAAATAGGGGTATAACTTCTTAAGCTTGCTGTAACTTACAATTTTAGTAGAGTTTGGCTCTACGTGCTGTCGTAGAAAAAATACTATAAAGGACATATTAAATAGTATTAAAATTAATTGATTAAAAAAAAGAAAATTTGATCATAGCGCTACTAATTTTAATTTAATTCTTCGAAATCATACTTAATTCTATTAAAAGCTTGTAAGGTTATTAGTTTTTAGAGATTCGTATCTGATTACAAAAAAAGTTTTAGAGGTCATAAGGGGGTTGGTGACGGAGCTAATAGTAGAGGAACAAGGTTTCGATTATACATAGAGGTCTTCAAATGAAAAAAAAAGTCCTCTTCCACAGATTGCAGTAATTCGTGTTCTAAGCAATAGTATCACGCTACCAAGGAATTTTATATTGTTTTTGTACTGCCGCACATAAGTGATTCCGTATCAGGTGCACTAAAAATTATTACTATAAAGATGCTAGGTAAGTAATTTAAAAAACCACTAACTTTTGTTAGTTTTGTAAAACGGTTAAGGAAATGGCCAAATTGTTCTTTAAGGAGTACAAAAAGACATACACAACTTAAAAGCACTCTGAATTTTAACAAATAAAACGATTATAAATCGCTCTACCAAGGATCCGCTTAAGTGTATTTTCAATTTTAATAAAAAAAATTTAAAATGCTCTATATAGGTTTTAAAACTCAGTAAATATAGCTAAAGTGATTATTAATTCATAACCTAAAAACTTCATCTAACCCTTAACCAATACTTTTTTAAGGTTACACCAAGAAAAACTGTCTTGTCAAGCTAAGCTGCATCGGATTCAAGGAAAAGCATCTCTTTCATTTAAATATTTCACTCTTAAGATATATTTTGTTTCTGTGCTAATTGCACAGAAAAAGATTAACAGTGAAGATACGCAATGTTTACATGAAAAAGCATAATAAAAAAATTCTCATGCTAAAATTTAAAATTATGGCCTGCAAGCGTCTAAAGTTAACAAAGGATATATAATATGACAAAAAAAGACTTTATTATAACTTAAACCTGTACTTAAAACTTTTTTTTTACTACTAGTTTGATTATACTTTGAAAAAAAGTTCATTGCTTCCTGCGAACCAACTGACTTTAGCAATTAAAAACTTGTTTTTCGAAAAAGAATATTTTGAATTTGCTTTAATTACTAAAACAAATCTATAATAGGATGGCGCTAAAAAATTATTATACATAAAGCGACGACAGAAAGAACCACCACTGTCTCGGTAAGAAATCGTATCCTTTACAGTAAAGTATAACCGTTTCTAGGGCGACAATCATGAGGCTAATAGAGTTACTCTCCCTATCCTTTTTACGAGAAAGTCAACCTTAAATTGGTATATAAACAACCAAATGGTCCTTTACTATTTGCAACTGTTGACATCAAGGAGAAAGAGCTGAGATAGAATAGTAATACTGCTAATGAGACTGCCCGCTTTTTAAAAAAATATGCGTTACAGAACCAATTGGCTGAAGTTGGGATTCTCCACGATAAACGTCAATGAGTGATAGATATAGCTGTTCTAAAAATATACCTACTTTTACTAATTCCTACGGGCTCCGTATAAACCAAATCCTGGCGTGCTAAAGCTAAAGACAGTCCCAGTAGTGTTTAAGAAACTAATGTGAAACTGACTGAAGCCTTGAAATTATATAATTAAACAAACTCAAGAAGTAAAGAACTAAATAAAAGTATATAAAAGCAGAAAGAACCATTAATATAATCTTAGATCTCTTAAATAAGATAATTACTACCGAGTTCAGAGCTTTTTATAACCTTCCCAGAGAATTGCGGATACTGATTGCGGTTATACGCAAGCAAAGGAAGAAAGAAATTAATAATTCCGGATCTGCGGGATAAAATTTTATACTTGAATTAAAAAAAGAGGTAAATAAAAAACAATAACAATAATATAAGTTCATTCTGGAGAATAAAATTGGTTCAGCTTAAAACCTTCAGTATCTTTATTGTCTTTAATTAAAAATTTAAAAAATAGTAGTAACGTAAGTTCAGGAATCTTGTAAAATTAAAATAATTTAAACACACCAGGAAATCTAAGGCTTTTGCTAATTTTTGAACTAGTTTATATAAACCAATTAACTGAAGAGAAGAGTGAAAAGAAGTAGATTAATATATATGACTACTTAGTTAAATAAGCTTTAAGTTTCTAGTAGCGGTCTCTATTCTGAACTGCAATGATCTCTTCTCTACCTTAACAATTACTGAGTACTATAAAATACCGAGATTAATAACACTTTCCTAAAACATAAGATTCTCTTAACTACTGAAAGTTGCTAAATCTTTTACATTCTACTAGTTAAACATACTTCTCATAAGTGATTGCCTATCGTCCTCTCTTAAAAAAATATTAGTAACGAAAGATTTAAAGATTAAAAAAGTTAAAAATATTAATCACAACTTACTTCAAGCGTATCATTATGGTTTTCGAATAGGTCACTCAACTGTTCTACAATTTCAATGCATAGTTAAACACTAGAGAATTACTTGCATATAAAGTTACTAGGCCCCCACTACCTGTATTGAAAATCATGTGCGTCTTTTATAAGAGATGCTTTTTTTGTTATCGTGACTACTTTAAAACAGAGTTATAAATTATAAAAACCCAAATTTTGTAATGTGCAGTGCGGCCTTTATTTAGGTAAGTCCTTTATAGCTCTGTGCTTTTCTTCTTGAATTTTTTTTTATTTTTTATGGCAGTCGTAACTGTAAGTAGCGTCAACTAAAATAGTATTATTCACAGCTGATGTTGCACTATTTGCCTCTTCTAATGCTTCTGCTTTAAACTCAAACTTAGTTTTCCTCTCAAGAAAGTAGAAGGATAGTATCAAAAATTAATTTAAAAAATAATGTGATTAAAATAAAAGGCCTCTTTAGATGAAACCGGAAAAAAGCACCCAAAATTGATTAAACTTATCGAGAAGGATATCTGGATTTTAATAGTTTATAGCATGGGGGCAGTGTTCAAGGGAAGTGAGCGTGTGCTTATTTAAGTTTGACTCATGCACACGCTCCGGTTTTTTCTTTATCCCCGTTGTATGGTGGGGTTTAAGCGCCCGGTGCCTATAGTAGTTAAATAAATTTATAGTGCTTTCCAGTACGTCGACTTTCTTGCACTACCTTTTTTGTCTATAATATACTTTATACCTATATTATATTACTTTGCCTCTATAATATACACAGTTCTCGAAGTGTTACAGCCTGTGAAATCAATTTTTAATTCTAGATTTACTTGACACAAAAATCATTTGGAATAAACACAGAGGATGCTATTAACAAGGCTAAGAAAGTTGCGGTATTCTTTACATCTGTTTAAACCGAAACAATAACTTATAATAAAGAACAAGAAAGGGTGTAAAAATGGTTATTGCCCCATTTTAACCTATACCCCCCCTACTTAGGCCTTACTGCCCCTCTCAGACCTTTGAAAAGTTCAGTTTTACTAAGTTGTTATTAAGAATGTTTATTAAAGCTTCTTTTTCCATTAACAAAACTCGATAATTTTATACCATTAGAGAATTATGGTGTATTAACTGAAGAAGATTACGGAAAATGTAGTTTTTTAAAAAGCCTTATGGTTATACTAAATATTTAAAAACCTATATACCTCTCCTAATATATATAGTGTAATTGTATTATATATCTCAAATTCCATGCAACTGTATACGTTGAAAGGAGCAGCACAGATTCTTTCATTTTTAATTGTGTTTTGTTATTAAGACATTAATCAGTAGAGGCAAATAAAATTTAACTCATGTTTTTATTTATTTACTTACTTTTTGTTTCAATAGTATTTTCTAAACTGGGTGTACTTACAGCTTATTATCGTTTATCCAATGTTTTAAAGTTTACTTCTGTATTATTTCAGTCGCAGCTATTTACCTTATAAACGCAACGCTAAACAACCTCAAGCCTCAATGAAAAAAACCAGCTCAAGTGTTTAGTAGATAACTAATGTAAGAACAATGTACTTCTTTACAAAATTTCTTGGTTTTTAAATATAGTAAACTTAGTGTCCCAGCTTCTTTTTATAGCCTTTGAAACTATGTAAATCAATCATAACCCTTATCTATATTTTTAGTCTTTCATATCCTATTTACCCATCTTGGGGGTGGGTGGTGTTATATCTTTGCTGCCATGAGTATGCCTCTATGCTGCCATTTTAAAGTTGCTACAAAATGTTGTTAAACTCCATTTTTACTTTTTAAAAAAGTGACTTTTTTGCCTCTATTATTATGACATTTTACTCCCCCTCATACTCAATTTTGATATAGAGGGGAGTACCAACTTTATTTTTTTTCCTTTCCGACTTTCGTGACTAAGTAATTGCGTGGAGTTAATTATGATAAAAAAAATTTCAGGCTGCATATTTCTTAGAATAAAAAATTGTAATTTACTTCAAAGAGGTTAATGCGTTCTATCTAATTATATTAAACCTATGCAATAACACTATTTAACCTGGAAAAAAAATCATGTGTATACTAATGCGTGGAAACTTTACTAGATACTCGATTTAATTTAGGATCGACTATATGAAAAATGGTTCATAATGAAAGAGGGTAAAAAACTGCGCTAATAAGTTGAATTTAAGAATAATTAATAATAAACGATAAACGTGAGAGTTAAATTAGTAAATAACAAAACTTGAAAATAAAGAAAAACAGGATACAAGAAAAATTAACTGTTAATGGGGTGAAAATGACTATGTAACCACGCTATTTCAAACCTCAAGGTTTTTGAGGTAAAACCGAAAGTGTCCCCTTCAATACTTGAAAGCCACGATAATTGCGTAAAGCTATATAATTGGATTAGAGCGCATACTCTGTGGCTATAAAATTTTAATTTTCTAACTTTTTTTTTTTTTTTAAGTTTTAAAATTAAATGAAAGACGCGTAATGTGTGAATATAAAAGCAAAACTAAGCCGTAAGTTTCACTGTGTTTATATTGAAATGTGGGGCGCAACTGCTTTTCTAGTTTTAGCTACTTTAGTGCTCAGAGAGAGTTTTCAGTCTTTGAACGAATGTAGACTAGTTGCCGATATTGCTTTTCTAATAGATAAAAGTGGCTCTATTTCTCTCCCAGTTGGCGCTCAAGCTCTAAACCATATTTCAGAATCAAATCGAAATTTAAGTCTCGCTAATGAGAGAATTAATATAATCAAAGACTATATATCAAAGATGACTGATATATTACCTCTGCATAAGAATAAAACAAGAGTCATTGCTGTGACCTTCAACGCGAAATCTATTAATGACCGGGGGGGTAACACAATTATTTTAAATAATTTTACTATGAGGTCTTCTTATGACCGGGAGAAATTCAAAAAAGTTCTAAATTCAATAACTTATTACGAGACGGACAAGAATACAGGAACATTCTTTGGTCCGGCTTTCAGAAAGGTAATGAAACCCTTTCAAGCTACACTGCCTAGCCGTAAAAATGTGACTAAAATAATTATAGTTTTTACTGATGGAGTTCCTACCCCCGACGACGACGTCTCTGAAACAATTCCTCAATTACGAGCTATGACTCCCCCTTACAATATTATTACCTTTGCGGTTGGTGATTACCAGGAAGAGAAATTAATACAACTGACTGGGGATAAAAACTTAATCTTCAAAGCTTTAAGATACGAAGAAATACCCCAGTACCTGGAAAGGTTTACAGATAAAATTTGTACTGTGAAATGTGAGCTTACTGAGTGGACGTCATGGGGGGATTGTTTGCCAGTAGTAGATAACGCTAGTAATGGTCGACAGTTATGGAGACGAAGAATTATTAAGGCACCTCAACAAGGCGCTGAAAGCTGTTACCCATTAGAGAAAGAAACTACCTGTCCACTACCCGCAAGTAAGGGAGTTACTAGAGAGGATAATGAGGCTCCTTTAGCCGAAAAAAAGGTAAAAAACAATCTCCCTTTGCAGATAGGCCTGGGCGTTTTAGGTTTAGCAGCACTTCTTGGTGCCGCTGGGGGACTTGCATACTATGTAAGAAAGAAGAGGATAGCCGGCAAAGGAACTTTGTTAAACGAAAATCTAGAGCCAGGAATTAACGAAAACCCAATGTTTAAAACTCCTTTCAGGTCTAAAGCTAACCTCATATCAGAGGCATCATAAATGTTCATCAACTAAATTTAATAAATAAAACAATTTATTTGTCCATTTTTTTTAAGTATTGCACTAAATCTATATTTAATTTCAATATGCTAAAAAAAAAAAACATTATATTTTTATAAGGTCACCTACACCATTTTCAATATATGTATGTTTCTCTTTAAGCCTTGGGAATTATTTTCTTTATTGTACTATCTTATTAAAGTGGAGTCGTAATTCTACCCTGACTTGATTTACAAGTATTTACATGGTCTTTATAAAAATCTTTAATATAAAGACAGACTGAACAATTAATTACTTAAAGCTTCGCGGTGAGTACCATCTTCGCCTTTCGAAGCAATTTGTCATAACATGTCTAGGAAGATACTGAAAGCCTTTGGTCAAACATTGGTGCATACATACTAAGTTATGTAGTACACTACATCACATTCGAGTGAGTAAGGTCCGCTGAAAACAATGTAAGCAAGGACTACATAAAGAGTGAAGAAAGTTAGCTTTTTTGTTCCAATTCCGGAGCTATTAAAATATTTATTAAATTAGCATAAGTTTGGTTAAATAACGAGCTTGACTGCTAAACACAGGATTTGACAGTGTAGTAACTTGCACATTCGGATTTTGTGCCGTTCAGGCTGAGTGTGTTACTGAAAAGAGTGTTAGTTACTAGTACTATATATAAGCCTGCCAATCTCCTTGTAAACTGTGAGGTTTTGTAGTACCTAATAATAGATTTACTAAGAGGTTTACTTTAGCCTTTCATTTTTTTGCAAGCAGTTATAAAAAAAATTTGAACACTATTTTAATAGGCTACGTCCACATATGAGTTTTCAGGGTTATATTTGATAGAAAGAATATGTATTTTATTTTATTTTTAGTATTAATTTTTCTTTTTTTATAAATGTAGTACTACTTAAACCAAAGATACGTTACTTGTACTTTAAAAAGTTTGGCTGGAAATAGTAGATTAATCTATTTACCAATATTGTTAAGTTTATTTTTTTATTATCATTAATTTTTAGCTCACTAAATATAAAAAAACACTACTACTGAAAAGCGGGCGGAAAAAAAATCAGGAAAACATCGTTAAAATAATATACTCTCTTTATTTTATTAAATATACTATCAAAACCCACAACTTTACAAAAGTAAACATGTTTCATCACTACTTAATACTATCGGCTCTGATAGGAACTCCTTGGTGTCTTTTCCGCATAGGCGTCGCCCTCAACCGAATACTCCAGTGAACCTCCAGAAGTCTCGCGCCCGCCAACCAATTGCGGAACATCATTAACGTACTTTTCGGTGATTCGCCCATTTTCTTCTACGGTGACCGTCTTCACACCATTCCTAACTTCCGTCCGGACAGTTCGCTGTTGGCCATTCACAATCTGCGTCTGCACTGAAGACATGTGACTGCCGCCGCCCATGTGAGAGGTCATGTGATGGGCGAACCCCCCTCCGAACCCCCCGAACCCGCCACCGCTTATGCCAAACGACGACTCCTCAAATGAAGCAAAGGGATCCCAGTGGCGCCCGCGGGCGGAAGAAGGGAAGAAGTCCTGCATGAACGGCGAGGTGGGGCCAAAAAACTGACGAAAAATTTCGTAGGGATCGTGGAACTGGAAGCGGCCTCCACTAGGATCTCCAAATCCATCTATTAAAAAAAATAAAGTTCATTAAAAACAAATTTTTATTTTGATAAAAAAAATACTGTAAACAGTTTTTATAGTTAAATTAAAATTATATTTTAACAATTTTTTTTGTAAAAAATTTTTTAAAAATTATTAAAATTTTTTCCGAGTTACTATTGAAGTGGATAATTCAAATTAATAACCTGAAAAAAGTAAAGAAGTATTATATTATAAAAACTAAATTAAAATTAAAAACAAGTAAATGTTCAAGTAATGTTTGAAATATTGACTTTTATAATAAAAAATAATAAACTAATAAAAATTTTAAAAAAAATACATTAATAATTAAAATAAATCTCAAAGTTTAAAAAAATTGTATAAAGATAAGAATACTTGAGTTTTAATAAGTTTTATAAGTAAAAAAATTATTACCAGAGCCGTAATTCAAACCATCTTTACCGTACTTATCAAAAATTTTCCGCTTTTCCGCTTAATTTTAAAAGTAAAGTTGAATTGTTATAATATATATTTTTTAATAGGTATTTAAATTGCTTACGATCGCTCAAAACCTCATAAGCTTCGCTTATTTGCTTAAATTTTTCTTCTGCTTTATTCCTGTTGTGGGGATTTTTATCAGGGTGCCACTTTAAAGCTAACTTATGATATCTTTACAAAGTAGAAAAAATAAATTTTATTGTAATAAATAAAAAAAATTTATACGCTTTTTTAATTTCTTGAGTGCTGGCGTCTCTGGAAATCTCAAGAACTTCGTAAAAATCAAGATTCATCTTGCACGCGAGAGCCTTATTTCTAAATAATTTTAAAATGAATTATTGAAACAACTCAGAAAATTAGTAAATTGTTAGATAATATTATTAATTATATATAGTTTAGAAAGAAGGCAACTTATATGAAACCAAAAGGAAGCTGCGCAGGAATATCTATGAACAAAATAGCTGGAAATTGCGTGTACTTAATACAATTGTAAAGCGGAAGGGGCTTCCTTATTTAGTAAATCATGATATTTTCGGGAACAAAGTTGCGTTTATGCGCTATTTAAAATTTTTAAACATATTTATACTTAGCTAAGTCCTCTATGAAAAATAATTTTTAATGAAAAACAAACGTTACGTATAATAGACAAAAATAGGATAAAAATATTTAAATTTTGTGTTTAAAAATAAATTTTATATAATAATACATTAGAGGACTACTCTTAGAAATACAGGTCTTTCAAAATACAAATATAGGAGATTTTATAAAAATACTTGAAAAAAATAACTCGTAATATATTGACCTAAGATAAATATATAAAGATTGCCTCAATTATAACAAGAGCAGTGTAGGTAACGTTAGTCTTTACAAATTATATATAGCTTACTTATGTATTTGTTGACAACTACTGCTGTTAAATACAATCGTAATAAGTATTAAAAAACTCTTAATGCATTTCCTATTTTTGCTGTGATTTTCATATTATATAGCTGGTGTTTTTTAATGTATTAGTTCCTGCTTTTTTATTCTTTGGAAGCAATATGTATTACAAATATTACGTACTTATAGTATAGCGTCCTTCTAAGACCACTAACTTCGTAAGCAGAAACAGAATAAACCAGAAAAAAGGTTCTATTCGAGGTTTTTACGATTTATGAAAAAAAGAGAGTTTAAGACAAATTTTGATAGCGAAGAAAATTTCTTTACTTCTTTAGGAGTTTAGTATTGGGCGGTAATAAAAAAAAGATATACTATTTTTGCTGTTATAACTAAAAAACGAAAAAGAAGCAACTAATACTTTTTAATAACTTTTTAAGTCGGAAACATGGCAGGTACGGATGAGGATATATGTATATATGTAAGCCCTGTTGATTCTTTTTAATATTACTAATAGGTTATGATTATTTCTCAACATCTAACAAAAATAGATTGCATTAAAAGATGAATAACTATTATATATCACTAAACTCAACTGTTAATATTATAAAATAATGTTTTTACGACTACTACAAAAATTACTGCTTTTAAACGGGATTTTAATAGCATTTTTATACTTTTAAGCCACTCTTACTCTAAGGTTTCATGATTACTATTTAACATTAATTGTCAAATGTAAGTTGGGGTCCTCGTGACTTATATTTATTAAATTTAAATATGTTTAGGAAGTTGAACTCTTCTTTTCTGCTTTAGAACTCTCCTTTTAAACTATCTTTGGTTAAACTTCTTTTAAATTCACGAACAGGTAAGTTGATAAACTATAATTTTTTAAACCAGCAGCAAAGATAAGAAACAGTTACAAGTTTTATTGAACTCACGGTTTAATAGAGAAAGGCTTTCCAAAAACTCCATTTTTTTAATTTTTTTTTAATTATTACCCGTATGTACGGTTCGCGTTCTTTTTTTTCTTTCATTTATTAAATTGCTTGCCACTACACTTAAGGATAAAACCGTCCAATGAGTGTGTTTTTACAAGTAATTTTGCATGAGCAATTACTTGCACGAGGACATTATAACTTTGTATTTAAACCTATTTTAACTGGCTCTCAGCATTATCAACCTAATTCTAAACTTTGCATACTTAGCACACCGGACCTTAATCCTAAAATTATAAAAATGGTTTTTTGGGTCTCTTATTGACCACATCTAAGGTAGGGACACAATATGTAAATAAAAATAACTAATTTATAAATTTAACCAGTCTCGAACAACTACTAAATGTTTGCTACGTTTGTGCAAACGTTAGAACCTTGCGCACCAAATTTTTTAACTTACGTTAGGGTCAAGCCTTAGTTAAAATGCTCTCACCCGGTAGAGAGCTCTTCGATTTTGTCACAATAACTATAGTAAAGCCCGTTACGCCCTTTATACCTTTCCATTTTTGATCTTAGTTGTCATAGTTTATTCTTGTCCTCTAAAGTTACTTGATTAATGTGCTCATTCTATGTACTAGTCTATTTATGTTTTACATTTTGTAATTTTAAAGAACGTCGTTATCGGCATAGGGCTCTTGAGGCTAAAAGATCGTAACGGTTAGTATGCAGGGGCAAGCAAACCACAACGGTTTCATGTAAAGATACGCACAGGTGACAAAAGAAAAGCAATCGATCTTTTATAATAATCAACTAGAGTTGTTAGGTATTTTGTTTAAATACGAATGTCATAATTAATAGCTTTCATTATTTATTTCTGTAACATATTACATATGTAACCCTACTTAGGACCTATATTACTTTTTCATTAGTTTTATTTTGAACAAATCTATAAGCTTTTTGCTATCTCTGAGGAAAAACTTCTTTTTATATATATAAATTATGTTTATTTTTAAATACACTTTGATAGGCAAAATATTACAAATTTATTTTTACGGTTAGAGTCTACTTCAGTATGACACTTATCAAAAAAGTTATATTGTTCATTAAATATACAACTCTGCGGGTTAGCCGTCCGACTTTATGCAAACGTAGTCAGAGTTTTTGGGATAAATGCACAGTTACATATCCTTGTAATGATAAACCAATTATGAGAGTAGTTATATGTTGAGTTTCAGTAAAACGCCGATGAAACCGTGGAATGTTTAATTTTAATTATCAGCAACTTAAGCTCGGTGAAGATTTTAAGATCAAACTATAAAAAAAAAAGGTTGTATTGAAACAATTTGAGAAAATTTTATTCCAAGGATTTACCTTGCTTGTGTAAGGTAAAATCCATGAAACCAATAATTCTCATGTTTTTATACTTTTATAACTTATTTTACGCTCAGTTATAAGTTGTTTCAAACTACGGACATAGATTCTTTATAAAAATCGTTGACTATTGCTTATAGAAAAATATTAAATATTAAAAAAATATTAACCTTGTAGTTTTTACCAAATTAATCAGAAGTTTTTATAAATAAGGGTCTTATTTTAACGAATAACTACATCTTAGCTACAGTTATTTACCCTATATAACTTTTATAGTTAACCATTTAAATTAATACTAATTTTTATCCATATTATGTTAGCTCCATTTGAGATATAAAACTAGCTAACCCATATGTTAATGGAAAAATAAAAAACAATCCTTGCTTTAAGTAAAAAACTCGCAACGGGTAATTTTTGGTATATATAAATTTCATAAGGTGTAGATAGTAACCACAATATACGCGCAAGCTAAAACGTTAAAACCTGGATTAACTCTTAAGTTCAGTATTATTTATGATATCTTCTTGCTTAATTCAAACCTAATAAACTCTTAATGCTTTAGGCGGTTGAAAAAGTAGAAATATAATTTATTTAATTATATAAAAAGTAATTATTGGCTAACACAATATCTATATTATTTTCAACTAATTGTATGTAATGCATTATAGTTCATTTAAAAATAAAGATTTTACACCTTCCGTAATTTTTTTTTTCAAACATCGTACTTCACCAAATAATCTAGAAAGGCTTCATAACAACTTGGGTGAGGTCTGCTTCTTGAATTAAATAGCATTTTTAAAGATTTTCCTAAGTAAAAAAATACAGGCTTCTATATTTTCTCCATATTCTTCTAAAAAGTTTAATTTCCTTCTCATTTAAAACCGTTACTAAAACGGTAAAATACTGTTTATCTAACTCCTCAATTCGTTGTTCACTTTTTTTTATAATATCTGTGTAAGTTGCCATTTTCTTAAATTACCTCGCTAAACTTATTTCAGAACAATTTTTTTTAAGGTCCATACTATTTTATAAAAGGTAAGGTTAACACTAACGAAATAGTAAAGCGCAAATAAAACTAAGCAAGGTAGGCTGGGTTCTACTTTCTAACTTAGGAAGCAAGTGTTTCCGGTTTATACTGCTACTGGATCTCTAATCTCTCAGTCGAGTGCGAAAGTGCTAAAGGAAATTATTTAAAAAAATTTATTTAACTAAATAGCGGTGTTTTAAACGATCTTTAATTTAGCGGATACTCGAGCTTACAGTCAGGAGTAATCGCGAATTTTTTTCAGTAATTCGCATATTGCACATATAGATTCTCTAAGGGGAGAGCGCAGTATATGGGATGAAGTGCTTTAGGCTGGTGCGCTCCTCCGAGTCTTTCCTCATGTCCGAGCTAGAATTATACTTGGGAACAGCGAAGTAAAAATTAAACTAAAACCTGATGTAGGCGTAAGGTTGTAGAGAAGAACCAAAACAGAGTATTACACAAATGTCGAGTCCTTTTACAGTGGCCCATCTAGCCAACCATCTTAATTGTTCATTTTAATATTCCTGATAAAAGTTTGCAAAATATTTGTTAGACTATTTAAACTTTAAATTGCTAGTATTTAAAACTTGAAGCCTTTTGAAATAAATTGTACGCAGATGTATATATATTTGCTGCGGTCACAGTCAACTAAGGGTTGCCGAGCTTGTCCCCCACTAAGGTGAGATAACAGATAAATAAAGGTAGCATACAGGACATGCTCAAAAACAAACGGATTACTCCCTAGTGAAAGGTTACTAGTTTCTTCTTCTCTTTTTAAAGGTTTTTTTTAATAAATTGTTTCACCTTGGTTTATAAACCCTAGACTAGAAGGAAATACCAGGATATTACAAATTTTACAACTATTAATCCCCCATGCTAGGAAATAAAATTCTGCTTTAACAGCACAATGCAACCAGCTAACAGTCTAGCAATGTTAGCTAATTAAAATGCTCTACTAAAGTAGAACGAAAAAGATGAGACGAAGTTATGTTTCAACTCATTTTACGGTCCTATTCAACACGAAGTAGTTAAATAGTACCGGGCCCGAGTAGGTATAAACCTCGAGCGAGAGAAAGTCCTTAGGTAAGTGTTATATTCCTTGTATTTTAAGGTGAGCATTATTATATATAAAGTACAGATGTACGGTCGTTACCACTATGAAAACGCAGAAAAAAGACTAATGCGACTGCGTGTTTATCGTTTTGATATACTACAGTCGTTATACCTTTATAACTTATATAGCTTAATGTAAATCTTCTCATTATGGAGAGGGTTGGTGCGTGAAGCTATAAGGCCTCACGGGTCATCTCTCATAATATGAAGAGAGCGATGTATTTGTGCTTTAAGCGTTAAAGACATTTCCTTCCCCCCCTCCCCCCCCAAAATTTAGAATATTATTATCATGTAATAAATGCTCTAAAGATATTCTAAAGGCTTTTCAATACTCGGCTTCCTGCTTTTCCATGAAGAATCTTGCTATTTAGATCTCCACAAGTAATGACCGTGTTAATATCGTTAAATAACTTAGTTAAGTCTTCCTTCAATAATTCTTCCTCAGAAGATTTATACAAGAAGTAATATTCGCTGAACCCAATTTTTTTTAAGTGATGTATACCCTCTAGATTTTTGGACTTCGGTAAAGTTAACTAGGAGTGCTTTATACGTTTCTTAATAAGTATAACTACACCTCCACCTCCCATGTTTTCCCGATGCTGTCAATTTATATTATTTTAGTATATAAAACTAATTGCCTTTCCTGGAGCTCCCGTTTTTGTACGTATGCCATCGGCATTCCAGGAGAGTATATTTGAGGCTTATTAATTAGGGGTTTCATTGCGATTATTAAGTTTTATAAACAAATTCCTAATCGATTTAATATTTGAATAATTATAGCGCTACAGTTAAAGAATTGACTATATGTCTAACAATAAGTTCATCGAAACTAGTCAAGGTTAACTACTTAATGCTTGAGAGTAACTTTTCTTAAAAGATACCACGCTCTCTCGAGTTAGAGATATAGACTTAACAGTATAGATGTTTCTTCTAAGCGGTGCATTTTTAGGGTGGGCTCACCAAGAAAGCTTCCACACTTTGGTTTGTCTTCTTTAAGTTTAGGGCAGGATCACTTGTTTTGAGAAGTGCAAAATTTATTGGTATGCCCGAATAATTGGCATCAAAAACATTGACCAATTCTATCAATTTTTTTTTTAAAGGTTCTACTGAATCGGAAATATTCCAATGATTTTGACTTAAATATAGTACTTTAGTTCTTGGGTACTTTTACTAATAAGAGGGGCAAAGGCGTTTCCGTTTTAATCATATTATTCTAATAACTTCACTGGGATGGAAGCCTTGGTTTTCCAATTCTGTTTTAACTTTCTCTGTATTCATTACTTAGAATACCACGGAAAACAACCCCAAGTTCTTTTTTAGAAGGGAGGCCTTAAGTGTAGTACTCGAATATCTGTAGCTAAAAGAGAAGTTATACGTCTGTAGTTTTGCTCTCTAGGTGTATAAACCCTAATTAGATGCTTCCAGTTCTTTGCTTCAGAGATTTCAACGGAGTTTATCTTAATTAAATAGGTAAGTTTGTTCCAGTCATCCCTGTTGCGTATGGTAACAGGTGGGACCTGGAAGTTAATTGTACTATTAATATTATCAGTTATTATTACTAGCACTATTGTTATTAAATTTAATGTTATTATCATCACAATAATTATTACTATTGTTATCGCTGATATAGTATTAGTATTACCTGTTTTAATAATATCTTTATTATTAGTACACAATTTATTTCTATTCTTATATACAGCGATTAAAAGATTTAAAGTCAGTTTCCTTACTAATACCACTGAAAAAAATTTACTATAATTGTGGTTATTTTTCTTGGTAGAATTTGCATTTTTATTAGTATTGTCTATGACGACATCTAACACGTCGCTATCCGCTAATAATGTATATTATACATTTCCGAGCTTTCCAAAGTTTGAAGAGCGGTATATGGGATAAAACTGGTAGTAGCTATGTTATTTTTTACCTCAACAGGTTCTTTTCGTCCTTTAATAAATTTTTCATAATCTTTTTTTCTTTTTTTTTAAACTGCCATACTTTGTTTTTAAAGCTTCTAGCCCCTTCTTAAGTTCTTTATTTGCGGCCAATAAAGTGGCGATAAGTTCTTGTTGTCAGCTACAAGTAGCACTGAGTTCCATGGGAGGAGAAAATTTAAGAGAGAGGAAAATTAATAAATAAAATAATATGACTAAAGAAAAGTTTTACTGAGGAAGTTAAATGTTTTATAATCAAGTTTTGGACGTCACCCAAAGGTTCGGGGTACTCCGTGTTTATTTTAATTGAATATTTTTTATTTGCAAATAATTAAGCGACAAAACAATCTTTATAATAACATTAATTGCTTAAAAATGGCAGTATGGGTTAAAAATAATGAACTGGGATTTTCTTTCAACAATATTCTCTTCAAAAAAATTTCTTAATTTCAACAAAAATTTCAACTGTATAAAAAAAACACTACGTAAAGTAAAATAGTAATTTAGTTATTTAGCTGTAATTAATTAATTGATGTCTTATATTTTCTAATTAAGTTAGTTTAATTTAATTATTCATAAACAATTAACAAGTTTGGCATCTATGCTTTAAAATATTGGGTGCTGGTCTTGAAACCTAATTCCATAAAAACTTTTACTTCATTCTTCCTTCTAAATTACTTGCATTTCGACTCTCTATTAAAAGTACCGAATTGAGAACGTCGTTGACGTCTTCCCGCTCTTTCATCTCCTTAATCCAATAACCCCGCGAGTCAATAGCTAGTACTTAATTGAATGAGCTCCGGAAATATTATGGTTAAGTAGCGAAGAGCTCTTTTTAGTATTTAGAGCGATAAATAAAAAGTTGGGGGTTTGTCGGTGGGAAGTAAACATGTCATTAATACTCATAGTTAATTTATCAAACATATTTTCATGTGGCAGCAGAGGCGTTCCTAAATGTAGTACTTCAGTAGCTTCAGAGAGGGCCCAATAGCAAGTGTTATTGTTTATTTTTTCATAAATTGAATCAAAAAATTTGGAAAGAATAAAATTTTTTTTGGTTGCGTTTTTAGTCAAAATGGAAACCAATTTTCCATACCTTTTCTAAATTTAACTCTTGAAAAGGGGAGGATTAACGTTAAAATAAAAATCGTGTGCCCTTCAGTTGTGTTTTTTATACAAAAATATCTTTAGAAAACACTTTTTCGCTTGTATGAAGTACAGAAATGAGGCTTCTTGGTTTAGTTTTAAGTGGCCCTACTAACTAAAGTTTACATGTATCATTTAATCCTAAAATTGTACTTAGAGCAAATATCGCCCCACTTAGGCTCAAGCGTCTTTCCTGAACTTGCTGAACCACTGGATTTAAAGCCGTGAGACACATGGAATCCGAATGATTTCATTAGATTTTTGTCCCAGTAAGTTACGTATATAATCTTGATACATAGCTATCAAGTCAATACTATCAGATATTGCTTTAATACGTTCAAAAAAAAAAAGATCCATCAAGTTTCTAAGGTAGAGTTTAAAGTATTAGATTCTAAACTTTCAGGAATACACGTAAATAGGGCTGTACATAATATCTTTATTACATCACGACATATATGCGGTTGGCTTTGCTTTGTAATGAAGAGACCTACTTTTCTTGATATTTAAGGGAAGAAGAGGTAAAAGATGAACTGCAATTAGTTTATATCGTCTCGAATTATTCTTGTCTCTCTCAACCATATTTTTTCATAAGACAGTGGGTTAAGCACTCAGAATATTTTTGAGAAGCTTCAATTTCAAATTAAGAGGAGCTGTTGTATAAATGGTTCTTGAGAAATTAGTTACGTAAGCTTCAATAATTTGATTTAAGGATAATTCTATTTTCTCTTCTTTGTCCAGAGGAGACTCACATAGTTCGAAAGCAAAACTATTGTTAAAAATTAATTTGTTACGATTTAAAGCTCTAAGTTAAGTAAATTAATTGAATTGGAGTGTACTTCATGACTATGCACGTAGGTAAAATGAAAGGTAGCCATATTGACGGAACGTTAAAAAATTTCTAAACTTAAAAAAAAACAGTTTAGGGGGGTCCTGAAGTGTTTAATACTTTTTTGGTTTAATAAACATTTATTTACAAAAGTTAAGTTGTTTTAATATGATATGATTAACAAGAGCTAGCTAAGAGATTAAAAATAATCGCTCAATTGATTGAGACCCTTTAAGGACGATTACTGTTTAGTAGTTAATGAAAAAATGATATCAAGAAAGATAACTCTCATATATGCAAATGTATGTGTTTTAGGTTTATATAATGTTTTATATATTTGGTAAACGCATTACTTTAGTATTGTAATAAATTAATAATTTTTCCTAAAATAAATGATATTCAATTTTTACTATTTTAATGTTAAATATTTTTATTAATTTTCATAACTATTATTGACATTAAGCTATTAATAAATTCTCTTATCTTTTCCAGTCTTAGCTACTTAAGTCGTTGGACATAGTCTCTTATCCGATAAATGTTTTTATGACTAATTTAACGTTTTAATTACTATACATTAAAACTTTATAGTTGCGCTACCCACGTATTGCACTTCTTCTTTTAAGCTTAAAATGAAAAGTATGCGATTACATATGGAAAATATATGCGACTTTATTTAAAAATCTGGAGTACTCAAATTTTATTGCCTTTATAGAGCGCCAGCAAATAGTACGTCTAATTTGGTGAGCTTCAGGTTGAGCGACCGACTACAATCTCAAAAAGTAATTACTTCGCCCTTCACGGAAGAACAGCCGGACACTAATCATCTTATAGCGGAAGAATTCTCTTAAGAATTATGGGGCGACTCAAAAAAGCGCCCTCCACATGACGCACTCAGTGATGATAAAAAGCTAAGTTGGGGTAGGTTAAAATAACCGCGAAGGTGTAATGTAATTATTAACTTACTTAAGAAGGTCACTAAACCTGTCTGAGATCTCGAATCTTCAAAGTTTTTAACTCTATAAAACAACAGGAGACCCCGATTACATGTGAATTAGAAACTTAGAAGTTAAAGGGGAGGCCTGAAAGTTTGCCATTAGTACCTTTTTAGATATTTATAAATAAATAACTTGTCACGTGGTCATCGAAGTCTATGCGTAGCACTTCTTTCCTTATATGTTTTTTTTTCTGAAGTTTTATAATTAGTTAAAATTTGCTTCTAGTTTTTATTATTGGGGTGGAGGATTAATTGTTCGGTTTAAATGATCTTTGATATACTCAAAGATTTTTAATTTTAGTTTAGAAAAATTTTGCGTAACTAAATATAATACCCCTTTTGCTACTAATAACACTGTATAACTTTTATCCAGTTTTACTGTTAATAATGAAACTATAGTAGGAATTTTATTTCATGTGTAAACTTTATTAGCAAACCACCTCTTTAGCTAAGTGTTTCAAGAATGCGTGCATTTCGATGTTCCTTATTATGGGTGCACAAATCGTTGTCGTAGATAAAATTTTATGTTTGTAAAAAACTCGGGATTGAACAAAGAAAGGCGGGGCCGAGAGTAATGACTCTATATAATACACGAATTGTACGTAAAAGCAACTTTTGCATTTAACTACCCGAACGCTTATAAGTTTCCGTAGTCAAAATTTTCGTTGAAAGCATGAGGCCCTATTTCAGTTACGGGTTCTCAGACAGATCTCTAGTAGTATCGTACAAATTGTTAATTTTTCGACTATAAAGAGCTTCTTAAAGTAAAATGATAATTAGTATAATAAGAAAAGCTGTACAGCTTCTTGATTGCTACTAAGTCTTCGAAAGCGCCCGTGCTAATTTTAAAAATTCTATTATTACTAAGAATTCTATGGAGAAATTTCAGAGAATAGTTAATAAAGTTAACAAAAAAACGCTGCAGGGGAATACAATACCTCCAAATAGTCAAGATTCCTGAAATCACTGCATGTGATGCTGGTGAGATGGTTATTAACGAGATTCCTAAAGTGTAGGCAGTCTCATTATATCTATATGTTTTTTTAAATTACAATCTCTCTAAAAAAGTCAGTGCGGAAAAAAAGCCTTTGGCGCTAACGAGTTAATGATGTTGTGAGAAAGATACCTACCCAAAAATTGGAATATGTAATTGTAAATAAACAAATTAGTCAAGTCTAATTATATATAAATTAGCTAAAATGTTAAAAGCTTATGGCAATTTCTATCTGCTTATAAATTTTTATATTTTTTTTATATAAAATTATCACGTGGTGAACGGAATTTCAAAAGTGAATTTTAATATATAAAGTTTTCATTTTTTTAATATATAGTAGTTATCTATTGATAAAAACTTAAAATTTTGAATTATTTTTTCTAGCCCAAAAAATAATCCATTTTTATTATTTTTGATATAAATTTGATTCTCCACAAGCAACTTTTAATAAAAAATTGAAAAGTGAGTCACCCTTGAAACAAAAATATTAAAAGGTGGTATATGCATAGAATAATTTAAATTTTTCAATTTTTTAGATTGACATGTTTGCGCTAAAAAAGCTTTACAAGCTAAATATATCAAAATTAAAATTTTTTTTTGTATAAAACCCGTTTTTTAAAAGAGGATGAACTTGCATATACTATTAATATTCTATTCTTTTACAGACTCCAGTTATAATCTTCATTAATAAATAGTTATATGATAATGGTATTCTTTCCTTATCCTACAATTATGTATATTATTTATAATCTTACTCAATTATTTTTCTCACTAGTTTTGCTATAAGCAGAGATAGTTATCTAAAATTCTTTATTAGATTTTATAATAATAGAAAGAAGAAACTCTCTTACAAATGAAATAAAACTTACAAATATTTAAGTTTTCGAAGTCCTTTAAATATTTTATCGTTGATAAATGTGAGTTTGTTTTCACTTAAATCTCTTAAATTTCATAAAATAATTTCTTATAAAAGTTATAAAAGTAATAATTGAGACTTACAGGTATTATAGATTACTGGAATCCTTAAATAAATTATCATTAATCGATGTAAGCAGGTTATGGTTAATTAGCCTATAGTTATACAAAATCTTAAAGGTAGCTGATTATGAATAAAAATCAGCAGTAACAAGTAGTAAGTAAAGTGAGTTGAGAAAATGCGTGATCGGCAAAAGATACGAGTTGGTTATGGACAATATTTTTAAAAATATAGTTCAAAACTTATGATTTTCTTGATAATAACATCAGAAAGTTTCATCTTTAGAACGTTAAAAACTGCAGTCGTAATATATATAACTATAACCACTAGCGTGATATACCCCTTTTTAATTGATCTGTTACATTTCATAAGCTACGATAGCGTCCTTAGCATAGGCTACTAACTTTTTTTTATAATAACTTTACACCTAAAAGTATGTGTAGACTGTAGAAGCCCAATTTAAATGGTATAAAAAAGGAAATTTCATGATTACTAAGCAGGTGATTATATTCCTTCCAGTTAATAGTTGAAATGAATTAGTAAAGTTAATTAACGATCATAAACTTACAGATAGGTAACTTTACTAGAAAGGCTTTGCCCAGATGGTGGAAATTGTGTATTTAAGGAGCATAGTGATAATGAAAATATGGAAGAAGAAAAAATAAAGAAGTTTTACTAGATTATACAGCAATGAATATCAACATCTATTTTTTTTGTTTGCTAGCTTTACTAATTATTACTTATTATATCCCATGAAAGGTATATGAATTAAACTAGCTCTAGCAAATGTTTTGCAAGTAAAATCCAATGAGGATGACACCCTTATCATGAAATGATAATAGAGTAAAAAGTATATATAACAATATTAACTGATGGGTAAATATCATAGAGATATATATTACAGTTCGGAAGAGCTGTCAAGCTTTTCACACTGCTTGGAAGTGAATACCTCTCTGTTCACTATAACTGCACAACAAAAAAGTAAGAGACTAAGAAATTCATACTATGTAACTTTAATTTTCTGAACTCATACAACAAAGGCACTACTCACTTTGGTGATGAAAAAAGTTCTTAAATTGTATAATATAGCATAAATTAGTTAGTTATATCTTTATAAACCAGTTTATAGGCCCTCTACATCTTGCGTTATTAGTGTGCATAAAAACTGGCTGCAAAACTAACTGCTTACTTATAAATAGACATAGAAGCTCATTGACTTGTTAACTTATTATAAAGTCTAATAGCATGTATAAAACTTCACACTTACTTTGCAGTGAAATCAATGATAGAATTTAACAAGATAGTAAGAAGAAAAATATTTATTATTAATGAAATATTGACTATTTGTTTTATCGCAAATATTAGTGTAATTAATTTCTACACGGCCTTTCGGTTTCTACAGTCTACTTAGTTTGAAAATATAGAATAGCATACACAAATTATTATTTAAAGAAGACAAACTTGACAAAAAAATAATGCTTTTTATGTTGTTTTAGTGGCCCTGAGCCTTTTAGTGTTCTCATAAGGGCTACCCTTATGGAATACATTATTATCAAAATTTTTTAAAAATTGTTAAATTACTTAATTACAATTCAATCTTGACTTTTCTTTCAGAGCCTTTTACAAATTACGGGTTATAAAAAAGGCGCAGTTAAAAGACTGAAAAAAACTGCAACAAATTTTTGCTCATGGATGGTGCTTCATATTTTTAAAACATAAGAAATGAAAGTTAATATAGTCAATAACAATAGAAATTGTTGCAGCTTTTACCTCCTTTTCTAAAAATCATAATTTATGTGTTTAATAAAACTTGGATGTTCAATTTTAATATTATCCATAAGTCGGCCGTTGTGTATCTTAATTTTAACGTTTTTAAATCAATTAATCAATTTAAATAATTTATAAAACTTCGAATAAACATTCTTATTTTAAAGAAAAAATCGCATTTTGCCTTTTATGTGTCCTCTTTCTTATTTCGGGGCTCACTTTCCTTATAGGTTGTTCACTTTTCAAATAAATTAATAAAATGCAATTAAACATACTACAGCTTGGAGATTAACCGAGCATATTCTTAAACAAGTTTCATTTTGCAAGCAGTATTCGAAACCTAACCTTTGAGGGCCCTGAAAAAGAAAAATGTCTACTATACGGAGTATTTACCGTCTATAAGAATTAGAAATATGGAAAAACCTTTTTATTTAATTCTTTTCATGAATAGCTAGCGTTGCAATTGTAATTTAAATTTTTTTTTGATTATCTAAAACTTTTTGATAACACTACTACTATAACTAATTGTGATTATACTATCTTATATATTAACACTAATAACAGTTATATATGATGAACAATGAGCAAGTAATACTAATTTATTACCCAGATAAAACTGTGAAAAATAATATTATTAGCTAAGGATCTTAAATAATTAAATAGCGGTTTGACTCTGTTAGTTTTAAAAAAAATATTTAAAAAAATGTGTGTAAAGAATATACTCTGGGCCTCCCATAAAATTAAATTTGCTAGGTAGCTAAAATAAAAGGGGTTTTTTTTAGGTCTACCTAGGGTTAGAGTGTTGGCTATGGGCAGGAGTTTTGAGGGTTTGTATGTTTTACAAAAATGTCACCACGAACATGCCCCCATGGCTTATTAGTCAACCTCTGCAAATAAAATTATTGAGGTCGGGCTTATCAATAAAATATATATGTTTTAAGTTAGAGGAACCTATAAATCTAACCACCAGATGATGGGACAAAGAGTTAGAGAAGAGGGACTAAATAAGTTCTTTATAAGGTGGATTTACATTCGCTTTAAAGGTTAACCGTAAAAACAGAGGCATTCTTTTCACCCGAATAAACCCGCCCCTCCAAGTAGCATTATATAAAAAAGAGGTTTTTGGTGACGGCGCTATCATAACTCCACTATTCTGCGAAGTGCCATAGAATTTCCAGATTCATAGGTATGAGTTAATTTTTTTTGTTCTCAGTTGACATTATGAATAGTTCAACACTTGCTTATTTGGGTCGACGAGTTCGCTTAAGGGCTTCTTATTCCAGGGGAGCATGGTTGTGGAAAAGCTACTTTTTTGGAGGCATCGATATTCAAGTTCCGCAAGAGAAGCGGGTGACTCAGGTTTGGAGTCAGGATGGTGGCTGTCTCTAGAGCATCTTAGTTTTGTAACAAGCAAGGCGAATGTGTGATCCACCGCTATTTCGTTTCTCCAAATCTGTCGGGATGAACTGAAATTATGCGTATAACAAAGAGCGGAACAGAACCATTGCTGGGATATATTTCTGATAGCTTTAAAATGTTGATGGGCCCCCCATTTCACAAGCACAAAAGGTGGGGCCAACCTTATTTTTTTTTAATTGCCACCAATTTCTACAGAGTTACAGTTTGCTTGCAAATTTTTCAAACATAGTTTGAAACTTTACCCTGAGGATATTCAGAAAACTGTCTCCTGTTTGTGGTTATCTCTCATTGCCTTCTTGTCTCCACCACAATATGAAAAGCGCCCAATTGAAGCGGGATGGAAAATTGTAGGGTGGGTCGGAGATCGAAGGCTCCAGCTTCAAGCCGTAACCTTTACAGAGTAATTTTTAGAATATACAAAACCTTTGTAACTCTTATTAAAGAAACCCAAAAAAATTTGACAATCCTGATAGGTTGTGGAGTGCATACAGTACATTTTTAGAAAAACCTTCATTCTAGCAACTCTAATTACAAGCAAAATAACCTTGAATTTTTATTGCAGACGAAAAATACTAAAAGATAGGTGCTTGTTAATAGGCTATACATGGTAATTATATGGATACATTTTTTCTACTATACATACAAAGGTACCAAGATAACCCTATTTGGGGTTTACAAAAGCTTTTGCAGAAGGGTAAGTTTAAGAAATGTTCGTTTTCTGCATTCAACTTGCATTTATACACCCACGACTTCACGAGGTTACTTTAGGCACATGGCGGCTTCAAGAGTGATGAATGAAATACAGAACCCAAGCTTAAACCAAGCACTTCCCTGCCACTATTGTAAGCATGACCCAATGGGGTCAAGTAGAGCGAATGATCGTAAAATTCCCTTCCAAGGGATATATTATTTCTCGATATTTTCCCCTTATTTAAAAATCCATCCGCTATAAAAGCGTTACTGGAGGAATTTCAAAGGCACATAACTTCTTTGTTAAAGGTTATTAACTTTTGATCTTTATATTTAAAGTTAACTAAGTCACTTGTACTTGGTAATTTAGTTTAATATCCTATTAAAGGGTTGACGCCGTTGTTGGTTTCGAGGCAACGCGTTTTTTATTTGGCCCTACTCTTGCACTTAAGTTGGATTGCGTTTTCGTTCCTGCAGAAAAGTTGGTAAGTTACCTGGACAAACTGTATGCGTAGAGAACAAGAAGGAGTATGGCAGCGACAAACTTGAAATCAACGCTGAAAGCATCAGTCCTAGAGATTAACATCGTGATCATAGATGACGTCCTTGCTATTGGCGGAACTATGAAGGTTTCTACAACCTTATACAATTCTCCTTTTCCTTATAGAGTTCTTCCTAAATAAATATTCTTTTTATTACAAGACTGCTGTAAACGTGATAAAAAAAGGCTGGGTGGAAACGTTATAAAATGCTTGGTGCTTATCGAAATCAACGAGTTAAAGGGGAGAAGTATTATCGGCGCGCCTTGTTACGCACTTTTTTTTTTGAAAAATAATGGGATTTATATATAATACTTTTCATCTCACGCCTCTAGCGTTTTGAAATATTAGCGCATCGAGTTCTCGTTTTCGAATTCGTTCGCTAAATATAATTTCTTAAATTTTAAAAAATTTTGCTGGTTTAATTAAGAAAATTACGAAATACATTTAAAAACTTGAAGAATATTGAACGTAGTTTTTTAAAGTATGTTCAAAGTCTAGTAAAGACGAGTCTGCACGTTTAAGGTAGTGCAAAGTAACTTTTTGTAAATATAAATAACTTTATAAGGACCTACAAATTAAATTAACAACTAACAATTTTTTATCTTAAGAGACAACATATTTTAAGTTCCTTTCTCAAAAGAATATAAAGGGTTTGAGCTTGAGAAGCTTGACTGATTACGTGAGTAATCAGTCTGCTTTTGCAATGTGACGTTTCTTTATGGGAAAACACACAAGCGACACCTTAAGTTGTAATGCCAAAGTGTTGGGACTTGGTCATTTGATAAACCTTCCCCTTCCCGTAAGAGAGGCCTCCACTTTACAGCATGCTGGGAAAATCTAACATGTGTTAACTTCCCAGAAAACTATATATAAATCGAGTAGCACAAGTTATTAAAATTAATATGACGAGGGGGGGGTGAGGGAGGATCGCGTTAGCCTACAAGCCGTTAAAGCTTTTGTATAAATTGCCTCTGTCCCCACTTGTTCGTTCAAAATTGCGAGTAACAGTGATATAATTTTTAAAGTCGGTAATAAGCACATGACTAAGGAAACTGAAGAAGTATTATTTTCCCATAACATTTGCTGGTTTTCTCTTTACCCAGTGTATACCACGTAAAACACCACCTATCTTACTAACATTGTTAATAGTCAACTTCATTTACAAATTACGACCTTGTTTCTTTCTTTATTCCGCATCTTAAATTTAGAAGAAATATATTTCATTCTCAGCTTATCACTCCCGTAGCATTTGTAGGCTGTCCCAGGAGTAATTTGTTGCCCACTTCTTAAAAAATGAAAAGTATTTCAGAAAAATGTTTACTATCGTCCTTAAATATCTTGATTTTAAGCACGTAGTTTCTATGATATTCTATACTGGCGTTGCGGCCCCTGAAATTAAATTAACCTACCCCCCATTTTAGTACGTTACAAAGTTGTTAGGGGCTAGGAGGTTGGGAGCTTATAAGAGATTATACTTTACGATAATTTGTATTTTACCTGTGTCTACAAAAAAAAAATCCCAAATATATAGGTTATTAAGCCCTTTTTTTACTACTTAAGTTACATTACAACTCCCTTTTTAGGTTTATTTTATTTCCAAACACCAGGTGCTCGTAAAATACAACATATAAACCACGCCTAATCCTTCTTAGACCGGAACTAGCGGTTCGCATTATTAGGATACAATATTACCCTGCTCAGAACAGCCTGTCTTAACGATCTTAGTGAATTGTAAGAATAAGAACTCGGAGTTGGTAGTTCGTAAATGAAGTTCACTAGCCCCACGACTCTTGAGCAGAACGCTTAATCGTCAGCAGATATTCCGTGTTATTAGTCAGCTACCAAACCATATATTAAGAAAACGGGGGATTCAAATATTGGACGCAGAGAAAGTATTCAATCAGGATTGTGGAGGGAACAGGACAGTAAAAACTAAAATATAGTTAAATGAGTGTGGCAAATCAATTTTTTATGAAATTGCTATTCTTATGAATGCCTCCCTTGTTTAAATACAGACCTAAATACCATTAAAAAGTGTAAGGATATCTTATTTACCGCTTTATGAGTTTATTTAAATTATCATCTGGTAACTTGTTCAATCAGATGGAAATCGGTCTCTATTTATCTGGTAACAAAGGCCACAAATAATGGAAGCAACGATTCTTACAATTAGACTCTCTCCTTATCGTCTCCTTCATAACCTTTAAAACCGAAATTGTGTTTAGTTTTAATTTACAAATCCAAAGAATGCAAATTTTATTATGAAGCATTAAGCAACAGATAGCCTAAATAGTAAATAGGCTTCCCTGTAAATGGCTATTCTGCAACTAATAAACCTGATTTACCTCTTTTGCTGTAAAGTTCTGGGGGCATGGTCGCTATTACACCTTAAGTTATAAAAGGGAAACCCTGAAAATGTGATATTAACAAAACCATAGAGTATATTCACTGTAATTTGTAATTAAGTAGCTTTGGATGCTGCCATTAAAGTGAATATCTAATTACTTACAGGGCGGCACCTTTCTAGGGGCGAGTGAATTCCAGTGAATCCAGCGAGTATAATCGAACTCCAAAATATGTGGTAAAGCCAAATCTTGTGGCCCCATAATACAATTGATACGGAAGTTGGTCACACTAGGCTTAGGGATGCAACTCATATCTATAAGCACTAGTAAACAATACTCTTATAACTGCACTACTGCTGCAATAATATAGTAACAGCACACTAACATCATACTACATACTAGTAAATAGCACTATACTTTAGTAAAGATTCGTCTACGGAACAGCACTATAAGCTAATATTTTGCGCGATACTTTATGTTTTAGTTGCTATCGTCAACCAAACAGTACTCTATACCAATAACTAGCACAATACTTGCACAGCAGCAGTCTACCACTATATACTTAATACGGGAGTATACACTAAATACAAGATTTCACATATTATAGGGCTTATCCTTCTAACTTTCTATAGTAGGCATCAAGGTTAGTGCTAAGAGTATTTACGTACCACTCATTACAATAAACGTTGGTACACCGAAGCGAACCTGTTCAAGTAACTTGGCACGAAATAGCGCACCGCTTTAAGATCTGGTGACTTTTGTTAATCCAAGTAGCCAAGCAAGCACTACAATAGTACTTAATTAGAAGCAACTAATTATCAAAAGTTATTGAGCCAAGAGCAACATTCCTTCATTGCAAGAGATGACCACCTAGCATCGCACATACCTTCTACAGCTTATTATTGCTAACCTCGTGGCTCTAACGTGAAATCTGTAAAAGTCAGAGGGAAAATAAAAATACGTGTAGGTTTAAGGTTAAAAAATATTAATAAAAGCAAGCTATATGTTAGAACCCTAACCACAATGATATTCTTATTTTTAAGACTTTTTAGTATTCCTCTCGCCTTAAGTTTTTACCATTTTTAAGAGCAACTGTTTAAAGTCGAGCATCAAGCTACTTTAGAACTCTCCTAGGTACATGAGAAGCTTCAAAATGTTAGAACTTAGCGGGCAACAATATTCACGTTGCTTGTGTTGTATTCAATCCAGAGAACTGGTAGCCTCCTTGAATGTTTCAGCTAAATTTCTAAAGACGCCAAACAAAGTAGAGGATTACTAGACACCGCAGAGTTGTTAGATTACTTGACACAGTGTGCTACCATTCCTACGATGCTACTCCACAGTGACGGATCAATGAGCATGAAGGCAGATAGTTTTATGTCATCTTCAAGTAGTTCTGTGAAGTTTAACTCAAGAAGGACAGCTAAACTGTTAGATAGGGTCAATCTTTAACTCCTAGTACGCCGTGCCCCTAGGGGCAGAACAGGAAATTCTTACAAACACAAAAGAGTGTACAACGCTAAACGAAAGTTGCGAGCACCACAAGGCACTCAAAGCACAGCAAGGGAGGTCTGGAATGCCCCGCTCAAAGGCAAGATAAGTAGGGGACATGCTTCAAAAAAATAAGCCTCGAGAATTTTAAGTTCTCTTATACATCTTTTCCAAAGAGCATAATAATGTGTGTTTCCCTATTGGAAAAATAGTAACATTACCCAGACCAAGAATAATTTTCTCTTGATTCATCATTATGTAAGCCATTTAAGGTGCTTTCACTAGTGAAGTCTTAGTTCGGGTCATGGATAAAAGATACGCTTCTACTATTTAGAGTTTATAAGCCTAAGAGTTCTATATCAAGATGTTTATCTAACTAAAACAGTACTTTAGTAACCAGCCCTAATAATGCTAATAAGTTATTAAGGTGGGGAGGCTGGAAACAGAGTTAAGCTTTAGCACTCTTTTATTATTATTTAAGTACATAAAATTTATACCCACTTATCAACTTGTTTTAAAAAAAATTGATGTTACCGTACAGGTAATAATCACAATTAGGGTGCCCTCCTGCGGTATGCTCTGGATAAAGCAAAACTAAATTATTTTCATAAAGCATCAAACCAACAGAGTATTTATTTATCGCCTTGGTAAGAAATTACGCACGGTTAAAAATTACGAGATAACTGAGTCCGCATGGTTAGAAAGATAAAACAGAATTCAGGATTAGCAAACAGCAAGCTACCCTTTTAAGTGTGTCCTAGATAATAGGCTTGGAGCTCAAAGCATACCGCTAGATGGAGATAATTGTACACACTAACTTCATATTATTACAAAGTACATTTCTGCAGTAAAGACCTAGGCCTTATAAAGGGAAATAATATTTCTGCCCCCATTCTCGTTAAGGGCTGCTCTTGGCGAGTTAAGGGTTATACTAACTACATATAAAATACATGTTCTTAAAGCTATAGCATCTTCCTAGTTACGCCTGGAACCTCCTCATTCAAGACATGTCGAAGGATAGCATCATAGGTAATTTAGATATAGCAAAGAAAGACTGTAACTTGGAAAGACCTAACTTTTCTACTGAATTCTTCATGTAGAGCTAAAAGAGCTAAAAAAAAATGTATTGGCAAATCACTTCATTAGTTGAACCGATTAAGCCAGGTAACCGGTTGCTTACGGAGGGTTTATACTCGCCCGTCCCAAGCCTTGGCCCTTCTTGAGGGGAGGGTAAACTGGTATTTTCCGAAGCGATGCGTGAGTTATACTTCCAAATTCTACACAAGTACATCCGATTCAGTGGTGCGCCCAATTCGTAACTAGAATACCATGTGGTATTTACCTAAAGGACTAATCGATGAAAACATAAAAGAGTTTTCACTACCCATTATACCCTTTCCAAAACACTACCACAAAAGGTAGAGCTGAGAAAAACTACCAGGCGCCCCTTAATATATCACAATTGATAGAGCTGGCTCAGGGCACAATAATAGCTAGGGGGTGAAGCTTCTTTACGAAGCCATCGGTACAAAGATACACGGCAGTCAGCGATACAAGAAAAAATCCTAAAGAACATGGGGCCTAATCCAGTGGGCGGGGAGGTCATGGGGTCTTAAAAATGTTTTGCGTATTTCAAATTTGCAAGGCATTGTATAATATTGTGCAAAATCAGGTACCTTAGATATAGCCGTCTATGAACTCTGCCTCTGGACTGGAAACGAGGATGAAGGCTCGAATTTTGTTGTTGAACCCTAGTCAATTCTAATGCCCTTATTGTCAGTTCATATAAACGAACATTAGGTAGAGGTAAAAGTCCTACCACGAGGAGACTAAAGCATACAATACTAGGGAAACACGAGACACAGTGCCCTATACCATGGCCTACCCATGCCTACCTGGAAAGTACCGGAACCCAAGATTTATTGGGAAGCTATAAACAGTATAGTTAAAGTTCAGTTTTTCGTACCTATGAGCATAAACTTTATCCCATAAAGAATTTTTACTTGCGTTTCTACCATCCTACCAGTTGAAGGATAATGAGACGGCTGTAAATAGGTTTTCAAGGTCAAAACTAATGTAGAAGGCACTATTGATTGATACAGGGTTCGTATCTGTACTAAGAGATACATGCAAATCGATGGAGAAGATTTTTTGAATGTTTTTAGCCCATTTGCAGAGATCAAATAAGTTAAGATATTTTTGCACTTATCAGCTATGCTTAGTATGTAAGTATTTTAAATTATTGTTCATGACGGCTTTATATGTCGACCCTAGCCGAAGAATTATTTATGGAACAACCTGAAGCGTACACTCTGCGCCTAATGGTTCGAACTGCGTTAAACTTTTCAAACCTATACCTGATCTCAAATAGTCCAGAATAAGATGGACTACCGTTTATACGAGGGCTTTATCTGCTCTGGTGTCCACAAGTGCCATATTGACTCATGTTTTTCTATACAAGGAAGAAACCACATACATTGATGAAATCGTGACTATAAAAAGCTAGAAAAGGCATCGAAGATACCAAGTATGAATGTCGAGAAGAACGATGGATTAAAACGTTACATTTGGAAATGTATATTACTACTATTCGTATACACACCAGAATGAATTATGACAAGCCTTTTAAATTATATAGGAACCTATACTTTTAACGGCGACAACCGCCTACTAAAGAATACGCCATATGTAGAACTAGTGTGGTGATAACTCTATCTCTTCATGGTATCACGTCCAGTTATAGTTTTCGCAGTGCACAGACTATCACAAAAGGCACTCAAGCCTACCACCATAAGCGTAAGCTAAAAAACGTTAATAAGATGCTTGATTTTGGTGCGAAGGGTATACGAAATCTGCTACAATAGCTACAGTACCCTCAAGCTGGAAAGGTTTTAGCAAGAGTGACTACGCGACCTGTACGGAAAACTCCCAGGGGCCCCATCCCGATTACTTGGAAATTCGTGCTGCGGACAATACACCCTCTCGACGATGGAAAATGAATTGATGGCAATTGCGGAAGCTACCAGAGAAGCCACAAGGGTAAATGCGTCTTCATAAAAGAAAGATTAGCCTATCTTACCTCATTAAGATATTTGCCTTCAACCAACACTAACCTTAAGAGTGTGTCACAATCTGGAACATCGCGAAATTTGGAAATTTCTCTATATTGATAACTTTTGGCTCCTCTAAGGTGTCATTAGTGACCCTTATTTTTTTGGTATATCGCTCATGAAAACAATACAGCGGATATACTCAAGGTTTGCCTACTAGCAAGTTGCATTATCTAAGCACCACGTATTTTTACAGTACATGCAGGAGAGATTGGTATTAAACCTATGGTATAAGTGCATTTTATACTGCATCCCGATAATTTTTGTATTTATAATTTGTAATTATCGTTGCCTCCTATGTAAAACTCAATGTAACTGCAAACATTTTATGCAGGAGAATATTTCTTACTTTTTTTGTGTAATTTTATGTGTACTTAATGGCGTAATGATAGGATTTGTACAAAGTGTAACTATTTTAGGTTACATTCCGCGTCCTGATATATTCCACTCTGAGCAATATTAAAGGAAATTTTTAAGTAGTTGACCCGTTAGTGTTAAATAAGATATCGTATAAAATAATCCTAATAAACTGAGCCCTGGTTGATAACCACTAATAAATCTAACTACGTTATATAAATACGGAACTGTTCTTAAAAAATCTGCAGGTAAGTAAAAAGGGCAACACGATGAGTACGACAGCGTTATTGAAACTTAGGTTAAGCTGAGTCGTGTTAGAGTAATTTAGAAATGAAGTCTGAAGTCTATTCCCTAGTTTAAGTTTGCATTATTTGACATTAGGTTGAGTAAAGTTAGGTGACTATAAGGTAATTATTTGCGTGATCTAAATGTGCCTTCCAATGAAATTTGCTAATGTAAACGGTTTCATGGTATCCTGCTACCGAAACATAAAGAAACTACGTTTTAGACAACCCTTGATTTTGTTGGGGCTTAGGGGGTGCAATAAGAAGAGTGTCGAAAGACTGACACCACGGTGAGACATTCCTGGTTAACTCAACTTATGGATATAGATGTAGTCAAACCAAGGCAGGTAGCTTTGAATCTATACATTAATGCAGTGTAATTCGCATATATGAGTCTAAATAGGCCATGGTGGGATGACCTGATTAATAAATAAAAGTAAAAGCAGTGACAAAATTGAACTTTTGACTTTTACTGGGTTTCATTTCTACGAACAACCAGTGTTCGACTCAAGCTGAACAATTAATTAAGCTTTGTAAGGCGAGAGAAAAGCTCGCTTGTCGAAAGTACACTGCACCCTAAGTTGAGCATAAGCACGCCCAACTGAATTAACTAAGACCTGTATTTTTAAGTAAGCATTGTAAACATGTTTCTTAAGCTCAAGATCAGTTGATTCTTTAAGTATTTTCCTTACAAACCTAATACAATAAAGTTGTTGAATTAGCGTTACCTAAGTCAAATTTCCCAAGCCACTGAGCAAGCTTGTAAGCCAATAGACCAATAATTTAGCATTTAAGTACTAAGATTACTTCAGCTTCTTTATATGGGCTGACAGTAGGTTAAAGCCCGCTGCTGTTTCCTTTTTTTGTAGGTCTGATATTTTTTTCTTTGTGGTAAAAAGGTTTGAGTCTCAGTTTTTATGATCGGGAAGAGCGAAGAGCCGTTTAAATTTTTATTTAAGAGCTTAGACAAAAAAATTACAAGCCTACCGCTCAAAAAATGCTCTCTATAATAATAACTAATTTTTTTTGAGTCTATAGGATATGAAGATATGCAGAATTTAATAAATAATTAACTTTTAACTTAACTTTTTGAAGTTAAAGACGAGAGAAGAGCAACAAACTCTGAACCAACTCACGTCCGCAAAAAAAAAGTTGATGAGTCATTACGGTTAAAATAGCTTACTTGAAAAGTTTATTTATGTATTAGGTTTAATTCTATAACTAAATGAACAAGTATGTTTCCGTTTGCATACCTGAAAACTTAACTTAGGTATAATTGTTATTCTTTTATGGACGGAAGCATAATGGAAGAGTGTTGCAGGTTTCCTTTGCACCCTTGATGTCTTGTGACCTATCGATGGTCGCCAATCAAGGAATGATGATTAAAATCAGCTGTTTGCAATTTTCCGAGTCCTTGCGTAGCGTTGCCATGACCACTTATTTACACCGACACTGAAAATTAGCCAAGAAAAAGTTTTAATATGATACGAAATCTTGCCTACAGGGCAAAAACATACGTGTTTTTCTTCACTACGCCAGCAGTGGTAATCTGTAGCTAAGGCAACCGACGCGTGGAGTAAACCTTTCAAACAAAAAGACGCATATAAGTGTACGCCCAACGAGAATTTTACCCAAGACCCACCAGCCTCGTTAACCAGAATCACTTAGGAAAACGTACTCAGGTTGATAACGTCACCTTCCCACGAGCAATACATAAGGCTTTCGGCCCTGTTGCTCAACCACGGGCCCTCAATAGGGACTACGGTCCCTACAGAAATGATGAGGCTCTCCTATGGTCAGCACTGTTTTAGCGGCAAACAACATTTTGTGTGATGAGGAATACCCAAGGATGAGGTGTTTTCTTTAAAGGCATCTCGCAGTTTTTCAATAAAGGGAATTACAAGAGGAAGATGGCAAATTCCACTCGGATGACCAACCACTCCGTCATAGAACGTTTGTACCTTATAAAGAGAAGAGTAAAAAAAGGCGCCTGAATATCAACATTTAGTGGAAAGAGAGAAGTACGGTAGAATAATATTTTTAAAGATAATAATGTAAAGGTTGCTACTTTCATAAAATAAATAAGAGAGATAAACGATGACCTAGCTCTCTTAGTCTTCCGACCAATGGCCTGATCAAGAAACACAGAGTGTCCGGGTTCAATTTCCTGGCTTAGAGATTCAACAGGTCGTAGAGGCCAAAATTAATCGTGTGACCTTTAAAAAATTTTTAAAATAGAAATTTCACTGAATATAATGTTAATAAAAGGGCTCTTGAACTTTCGAAGTAGTTAGATAATAGTTTAAAGCCCATTTAATTGACCCTAAAGTTTATATTAGTTGGTTGTATGAAATGAGATCGTTCATGGCTAGCAAGTAACACATAGTCGACACCCACCTGCGATGGCGCTTACTTTTAGGTCATCAGAAGGCTATAGATTAAAAAAGAAGGTAACAAGTGAAGAACAAAGAAGGTATAAAAAATAACTATCATTATTAGGTTAAGTTATTACCATGTCAAAAAGAACAAAAATATTATAATAGTCAGTACAGTACCTCTCCAAAGGGAGCAGTAACTTTCTTTTCCTTAAGTCTGTTAAAAAACTTCGATCTAAACCAGTCCCTTCAATAATGGGGGGCTATTAAATGTATTAATGCAGTGATTAAAAAAAAAAGTCCAGTAGAACACAACTTGATCGCGATGGCCATCTTGATGGTGGGAACAGAGGCCAACATCTGTGCGAAAATTCCCAGGCCTTAATATAATATATCTAGTTGTCATACATGGTTTGTGCTAGTAGCATGTGACCCCATCTTCGTTTATCGGATTTTTTAGCGCGGTACTTTTATAGTGTTTATTACTATCTACCGTACTCTGCCATACAACTAGGCAGTATACACCTTGCTCACATATTATTAACAATGTAATCAATATAATGTGTGTAGGTGAGTGGTTTAATAGAAAATGATTCATTAGAGGTTAATAAAGGAAAAATGATACATACGAACAGACTCTGTCACTTGTAGCGGAATGGTTTTTTATTATTTTCATTCCCGATTTTTACTTCCGTTTCCCTACCGTTAACATTTAGATGAATAAGTACTGAAGTTATTCACTCTATTGCTTCTTTTAAGTAAACAGGACAGAGAGAAAGAAAAACAGCAAAAACTAACGATTCATTAACTCAACGACTACGGCACTGCGGGTATGCGCTAATAATTTTATTAATATTTTCCAGCTAATTTTAAATATTTATTAACAGGTAAATTAAAAGTTAGTTTCTTCGTCTTTTTATTAACAATTTAAATAATACTATTAATGAATTATCTTGCATCAAAAATACAGCCAAAAAAAAAGCGAGGGGTTTTGAGAAGGGGGGAGAGAGAGAGAAAGGGAGGAAGGGGGGGGTATACCATGTTAGATAACCTAAACCTTTTTTTCCCTTCCTGCTTGGTTATTAAGTAGAGATTGATTACAAGTCTATAGTATGCCTTAACAAGAAGTTTAATAAGCCATTCACTTCTGCCGTCTTGCAGGGGTTAGGGTTTTCTAGAGCAAATATTGAGGGTAGATTACTCCTATCGAAGCGAACAGACAGTGAACGCGAAATTGTGACCACTCGTAGAGAACGACTGCTTGGTGTTACTATAATACTCTCCTTAGTTTTTATTATTATTACACTTTTTATAGATATTTTTTTCCTACTTTTTGTTTTTATTATTGTACTAATAAAAAACTTTTATGAATTAAATAATAATTTTTCCAAATTATTATTAAAATACATTACATGCGTTTGGTATATCAGGGGTTTTTTTTTTCAGGTCTTCCTAGGGTTAGGGTTAGCTGTGGTAGGCGTTATGAAAGTTTGAATGTTTTACAAAAAATGTTATTAGCAGAAGTCTATAATTCAATTTATATACGAAAAGATTACATTCTATTTTTACAATTACACTCTGAAAGTAAAAGTAATTAAACATTATTTTTACTAAATAAAGCTGTTATTAAATATAACTATAAAGCAAACTTCTGTAATGTATCTTATTTTTATATACAGATATTATAGTTTATTTTATATCTTTTTTAAATTTTTTTAAAATGTAAGTTTGAATAAAGTAATTCGTATAATCTTAGTTATAAGATTTATAAAATCTGATTAGTGTAACTTCGGTGTATTTTTCTTCTTTAGGTTTTAAAGGATCTTTAGTTTCCTAGAACTTAAGGTGTATTACACTACGAAACAATTTTATATTGTAAGCTACCTACCACCTAGAATTTTTTTTACTTGAACCCCTTTAAGGTTTAGCGTAAGTCTTCTTTATATAACTGTTTATAGTAAATTTAAGGAAACTAAAAAGTTTTTATGTTTTACTATGTATTTTTGAACAGAAAAAAATTAGATGTTATAATAAGCCTTATTTTTCCTAGGGTCATAAATATACAAACAAAACTAAATTTTAACAAATATTAAAAATAAGAAAACGTTTCCATATTTTTTGGAATTTATTACACTTGCAAAAAATAGATTTTGTACGACAAACCATTTAGTTATAAAAGATCCTATGAAAACATAAATATAAGAGCCTCAAAATACATTCAATAACTGAAGGAAGTAAAAATAAAAGTCAAAAAGAAAAGAGTACTAAAATACTTGAAGAGCTAAAAAAAAATAAGTTAAAGGCAATTAATTCAATAATTTAGACTGCTACTAAAAGAAATACCAACCAAAATATGTAAAAGGATTCACCTGGACGCAAAATCTTCCTTAAAAGATTTTATAATATAGGGTCTTTTTTGCCTCAAGCTAGGGTAGGATTTGCCACTTTTTAATTAAAATAAAATTATTAATAGCTAAATTTATAGTACTTTTTTTTTTCTCGCTTAGCTTCCGTAGAGCTTCGTCTACGTGTTATTGCGATGTTTACGAAAACATTTTTGTTCAGCGTTGCAACGAGTAAAGCGTGGAAGTTGTTAGGGTTGAGGAGAGATTGCATGTCTAGTAAGTATTGCAACTTCCACTAAGTCATTAGTTTTTAAACTTGTGCAACTTTCTTACTACATTTTTTTTAAAAATGAGAAAAGTTTTATTGATTTCCTTCTGTTTTCTGCTGACATACACGTTAAGTTTATCTACCAGGGTTAGTAAACATTTTTAAATATTTACGCTATTAAAAGTGAAAGTATAGCTATTGTTACCATGTCTGAACGCCTTTGAAGGTAAGAGCAGCTGCAATCAAACCAAAATTTGTTAGTTATAAAACTTTTTCAAGAACACTTGAACGTGTTTGTGTTGGTTTTTTTTTTCTTCCCTACGAATACTTATCAATTCAAAGTCACTTAAAAAAGTTATACTTTTATCGTTTACTGAAATTAGAGAAAAAAAGTCTCTGAGGATGAAGTGCCAGATGGCGTTATCTTAAAGGATATGGTAAATATAAATACAGCTATGTATTGAATATTGACGCCAATATTTAGTTGAAGAACGGGAGGTGTTAGTACGGGTTAATATGACTTTAATATCTCTTAAAAAGAGATCAGAAACTCTCCTGAAATAGTGGGAGTAGATAATAAACTTATCAACATTTTACAGAGTTGTCTCCTTGCGTGGTAGCGACAAATTTTACGAAGCTAGGTTGCATGGAAATTTTTTATGTATGCAAGAAAATGGGCTCGCTCCTTGTTAGTAAATTAAAAATTTATTCCATCGTTTTGTTGAATAAAAAAAATTGTGACTGAAGTTAATAAACCTTTTCAAATTCTAACAGCTGAAAATTTGGTTATTGATGTTGGACAACAAAGAATTAAGAAATATATATATATATAAGTTGTTTTTGCTTGTTAATAACTTTGTTTAAAAAGAAGTTAATTGTTTTTTTTCTTCAAAGCTATGGTAATAAAAAATGTTTGAACTCTACAGACGAATTAGAGCTTATAAGCAAAATTAATCTTTATGTTAATCTTCAAGCTTTTAAGCGCCTAAAATTGGATTTTTAGACCGAAATTTTTAAAGCTAAAGATGAAGTAATTTTAATGAAAAGAATTTTCGTTCACAAGAAAATATACTTCATAAAGTCAATTTGTTTTTTTTCCAGAAATGCCTGTAACTTTAGTTTAAGATCTACCGTAAAGAAATATAAATTGCGCTTTCATAACTTAGTGGGTGATAAAATTAATTCCTATAGTAAAATTAAAAACTTACCTGGGCAGTTTAAAAGGGGATCACATCCACTTATGTAGGGTACTTTGCCTCTCATTAATTTATTATGGACATAATATTATTTCTGAAAAGAAGAAGGCTAAGAAGAAGGGAGGGTCTTAATATTGGCATTACACTACTCGATCTGCTTGAAACGCAACATGCAATGGAGGCATGTAGGAAACGGGGTCCTTAATGTAAAAGTCATCATCTTATTTTAGCAGGTCGGGTGCAATTAAATTTATAGTAAGATTTCTGATTGGTCTAAAACATTTAATTGCTACAATTTAATTTTTGTTTAAATAAAAGATTTCAGTACTATTCTGGGGCGGCCTGTAAAAGACCCTGTTATAATAATTGGATTTCCTATTCGTTAGGCTAAAGCAAACTCTTTGCAAAATTTTATCATTAATATCCTTATATATATATAATCTTTGCATATAAGGGCGGAGTAGCTACACAAGAAGCATTTAAAGTTGATTTTTAAATTGTGACCATTAATTTCTAAAAATATTATCCTTTATAAAGAATTCTGCTAACCTTTTACCTTTATTGAAAGTAATGACCATTATATATTCACTAAATTTAGAAGCGCGTTATACAACTATTCTAATAGAAAATTTATGAATCTCTGTAGACTTCTTCTAAGAGGCTCTCCAGACCATAAAAATTTATTTTGTACATACTATGAAGCGATTCCTGTTTTGTTACATAATATCTATTTAATAATATCTTATACCAAAGTAAACTGGATTCCTATGGGAAATTCCGCATGAAAAGGAACTCAACTTATAGCTTTATTTAAACTTTTAACAGTGCATATCCTCCTGGTACCACCTTATTGCGACTGTAACTCGCAGGAATAAAGTCTTAAGTTCGTTTTTTTAAGGATTTTTGGCTTTTCACTAAAAATCTTCATAAAAGATTTCTGAAAAGAGGCTTTCTAAAACTTTTAATGGTTCGTACCGGAAAGAAGTGTTAGAAAAACTTTATACCACCTCATCAGAAGATAAATGAAGTATGCAAGTATAAAGATAATAAAAAGATGTTGCTATCTTTAAGTTCATATATAACTTATATGGTATTAAAAAAAAAGAGTTTTTTTCGTTATATCATCTGTGCTGATGAACTAAAAAAAATCTCAGACTCAAAATTCATAATAGTGCACAAACAACCTCCCAAATAAAAAAGTCTTTTTTCTACAAACAATTAATTGGAGAATTAGTTGTTGCCCTGTTTTTATAATTTATCCAATTGGTGAAACAGTTGTTTACTTGCATTTTATGAGGTTTCATTTCCTTTAAGAAATCGGAAGTAGTTGTTTTTAATTGGAAACAGTAGGATTCACTGTTTGGGTCTTGTCCTCATTGCACTGTTTTTGACTTTTTTCGAGTATAACAGGGGCGCCTCTGAAGAAGAGTGCCCCCCTGAAAGGGAATTGCTTTTTAGCACCCTCTGGCCAAAGTTATACTCAAAGGTAGGGTTCATATGTTCAAATCTTTTTATTAAAACCTAAACCTAGTTAAAAAAAAAATTAATTTTTAAAATTTAACATTTTTCAACGACAGTCTTATAATAAAACATTAAATTTTACTTTTTATTACTTTCGCAAATTTATTTAATTTTTAAAATATATTTTTAACCTATAATCTCTTTTAAGAAGCACAGATAGATAAAGAATTACTTCTTAAAAATAAGTTTCTAATATTTTTGAAAATATTAACACTAAAGTTTTCTGAGAAACTGAATTTTTTGTGCAGCAGATCTTTTAGTAAAGCACTAAAGAAATGAGAATGCCTAAAATCTTATTTATGAAGGCAATTCTATCCTTTTTTAGGGCCTTCGCAGGTGTTGCCAAAAAAAGTTTGTGCCTTGCAACCCTTGAAAATGGCAATATTATATTACATTAACTTCATAAAAGTTAAAATTTTAGTAACATTATTAAAGATTTTTGCAATAGTTATAGGTAAACAGTTTACTTCTTTTCTTTATTATGTTACGAACAAATTTTCTTTTTAAAAAACATGTTGCTTTCCAATAAACTAATAAACATAACAGTTACATTAATTTTTGGCTTATTTACTAAAATTAAAGTAATGTATTTCTCGCATAGAAAAACTATAAGTTCTTGTATTTGAAACAAAAACGAAGCTTTTTTCTTTATTATCCTATTCAACAACTTCACTTTGCTTGTTTGCTTGTGACCGATTTTAGCATTTAAAAGAGGGTGAAAAAACTTAATTTATTATCTACTAACTTATTTACTTTTTAAATTAAAGAAAATTCTATTCAACCTATCTAAATGCAATCATAAGAATGAAAATTACTGGACGATTATACTAAGTATAAGTTTAAAGTTCTTTATTTACTAGCGATGTTAAAATGTTTGTTATGAAAAATCAATTACAACTTTGTTAATTAGAATTATAGTAAAAAAAAAATTTTTTTTTGAGTTTAAGTATTGTTTTAACTGTTTTATTAACTAACAAATCTAACTGTAAGTTGTATTAAAATCCGATTTAACGTAATTAGAGTATACTTATAAAAGGAAAACAACTATACTATTTGTTAAACGAGTATTATTTTAACCCGTTTTATCTACTAATAAATCTAATTGTTTGTTTTAAAAAATACCATCTAACCTTATTAAAATCTTATATACAAAGGAAATCAAGTACACTCTTGGAGTTTATTATGTATAAGTATTAATCTTCATTTACTACCGATAAATTGGCTCAACGTTATCAATATAGGTAATTATAAAATATAACAGTTATACTATTAAGCTTATTAAGTATTACTTTTACTGTTATTTTAACTATTAAATCTAATTGTTTATTTCATAAATCCAATTTAACCTTGTTCTAATATAATTATAATGGAAAATTATTTGTTCTAGTAGCATTTTACTGGTTCATCTACCTTTCAATCTAGTGGTTCGTTTTAAAAAAATTCTACTTAACATTATTATAACTTAATTATAAAAAAAATCAATTATATTGTTGGAGATTATAATGTGTTTCATGACCGTTTCATTCACTAGAAAAATTTAACTGTTCGTTAAAAATAATCAAACTCAATCTTTACAATTATATAAAAGTATAAAAATTATACTATTAAATTTATTAAGTAATAATTTTAACGGTTTAATCTACTAATTAATCTAATTTTGTTTAAAAAAATTTAACTCAACGTTTTGAAAACATAGTTACAAAAGAAAAAAATTAACTAGCTGAGTTTGCTAAGTACTAATTTAACTTTTGCATCCACTAACCACGTTAAAAAAGTCATCTTAATATAATCACATTTATTAATTTTTTAATACAATGAATAAATTAACTTGGAGTTTTTGAAGTACTAATTTAACTATTTAAATTTTGCATTCGCTAAAAATGTTAAAAAAAGTCATCTTAATATAACCAAATTAATTAAATTTGAGTTGATAAAGTATTAATTTAACTATTTCATCTATAGATAAATCTAACTTTTCGTTTTTATTAAAATTTTATTTTTTGATTATTATAAATATTTAGCTTCGAGTTACAAATATCTTAAAAAATTCTTTCTAAAGAATTATTTGGGAGATTATATATTCATTAATTAGCAAAATACTTTCTTCTAATAATTTCTGTAAGGTGTAATAAAGAAACCCGACATTTCTTCTACAGGATTAATCGTACAAAAACTGCTGAACTAAATTTACTAATCAACTATAAAATTTAAAAAAAAAAGAAAAAACTTTCAAGAAATAATTTTAAATAAAATTAACAATTAATGGCTAAAAACTTAGTTGTGCGGAGAGTCTATTTTTTTCCTCTTTGTTTCTATAGTACAATCTCCTTACATCATATTATAATTAAGCTTTATCTTGTAATCAATAAGTAAAAGGGAAGAAGGATTAACACAATTTATTTAAATTTTTTATAACGACTTTTAACGATTGCTGTGTAATCCTATATATTCGTGCGTAATTGTGATGTTACAGCACTTTCAACTCTAATGCATTTCTTGTTATGAATGACTAACTGCGATTACGGAAAAGTACAAAAAGCAAATAGCACACCAATCTATAATCTTAATTAGGGATTTGTTACCAAGACGCCTTTCGTTATTTCAAAAGCATTTTTTTGAGTCCAAATTGTAAATAAGATTTAAAAGAATTTTCTTGGGCAACCTAAGTGATTTAAGATTAAACTAGAGAATTACAAAAAAGGTACCACTTAATATATTAAATTTATCTGATCTAAATTACTATTATGGCAAAAGCTTTTTACTTAGTCGCATAAAAGAATTGAAATTAAAAGTAGTGCTCTACGGCACTTTATAAGATTAGAATGTTTTTATAATTTTAGTGGCAGGTTAAAAACTTTATATTCCTTTTATCCCTTATCTATTAGTTTTAGATGTTTTCCTAAATGTTTAGACATAAAAATTTTTCTGAACGTAGCGAAATAACAACATTAAATATTATTGTGGAATAGTTAAGTTTTAAACCGTTAAAAATTATTTAAAAATACATATCAATAACTAAATCAAATTTTTACAAGCATTTATGCGAAATGCATAGTTCTTCACATTTTTTAATAACTTAGATAGTTAAGTAGGTGTGGTAAAGTTATAATTGGATAATATTCTATGCTACAAAGTTGTAATTGCATATTTACCGTGTAAGAGGGGGCTAGTTGTTTATGTTAAATAAAAATAGAGTTTTTAGTTAATTTTGCCTTTCTTTGCATTAGGCAACTATCTACTCTTCGAATTTAATTTTCTTTTTTTTTTATTTTTCAGGTGCTTGTGCTTCTTTTCTTTTTGCTGTATTAATTTAGACTACCTCATATAACAGTGGTGGCTGATAAAATAAATTTATAGAAATAAAGTTTACTTAAGAATTTATAAATTAAAAAGTAACGATAGTAAAATAAGCAGTACTTAAAAAAAATATAATTTAAATAATATTAATTATTATTTAACTTTAAACTGTATATACAGATAGTGGCCGGTTTGTAATAGATACATGCGAAACAGTGATTAGAAATATATTAATCTTTAATAACTTTAATCTAAAAGAAAATGTATTCTTTAGTGCCAGATAAACTTAATAGTAATCTTTTTGTTATATACAAGTTTTATACTTTAATAAAAATTAATACATTAATACTTATAACAGATATATTATAAGCTATTTAAAGTTCAATGAAACTAAGTCGCCTTGTAAACTTATTGCTAATTTTTAAATAACTAGCTAAAAAGCGCTTTTCATTGAAAACTCGTATAATCACCTCTTAAGTGTTTTTTTATTATTGACAAATTCACTTAACCTATACAACGCAAGTAGGGAAAAGATATTTTTTGTTTTATATAAAAATAAAAAAATAAAAAAAAAAAAGCTGCTTACTGTCATTTTTTATGGTTACTAAGTAAACAAATAACTTTTTTAAAATAAGAAATTACGTGTCCAAAGGTTCACTCTATATGGTCAGAGGTTAATCCAACAATTTCGTTTATGCTAACTCTATAAACTTTTGTTTCTTATATTTGTTTATAAATTTACGTAAATCGACTTTTTAAAATTTTCTTTATTGATGTAATATCTGATTTTTCTTAGTAATTTTACTTATTAACGCTGACTAACTTTTTTCAAGATTAATCGTACTTTAGCATTTTTTTATAAAGAGGAATTAATCCACAGCTTGAGTCTGCAATTTACTAAATAGCTTGTATTACTGGAAAAACACAAATATTATTAGTGATTATTTTTTATCATTAAGAAAACAATAATTTAGTAAAAAATAGATCTGACGTGCGCGATTACTAAATGTCGCGTGTTATATAGAAATACTTTAGTATAATTATCGTTAAATTAAAAATTATGTTAAAGATCATAAAAAATCGACATGAAAATAGTATAATATATGCATATATATAAATGCAGATACACGGAAATAGAAATAGAAATCCATTTTTCACCAAGTCAATTTATATTCTAATGGTTTAAAAATATAACTAAATTAAAATAAAAATAATTTGGGCAAGTTAGAATATATATATATATCATCATAAGAATTATTAACGATAAATTTAAAAATCTGGTGAAAGTAAGATTATTAAAAATAGACATGATAATAGTATAATATAAGCAGATATAAATGCAGATACACGAAAATAACAATGAAAATCTTGTTTTCATGAAGTCATTGCATATCCTAATAGTTTAAAAAAATAAAAGTTAAAATTAAGATAAAAAAATAATTTGAGCAAGCTGGAAAACATGTCATTTTTAGAGCTTTAAATTATCATAGAGACTACTTCAAGATTATTTATGCTATTATATCATAGCTATTAGAGTTTAATAATAAACTAAAAGCCTTTTTAATACAATGCGTCCTAAAGTTTTTATAAAATTTTTTTTCCAAATTATATAAAAAATTAACTAAAAACTGGATTAATTCCGCATTTTTTGTTACCATAAAATATATAAAAGGCTTTAACCATCAGTTAATATACATTTTTACATTCGATGGGTATTTAGTTTTGTTCCTATTTTCATATAAAAAACGTTAACATGTTACTTTAGGCTTTTTCGATTTATGTTTCCTGGCAGCTTTATGGCTTAAGTTTTCTGTCCTGGCAGGTAAGCAACTACTTTATAACCATCTATACTAACAGGAAACTAACATTGTAACTTAAAAGATGGCATCCCTTTTGAAATATTTAAGTCTCCATTAGAAAAAGCGAAGACCGTATTAGAGGAGAATATTCTTCGAGAAGTAGGTAAGTCCATAGATGCCTATCAAGCAAAATATGTTAGTATCCTGTTCTCGAACGAATTTAATATGAACGTGTGCTACGCCACCATAGAGGATAATCTAGCCCATGCTTTTTTAAAAAACGACTGGGATAGATATGAAACTATTTTATCTATAGACAAATGCGGTGATGCCAATATTAAATTATTGGATTCTGATAAAGTTACTTTACCCAACTTTATTTTTGGTGATCTTGTAAATGCTAAACCTCTTCCTTGTGAGATGGGATACCTCAGAAACCCAATTGGTTTTGCAGTCTCACAACCTATTAAATATTTCTATAGGGGTCAACATTTTTTAGTTCACACTTCTATATATCAAACTAATAAGAGCCTAGATTTTACGGCACAAACCCGGTTAAATATTTCCTATGAAAAAGTTATAGAAATTGCCAAAAGCCTTGAATTTGAAGACATCTATAAGCAATACACAGATATTTACTGGGATAAAAATTATCGTAATTATTCTAAATACTTGCGTCTGTCTTTTTTACAGAGCATAATTTTCCAATTTAAGGAAAAAAGCTTAAGTGAAAAAGCTGCATATTTAGCGCTTAACGCAGTCACGGGGGCTAAAGACGTCAGCGTATATTTTATTGGGTTTCGAAAATTTCTCGTTCCTTCCAATTACAATTTTTTTTTTTTTATTCCCTTAAAGTTTACGGAGGTATTTATTTATACCCCTACTATAATCTGCATTATGAACAATACAGACGGGCACACGCTTCTATATATTAGTGGTAACTCCTCTCCCATACATGAGTTTGCCAATATAACCGAAGTAGCTGCATGGATTATAACTCAAACAAAAAACGAAACTAAGAGGCGTGTACTTCAATCACACTTTATGCTCTCGGATGCGGAAGCTACGCTTTTGTCTTATGGCCTTGAGTATACATTAAATCTCATCTCAACTAGTAAATCTCCTGAAGAAGTTCTTGGTCATATGATTAAACTTGCTGACCTTAATCTTTCTAAAAGCAATATTTTCGACATTATGACCCCTCTAATAGGGTTGAAAAGTAGAAAGGATATCCCTCTTTTAATAGCTTCTAACAAAGAAGTAAGTAAAAGAAAATATTTTGAGTGGAAGGACATAATCTGCGCTATAATACTTCCTCTGGCATTAGTGAGTCCGCAAGTAGTTCTTTTTGACGCTTTTTTTTTGGAAGAAGGTTTGACTGAGGTTGGACTAGCCATTGACGATTTGAAGGATGGCAAAAATATTGGACAAAAGCGGCTGATTTTTGGACTTCTAAATGCCATTCCCGCAATTCCCGAAGCTTTTAGGACGCCTAAAGAATTAAAGACCTTTTACGCCAATGTAAGAAAACGTCTTCCTAAGAAGGACATAGCTTTACTAAATCTTGAAACTGAAGAGGCTCATAAATTACAGCTGAACACTGACACTCAGAAAAAACTTGAGGCTAACAAAGATATAAGCAAAATGTACTACACCTCTAAAGCTACCGAAGAAACTGAGTTTAACCAAGAAGTAACAAAAAATTTGGCCACTGAAGGGAGTAAAAGAAGCAGTGCTACTGAAAACGAATTACAGCATGAAATTGACGCGCAATTCGGAAAATATTCTTTGGAGAGGGCTTACCCTTCATTAGATATTGATATACAGGCCTCTTCTATAGGTAAAAAACTAATTACTATAAAAGGCCAACACTATTTGGTGGATAATGTGGATAAACAGTTAAATTCTTTATACACCTTCGAAATAGAAAATGGTAAAATCAACAATGTTATTAATACAGGCAAAACTGTATATTATAATGAGAAAACAAAGCTCTGGGAAATTTTGGGGCTCAAAGGAGGTGCTCCGCCGCCCAAAAAGATAAGAATACTGGAAAGAGAAAATCCATGGGTTGCATTAGAAGACGCCAATAAAGTCGAGCCTTTAAGTCTTACTGAGATAACAGAACCCTCTGATTTTCCAAAAGATGGAAGCCTTTTTAGAAACAAGATGAATGTTGTTGTCTTCGATAAGGAACTTAACGGCTACATATATGCAGATTCTAGATTTTCTAACAAGTTTTTAGGTGTAACGACTGAAAATAAGTTAGTAGAACTTTCTACGGAAAGACCTGTCATAGTTCCGGAGGAAACCTACATAAATGATTTAACTCGACCTCTAGAAAGCACATATAGCCTTAGAGACATAGAGGGTCCCGAGAGTAGCAGCTTTATTACTGGAATATTTTTTAGAGAAAAACAATACAAAGTTTTTTATAAAAATGAAGTAAGAACAGTTTTGTACGATAATGTTGGGAAGCATTGGCATCTAGAGAAGAGTACTGCTCCATTAGAATACTCATCCAACGGCGAATGGGTAGAACTATACGAAAAAAACTCATTCCCTATTAAAAACAATTTTTTGACCCCCACAAATCTTAACTGGGATCTACAGCTCCTCAAGGTTTCTCAAAGCACCGAAAAGGTCCCAGTAACACTTAATTTTCTGCTAAGAGAGGGAGTCGATGAATCAGCAGATGATATTTTAAAGAAAATAAGGAAAGCTTTTCTCTACTCTGATGCTAGTGCATCCGAGAAGCGTGCTGCAATATTTGTTTACGGGAGAAAAAGTTTTTACGATGCAATTAAAAGTGAGACAACGAATTTTATAAAAGAATCAAGAGAGCCCTATGAAGACGCGTATTCCTACGTAGATGTAACTCACTTTAATAGTTATGATTATTTGAACGAGTTCTATGACAGAGAGCTTGTGCACTATAGCAATGAACAACGCCATGATCTCGTTTCCTTTATAGCGCGTCTTAAACTAAGCCAACATTACAGTGGAATTTTTCTTACCAATGAGATGCATGTTCCTGCAAGCATATATGATCGCAAACTTTTTACCGATGAAACAAAAGTTCTATATCAGACACCAGTCTTCGATGGATATTCTCATGAGTACGTGGTCCCGACAGACGTCATAGCTTCTCATATGGATACAGATGCACAAGGTCTCGTATTATCTTCCTTTCTTGATAATCTTAAATTGAGCAGAAGGAATGGAGAGTCTATTGATAATTATGAGATCATTTTTACTCAGAGTCTAAAAGAGTGTTTACCTAAGTATAAGGAATACTTAAAATATTATTCTTCGATAGAAGGGAAGGGCATGGAAATTACTGGAGAAAGTTATAAGAAGATAAACAATTATTTTAAACAGTTAAGCTCCACAGGTATTCAGAAATTTGATAACTATAAAAGATTACTTGAACAAGATAAAATAGTAGCTCCTTTCTTGTCCAAAGACCCAGCAGAGGTTAATTTGATGACCAAATACAACGTACAGATCGTTACTGTAGAGAACAAAAGGTACATCGTCTTTCCCACCGAGTGTAACATAAGAGAACTTTATTCTTTTGAAAAAAATGAAGAATCTATAAGTAATGTCCGAAGCACAGGAAAGAAGGTTTACTTTGATGATAAAGTAGGTGTCCAAATATTAGCGAGGGAAGTGGTACCTCGAGAACCTCTTTTGAAATTCTTTCCTCCTACGGAGGTCTCTGTTCCTATGACGGGCATAACTTCAAGTAGTAAAAGTAATTTGTTTAAAAAAATATATTTTGTTAAAGTTGACGGAAAAAACAACCAAGTTCTCTATGATTACCAGTTTCACACGTGGAAAATGTGCAGCGTCCGAAGATCTAAAGTAACCGTAACATCTTCTGTAATTAAAGAGAATGGCAATTGGAGAGTGAGGGATAAAAATGATGTTATCTTACCTGTTACTCAAGGAACTGTTACTAATTTTTACATTCCCGAAGTGCCCAAGATTCCTGGATCTGCATTGAAAATAAGAAAAACCGTACACTATTTTATTATGGATACAAAGGATTTAGTAAAGTTGAGTGAGAGCATCCAAAAGCTACCCAAGGCCGTACAGGAAATGGCTGTAATACATTATGATATTGTCAAGGATATGACTGAAAACTTACAGGAAGCCAGAAAAGCATTAGGACTAGAAACTGAAGTTAAATGGAGTAATGTTAGGAACGACTCTCAAATGACGAATTTCTTTGACTTTCACAATCTAGGTCCCTACTATGAAGCAGCTAGGGAAAATGGATATTATATGGCAGCTCGTGAAATTATGAAGTACCAAATAATGTATAGATATCAGGGGTTTTTCCTTGATTTCGAAAGAGTAACGAAGTCTAGCACATTTCAGCATAAGTTTTTTATTGGAGATGACGACGTTTTACTAAGGTATCCCGATAAGATATCCAACTTAGATGGCTCTATTGAATATAAAGCTTCTAACGATATTTTTGCAACTAAGCTTCATAACCCATTTTTTATAAAAATTAATGATAATATTTTAGAAAAATTAGAAGAAAACAACGGCTATTTTGGGAGCATTTTACAAGGAAAACAACCGGACGGTGCTTTATTTCCGCTTAAGGATGTTGTAGGTGCAGATATTTTTCACAAAACAGTCATTCAGCATCTCCCAAAAACGAGCGCCTTTTTAGAATATATGAATCAGGAATCCTTTTCAATCATATACAACAAAGATTTTGAAGAAGTTAAAAATTACCTTTTCCCCATAGAAATTTAAATCTTTTAATATTATAATAAAAAAATTCACCATTACCTGCTCTGGGAACGTTCAAGAGCTATTATAGGTTTCATACATATTAAAAAGATTAATTTATTTAGTGTTACATTTCATTCAAAATAGTTTACTAAAAACAAGAGCTTTATTTAAACTGAGCATTTAGACCAATTATTTGTTGCATAACTTTCCGTAGCTCCAAAGGTTATATTAGGGAGCCTTCAAATGAGCAAGAAAATAGCTCAAAGGAAATTGGTCTACTCAGTTACTTTACACAGTTTCACCGACATGAATTAACCATTAATTTCTGCTGCTTATTTTATTCTTTATTTTATTTTATTTTTTTTCCAAAAAGTCATCAGTTAAGTAAGAGCACTTTACACTATTTAATTAACTAAGAGCGGAGAGTCTTCAACGGTTACTTTATATCCAATAAACATGACCTTTATAGTGAAGCTGCCAGATAAATACTCCCACCCTTTTTTACTTTTAAAAAAAGAACTCTTATAGGAAAAACTTACGACTAATGATATCTTTAGTCGCTAAGTATTAGTTTTAAGAGATAATATTTTAGCGCCACTAGTTATTTTTAATAATCTCTAAGACGCCCTTCATAGCGCATTGAGCACCCTCTGCTAGTATCTTGAAGAGAGTTTCTTCGGCTTTACGGTTAAACTTGGTGCATTGATTAATAAAGGCCTCTATTCTCGCCTATATCATCACTATTAAACCTTTTCTAGTCTTTACAAGGCACAAGGGTAGCTTACATACCCTCTTCGATTTTTTTAAGCGATTTTTATGCTACATAATATAATTTTCAGAGTATATTCCAATTTAAACAGTTTTTAGTTGAGCAGCAGCCAAAAATTTTGAACGGCAATATAAAGTTTTTTCCTTTTTCAACCTTTTTCCTGGAAGTTTAGTACACAAGCCTATCCTCGATTCGGTTCTTAGAAATAGCATTTCTATCATGAACCTTTTTCTTAGAGTTACCCATCACTATTTTTTGCTTCCGTTGTCTCAATTAAGTTCTTGTAAGCTGTCCTTCCCTTAACAACATATTAACCGCGCCAATCACCAATGCGTTTAAAATTTGGCAATTATACCCATTAAACAGACGTGACCTACTATACCTTTGTGAGGCTTGTTTTTTTTTGATTACTTTTATATAATTTTGGTAGTTATTACTGTTATACTATTTAATTAATGTTATGTGTTGGCATTTGTTTCCGACTCTTTTAAATTCAAATAGTTCCATCAACTATTTATTTTAAAAATCTGTTTGGCAATATAGGGCCACTCTTACAGTCACCCCCCATTTAACGCTTTCTCTGATGCATTTATCTACTATATATGTCAATATTTCGAGCAATGCCCTGTCGCAAACAAACCTAAAAAAAAAGCAGTAGGCAGCACTAGCAACTCCCAAAAAATATTAACGTTATACATACTTAAAAGTAGTGTAACTGGGCCTTTGGATTCATTAAATTTTTCACTTAATTACCGACTTCCGTTTGCAAGTCGCTAAAAGATGTTTGCACTCGCATCGAACCAACCACCCTTTAAGTAATTTTTGATATTACAAGTTTCTTATTTTTTGTTTCTTCCTTAAGTATTCTTGCGTAAAGTGAAGGGCCGACCCAGCCAGTCTTGAGAAATATACTCTATTAAATCATATTTTTTCTGACTGTGTTTTAAGCCTAGTAGATATTACTATTACCAGTTTATACGACTGAACCTCTTACCTTAATTGTAATTGCGTCGCATATACTCTGAAAACTTACCAATAAGATCTTACTACCCTTCTCTAGTAATATAGTTGTTTAAGGTATTGGTTTATTTATATATAAACCACCAGTTTATGTTTTTCTGTCCGTGGCACTGAACATCTTTTAAGCATCCTAGTTTTATACGAACTCAGCATATAACCTTTCATTAATAATGTTCCTTCTCTTTTTCCCCTTTCTGTTTATTCCCATCCCCTTACAAACTTTACTAGCTTTTTTTTTGATACTACTAAGGGGTATTCTCATGAGGACACTGTTTCTTATATATTATTTCCAGAAATTCAGGGCTTACAATAAAAGTATTAAAATCTTTTTTAATAAAGCTTCGACATAATTTGAAGGCTCAAAATATTTTCAAAGATATTTAAATTGCTAACGCTCTAATTAATCCTATTTAATCATTTAATTGAAGACTTTTGCAAGTGTCCCTTGAATAGCACAAAGCATTTTTAACCAACCTTTTTTCGTCTCACCAGTCGTCAGCATAACGCGACTATCCAAAAGAGCGCGGATAATGAGATCCGTATCCTTCTTACATTCTAAAGAACATTTCATAATAAAAAGAAAGTACAATCTACTCCTTTTTTTGTTCGGTCTAGTATATGTGAAATTTTTTCTCCAACTGGGAACCATTTCTCTTGATTAACAACCCTTCGCATAACCCAGAGTTCTAAAAATTCTTTTGTTTCCAACTGAACTGTTAAGAAATCGTTTACATGAGTCCCGATATCTTTCGACTACGCAGCTATCGTTTAGATCTTGGAAAGCTTCACACATTCCTCATGAACCCCTCCAGTTTCTGTTAGTATTTTCCCGAGTACTAACCTGCTTAAAAACCAAACACGTTTGCTATAAACTAACTTTAAAGTAATACAGGTCTTAGACCTTTTTAACATCATTAAAATCAAAAATTACGGAAAACACATTTATTTTTATGCTTAATTCAGTCATTCACATATTTTTTGAGTCCTTACTTTGGCAAATCTTTTAAATAACCCCTTCTTAATAGTACAGCAAAACTCCTGGTAATTTGTGGTCTACGACCTATCGCTTGTACTGTTTCTATTCTTCCTGGTCGATATTAGCTTTGCTATACTTTTTTATTGAGTAATACAAAGTCAAAAAGGGTTCATATATATTATTAGATAATTAAGCTGGTATGTATAAAGATCAGGGAAACAGTTCACCAAGCTCAGGGACTAAGAAACGGGCGCCCCTTTTCTAATTCATTCCAAAGTAAAAGAAATGTTGACTTTTAATTGGCTAGATTAAAAGATTTGTTTCACCAGAAGCAATCAACCAGATTTTCTCAAGTACTCTAAAGGGATGCTACTGAGTGTCCACTGGTTTACGTTATAACGCAATAATTAATTTTATATTTTTAATTTTTCACTCATAATCCTAAACCTTAACCCTAAGGAGAACTGAAAAAAAACCTGTAATTCCTAAAAAAGGACACCCACCAGAATGGGAGCGCTGTTAGGCCCTCCCCTGGTTTAGTAGTATCCGAAGGTTATTCATTTTGTTCCACTCATTTTTTCTTACTACAACTTCTAAAGTTAAAAAAATTGTGTATTAGGCGCTTTACTAGTTATACAATCGTAAAATAACCTAAGATATTATAGGGAAAAAAATAAGCTTTGATATCTTCAAATTCTTCATTGTAAATAATGGAGAAAAACTCTAGATTCATATAATCAAGTATGTTTTTGGTTTCTGGAAAATTTTCCATAATAGTTTTGTGAAACATACTTGCACCCACCACCTGGTCCAGAGAGAAAGTCGCTCCTTTTGGCTGTCCTCCTTTTAAAATATCACCAAAATATCCGTTGTCTTCCTCTAAGTTCTTTAAAAAATTTTTATTTAATCTTTTAAAAAAAAAGGATTTTAACTAAAAGTACCAAATAAATCGTTAGACCCCTAAACTTAATAAAATTTTCAGAGTAAGTAATTTTATCTGGAAATTTAACTAGAATATCATTTGGTCTAGTAAAATAGCCTTTAACGAAGCACTTTTTCACGGTTCAATTTATTGGTTCATAAAAAAAACCATAATTTTCGCATGTAATTTGATATTCATTACGTCTCGGGCGGTATCGTAACGACCATTCTTCCTAGCAGCTTCATAATACTAACTTAATGCATTATTTTTAAAAAAGGCACGAAGAGAAGGATTAGTCCTTACGTTTTTCATTACCAAATTCAAACCTAAAAAAATATTTTCCTTATAGCGAAATTTTTCTCGTTTAGAGCTGATGAATTCATAGTGTAGATAGATTTTTACTTGAGTGGGTAACCTACTGAGAGTATTTCCTAAAATTTTTAAAACTTTTGACATCTTGACTAAAAATGTTGAATTTTTTTTTAATTTGTTGTGGAAATACTGGTTTTTTTTGGTATTATATGAAGATAATAATTTTTAATGAGTATATGGTTATCAAGGGATTTTACTTCTGGCAAGGTATTTCCGCTTAACTCGTTTTCCTCAGCTAGTAGGTTAGCTTCGACCCAGTTTCCAGTTTTTAACTTTAAAGAAGGTCCCAAAGTTATGTTAGTTTCCGAGTATGAGTAATCCCTCCAGGCATTAAATTGGTAATCATAGAGAACTTTCCTTATTTCTCCCTTTACCAAAATATGGTGTTCTCATGCAACCAATTTACTGTTCCCACCAGAATAAACTTTATTCATGGGCACTGAAATTTTTTTAGCAGGGGAACCCTCAGAAGTTTGACAACTTGATAATTCCACTAGAACTTGAACACCCCCATTTTCAGCAAAGTATAGTCTTTCTAGTGCTTTCTGACGTTAGTTAAGGAATATATAGTTTTTTTATAAGAATAAAGTTTTTTATAAGAATAAAGATCTCTTATATTACACTAAGTGGGAAACGCGATTTACTTCGGACTATAAAATTTAACTATTTGAACGTTATTGGTAATCATCAAGTCAACATCTGCGGGATCTTTTTACAAAAAGGAGGAAACAAGTTGATCACTTGCTAGAACTTCGTAATTGTGAAAACTAATGTTGCTATATTGTTCGAAATAGTCGTTAACATTTTAAAATTGTTAGCAGTTATTTTTATATCATTCCCTTTAATCGAAGAAAAATATTTTAGGTATTCCCGATAATTAGCTAAACTTTCTTTTATACTTTGTGTAAAAATGAGTGCGTGGTTGTAGTTAACTTCCCGTTATATTTAGCCTCTTTTAAATTATACAGGAAAGCATCTAGAAGTGGTTTATCATTTTCTCCGACATGGGAAGCTATAACGTCTGTTGGGACCACGTACTCAAATGCTCTTTCATCGGAAACTGGTTTCTGGTATAGAAAACCCTGTTTCATCAGTAAAAATTGTACGATCAAATACATTGGGGGGTACGTGCAATCCATTGGTGAGAAATAGATCATTGTTTTTTATGACTTAACTTTAAACCCGCTAATAAGGAAGCAAGGTTATAGCGTTCTTCCTTTATGTAGGGATGTAGCTCGTCTTCGAAAAAGAGGGCCATATTATCTTTACTATTAAGGTTTGCTACCTTTACATGGAGAAAGCTTTTTCTCTCACTTTTAATTTTCTTTATGAAGGATTCCCGTAAACATATAATTTTGCTCTTTTTTCAGAAGATTCGGAAGTAGAATAGTAGTAGGCGTTCTTGTATTCTTTTATAATATTAACTGCCGATTTACCGAAGCCCTCATTCAGTATAAATTTAAGAATTCTTGGCATCTTATACCTGTATTGAGTAGATATGAGGGCAGGAAGTTTACAATTAAGTTTTTCCTGAGTCAAATATTTTTTTTCTATAGGAATGGAGTATCTTTCCTGAAGTTCCACCCATTCTTTGTTAGAAGTTACTCTAGTTGCCTTGTACTTCCTTCTAAATGCCAATAATTATCAAATTTGTTGTACAAAATTGTTCTTGTTTCCGCTTTGTACATTCCTGTGAACTTTTACTCCCTAAAACTATCCCTGTTATGTAGCCCTCGTTCTCGGGGCCTTCTATCTTGTCATAAACAAAAGAATTTTCCCGAGCTTTAGTTAAATCTTCTATATAGAAATCATCGGGTATTATTAGTATAGGTCGATTAGTCGAAACTTCTACCAACTCATTTTCAATAGTAATACTTAAATAGTTATTGAAAGTTTGAACGTCTGCATATCTGTAGTCATTTAAATTTTTATCATGGACCTACCATATTTAACTCTTTTTTAAAAATAACTATTCTGTAAGCTCTTCCATCTTTCGGCAAATTAGAGGGATTTTCTATTTCAGCAGATGTAACTCTATTAAAGTGTTCTAATGCAATACCAGATCCCTCTCGTTCCAATTCCGCTCTATTGTTAGGGTTTTCCAATTCGGCAGGAGTGTGTTCTAATGTATTACTAGAGCCCTTTCTTTCCAGTTTTCTTATTTTTGTATGAGGTGGCGTCTTCTTGGCACCTCCTTTACACCTTAACGATTCCCAGAGTTCGTTCTTATTATAGTACATACTTTTACCAATATTTTTAACCATGAATATTTTCCTTTTATTAACTCAAAAGTGTACAGAGATTTTATTTCATTGTTTTACATGACCCACCACCTACTGCTTGCCTTTCATAGTAATAATTTTATTACTCATATAGGAGGCTTGAGTATCTAAGTCTAATACATAAGAGTCCTCAACAATGACATCGAGTTTTTAAGTTTTGAATAAAGACTTTTTGAAATTCGTATCAGCGCATTTAACTAGGTGTTGTAGTTCATCACGTGAAGAACTATTTGTTTTGAAATTCAATAGCTTACTTGCACCCTTATCAAGCTTTAAAATTGCTATGTTCCACGGATAACTCAGGAGTTTCAAAGCTTTCACTCGTATCTTTGTTTAAATCATCTTCTCCGACAGTTTTGGAAATATCAGAGGTTTCGATTGCACCTCACTAATTTGAGTTTTTTCCCAGAAGTGGCGTAGTCTAGTGGTAATCTCTGAGTTTCTTCAGCTTCCAGCTTCATCAAGGCCTTCCCGTAACTGGAGAGTATATTATCTAATTTGGCGTGAAATGACTTTATTGCTTTAGGCCATCTAAATGCTGCAGAAACCACTTGAGCGGCGCTTAAGAGATCAAAAACCAAACACTGTTCCGCCAACATTTTTTTAATGAGCGATATCGTCAACTGCTCCCCACTTGAATTAAACCTTGAGCCAGAAAAACAACGTCGAATAGTATTACTTCCATAAATACCAAGGCAAAGGGGAGTACGATGGTGCTTACTACGTCCAACCATTCAAGAATCTTATTTTTGGTAACATCTCTTTTAGAAACAATTAGAGTAGGTATGTCATTAATGCTTTTCTTTCTTATTAATTGAGTAAGGATAGAAAAGGATCAAGGATCTGAGGGATAGGAGCCACTTATTGAGACTATGTCAAGATGATATTCTTTAAGTTTAAGCTCTGATATACTTTTCAATGTATCTTCAAGACTTAATTGGGTCAATGTAGCTTCTAAATTGTTAAGCATGAGTGTGAAAGCAGAATACGTCTCTTATTATCGTCTTTAGTTTGATTGACAAACCATGAGTTTAACTCAATTATACTGGAAAACTCATGTATCGGAGAAGAGTTGCCTAAACCATATAAGAGCCTATGACCGTCTGTATTGTTCCCTACGCACATTATATTAGAGGCATAATTAACTACAGTATAAAGTAAATGATTATTCCTAAATAAGAAGACCCCTGTGTAAGCAAGTACAGTACGGCTTTTTTGAAGACCCATGAAGTGAACACTGACATCTTTTGCTCCTATTGCAGCTTTTAAACGCTTAAAATGCGCCTTTTTCGCTTAAGCTGCTTTCGTTGTGTTGGTAAATTACGCTTTGTAGATAAGACATTAGCAAATGCTTTGAATAATTAAAAAAGTTGTCTTTCCAATATTTGTTAATATCTTGTGTATTAATATCATCAAAATCCATGGGCTATAACTATAAAAACTTCTGGTGCTACATCCAATTGGGTTTGCGGTGTAAATTCTAGACTTTTATTATTATGATATATAGCAGGGTATACATAAAATTGCTTGTTTCTCTCGTAACGTTGTGGTGAAAAGTACACAGGAAGTGTGAAGCTAGTTATATAGGAGCTTTACAAGGAAGCGATATATTATTGACACGACCATCAATAATAATAAAAAAAAGTAGGGAGGATTATCTTTCTTGAAATCCATCTTATTTATGTCAGTCTTTCCGCATTTATCAATTAATGAAACTATCTTTTCTTTATCCCATGTATTATTCCTTAAAAAACAATGAGCTAGAGTTTCCTCGATGGTAGTGTAGCACACGTGTCCCTTAGATTCGTTTGCATATATAATACTAACATACTTATATTCATACCCATTTATAGATTTACCTAATTTCAAAAATATTTTTTTCTAGTTCGATTTTTTTTGTCTTCTCAAGAGGAGACTTCAACATCTCCAAGGGGAAGGCTATATTAAAAAAAAAATAAACACATCTTAAATTAATTAGATAATATAGTAGTAGACATTTACCCGGACCAACAAAATATGTAAGCCATAAAGTCGCTAAAGAAAAAGAACAAAAGATAAAAAAGCTAAAATATAACATATTACTATAATTCTGCTTTGAATGTACAAATGTATATTATAACCATTTTCAGAAAATAATATCAAAACAAAATAAATTATTGAAGAACAGCTGGGGCCCTCTTCTGCTACCTTACAAACTTAAAAACCGCAAATACTGATTTTTTGGTGAATATTTTCGATAATAAATTTAATTTTTGATTCACCTTAGCTCAACTTGATGTATTAAAAATATTTATTATTATTTAAAATGTATAGCAATTTTATTAGAATATATTATTTAAATTTCATTTGAAACGTCTCTGAACATGTAAAGACATAAAATCGCATAGAATTAAACTGGTTGCAAAATGTCTAATATAGTTCATAATAGATTTTTAGAGTCATTTAAGCCCCTAAAAATGTTGTGCAACACAATTTGTTGTAAAACTTAAATTTAAGAAGTTTTAGACTTTCAATAACACTAAATTTTATTTATAAAGAGAACATTAATTAAATTTTTTTTTACAACCATAAGAGGTGAGCACAATGTAAGCCTCATGAGCTTAATGCCCTCAAGGCATTAAGCTCACTTCTTAGTTCCATTTCGACTATTTCCAAATCATTAACCCACTTTCTAACTTCAAAGATAAAATCAAATTGTTCAAAAGTATGAATCCTTGCTTCCAGGGTAAATTTACTAGGGGGTCGCACAGACGGCTACCTGATTGTAATTAAATATTTCTTTTTATTGTAATTAATGTTCCTTAATCTATATTTTAAATTGGATGTTAGAGCTACACTAGAAGAAATAATAGCCTGACATCCACTAAAAACAATGCAAAGATGCTTCGAGATTGCTGGAATTATAAAAACCCTTTATATGTCTTTTTTCTTCATTCCTTTCGCAAGACAACTCTTGATTTCTTGAGCAATTAATTTGTAGTTTATTACTTACTATTTTGAATAAAATACATTTTTTTTCTAGCAGAGCAGTCTCCGAAGTAAAAATAATCTTTTTAATTTTTACCTTTTACAATTTGTTGATAACAGGGGTTTTTCTCAGGTTAGCGTTGGCTATGTTAGGGGTTTTGAGGGTTTGAATGTTACAAAAATTTACGAACACACCCCCTTGGCTTGTCAGTCAACCTCTGCCGAGACAAAATTATTGAGACAGGCCTCATTATCGACAAATGTTATTATAGTTAGAGAGAAACTCTAAAAATCTATTTATATACTATAAGATTTCAAACTATTTTTACAATTCTCTTTTGAAAAAGTAATATAAACGTCATTTTTACCCAACAAAGTTAATATTTAACATAACCGTAAATTTGAACTTCTGTAAAGTATCTTTATTTATATACAATAAGTAAAGTTTTCTTATACCCCCTATATAATTTTTATATAGTTTAAGTAAGAATTAGGTAAATTATTTAATCTTGGTTATAGGATTTCAAAAATCTGGTCACTGTAACCTAAGTAAATTTTTTTAGATTTGAAAGGAGCTTTAGCTTCTTGGTACTTTAGGTGTATTACACTTTATGAAATAATTGTATAGTTTAAGCTACATTAACACCTATAGTTTTACTTGAAATCCCTGGAAGGTTTAGCTTAAGTCTATTTATTTAACACAATATTTTGTTTTACTAAGTAACTTGAACTTATGTTATAAAAAGCGTTTTTTATTTTAGAGTTATTAATAAGCAAACAATACTAAATATTAACAATTATTAAAAATTTGAAAGGTAATGTCAATTTTTTGCTTTTATTAAACCTGCAAAATATAGATTTTGTATAAAAGATTTTATAAAACAAAAAATACTTATTAGAGCCTCAACGGGAGTAAAATAAAGTCAAAGAGTTAAGAGTACTAAATAGCAAGGACACTTGAAATGCTAAGAAAAAAAGTAATTCAAAAAATGTAGTGTAGTCAACTAGAAAATTATTTATCCTACTACTAATGAATATTCCAACAAAAGTATGTAAAACAGTTCACTTGGTCGCAAAATCTACCTTTAAAGATTTTATATTTTGAAGTATATATAAAATATATATCTAATAACATAGAATGTATTAAATAAAAGGTGGAGATAACATTTACTTTAAGTAAAAAAGATAAACAAATGGACCCTAAAACAAAGGCATAAAAAATTCCAATTCACCAACACAGTTTAACTTTAACCAAGACCAAAAATTAACAAAGCCATCAACCATTAGGAGTAATAATAAGTAATAAAATTTATGGAATTTCCCACAAAAAAATTCTTTTTAGTTTTATCAAGAACTTTCTTTAAAAGGTCAAAATCTACTAACAAATCTTAAAATTCCTCGTATAAATCTAGAGGTGCCCTGCTACAGGCATCAAACAATGAATTTAAAAATTTTCCCAAGGTGAAAGAGGCAGAATTTTTGTTTTTCTTCTCTATTCTTTTATGTCATCTAACTAGATTGCCATTAGGGCCCATATCAGGAGCTATTTCCCTAAAAATTCCAATGATCAACTTTATAACTTCTGTTTTCATAACTTTCTGTGACATTGTTTTAACGTTTCATCTTGTTTATCTACGGGTTGTTATCAATCTTTCTATTGAGATATCAACAAAATCTAAAGGGGACTTGTCCATTTCCTACAAATGGCACTGGTACCTTCGGGATATCTGAAGACAGATATCGGGCTTACAGCATTAATAGGTTTATCAGCGCACTGATAACCCCTAGAAATAACAGGGCTTTTTCAGGTTGCCCCTAGGGTAGAATTACATAATTTTTTAAAATAAAATAAAAGTTGCTGTAATTAAGTGTTTTTATAGACTAATCCAATAAATTTAATTGAACCAATAAAAATGCGGCCTGCTAAAATAAGGCGCGGACCTGCTACTACGTGTTGCGTTGCAAGCAGGTCGAGAGTATTGTCAATATCTAAAAAATAGTCTTCAGCTTGAGTTGTCCATGGTGCTTGGTTTCTTTCAAATTGTGATTTACATATATCAAGTTTATGTTCTCTTAAGGATCTTTAAAGTAGTTACTCCCCAACTTGTAGTTTTTTATTTTAAAGCAACATCTGCTATGAATTAAACAATATCTTAAAAAGTTATATCTAGTATTTAACAGGCCAAAAACTTATATGCTTTTATCTACTTTACTAGGAAAAAGTAACCAAAGAAACCTTTTTTTTTAATTTGTATCTTAATTTTTTTATAAACGATCGCAGGAAAATTCTAAGGCTATTTTTCTATTTACAATAAATAAAAAATATTAAAATTTTTTTATTTTACGTTTATGTTTTTTATCATATTTTTTAGTCAAAAAACCTTTTTGTACAAGGCCATATGGATAACTTTCGTACCAATTAAGGGACGACCTTCTTTTGACATTGAATGATGCAGTCAGTGAGCGCCACGTAAAAATAACCAGTTTTATAATATTTTTAAACAGTCTAGAAAACAGCTATTCTTCATTTACGCACACTTCTGTGCTGGTAAAATCTTCGTTATACAAGAAATATGTTACATGTGAGCTGGCGCCTCACAGGTTTATAAACACTTAAGTTCTTGAGAATGGAGACTGATGTGTCAATAACCTTACCTCCTTAATCGTTATTCTCTTGTCTCAGAAAGATGTCTTCTGTACTTTGCTCTTCGAAAAGAGTGCTTTTGTCCTGCAGCTGAGTCCTTATTAGTGAAAGTTTGAGTCCCTTCTTCTTCACCACTTGGGGCGTTTTAGAAATCTCGTCGAAAACATTAAGTTCTCAGCCAAGTGAAAACCGCAATCAACAATTGGAAAAAAAGGTCTTGCTCGAGTAGGAAATATAATTATATTGCCTACTACACAAGCATAAAGGGGAGGGGGGGAAAAACGCCTTTAACTTTTTCTAACGGGGCTAAAGCTTTCCTTGTGCTACTCTAGAAGCGTGACTTTTATCCCTGGCGATGTGGAAATACAGCGTTAGGGGTTTTTAATTAACTAGATTTAAAATAAATCAAGCGTTTGTTCATCAGGGTCATTTAAAACTCCAGTCCTAAAGTTAGTACATGAGCTAATGTTAGGAACCCACTAAAGTTGGAATATTTTCATAAAAAAAAAAAGTTCGAAGTAGCTAGTTCGACTCTAGCCAGTACAAAGTTATAAGGATAATAGTTTTTGATAGATTCAAATCGAATAAAAAACAAGTAAGGTCCAAATACTACGAGTGAAGTAGGAAAAATAAACTAAGTTTATATTTCGTTCTGACTTAGTTAGACGTTCCTCTATACTATTCTCTTTAACTCTCTTATAAAGAATTAAAATGAAATAAAATAATAAATAACCTAATTAATACAGTAAAATGATAGAATCGAATCCAAGTGAACAATTTATATGCATCACTGCTTTCTTTGACTCTAGCTGAAAAGAGAAAGGGGGCTATTTTATTCTATGTTACATTCAAGGCAACAGTTGAACACAGAAAGGTTAGACTATAGCTCGGGGTGACATCGATCAGGATCAGTTTGTGTCTTGTAGAGCCGTAGGCAGTAATGGACTGGTTTAACCCGAACACAGTGACCAAGGTTAATCAAAAAGATAGCTAAAGATTTATAGTTTTGTTTTGTTTAAACTGAATGGTACACCAGAGATAAGAGATAGTTAAAGTCGTAAATTAAGAAGTTATCCATTTTTGCCGGAAGTCAACCAAGGGGTGGTCGGCAAATATATAGTACTAGTAGTCACTCTGTAAGCAACCCACTCAGATTCGAACGATCAGAGACCCATCCGAATGAGTACAAGTTACTAAACATTGGTTCAATCAGTGCGATTAGCTAATATATTCAGGAACTTTAGTGATCTTACAATGGTTCAGGATTTGAACAAGAATTCTACCTTTCATCACTTTTTCTATAGATCTTTCATGCGTGGCTTTCAGTGTACCTTACTTGCATGAACCACATGTAGTTTTCTATAGAACTTAGCTGTATACTACCCAGAATTCATTCATGTGTTTCAAGGGTTCTATAGATCTCCCTAAGCAAATTAGATTTTAAATTGCTTCGGAAGACAATGATAGTACTCAAATTGAAGCTTTCATAACAAAGTTAAACAGTTTTCATCAATTTGTGTGATTTCTGTTATGTTTAAGCGGTAAAGTCAAATATTTACCCAGCCTCTCAGGTCAGTGAACACGAAGGCACCAAGCACAAGGCATATTAGTGACCATCATGTTTAGTTAAAGGTTTACAAGGTTGTCCTTCCGCTATTTTTGAAATCATCAAAGAACTCTACAAGGTAAAATTAGAATTAACTACCTAGTTAAAGTATGTTATATCGAGTTAGCTTCAAAGTAGTATATTGGTTAGTGTGAATATCTCGAGGGTTAGGCAGATCGACTTTAGGTAGTCTTTGGCTAAGCTAGAGACTACTATGTCTAGCATACTATCTATGGTGGACAGTTACGGACAAAAGCTTCTGTCGTATTCCGTAATGAAGTTCGGTTAATTAACTGAACTTAAAACAGAGTGATTTGGTAACCCAAATAAAAGGGTTACGATGATGAGGTGATATTAAATAACATTGTATGCATCGGTTCGAGTGCTTTAGGAGCAAAGCAAAATTCTAACATAGTATTATATACACTAGTATTTTTACTCATTTACATATCTTGCTAGTTGTGAGATGTGCTCGATGAGTTAGTCTGATTTGGCTAATTATAAGGCAAATTTTTAGGTTAATTTTGGCATATTATAGCTAAGAGTCATAGTCGGTAAGGCTATTTCACTGATTCGAGATGCTTTGTGACTAACTGGAAACCGTCGATTAACTATATGTCTTTATATATTAATATTATGCTAGAGTTAGAACTTGGAACTATGTTTAAATGGAGTAATAGCTGGATTCGGTACTAGACTTTCATGCTAACGGTAGCTTTAGGAGAATAATTTTAATTAATATTCACGGTTAGACCGTAGTTTGCGCCGCCTTTATTAGAATTTAAAAAGTGTTTTCTTCATCATATAGAATATAATTTTAGCATCGTACTCTCCAAGGTTTTTTAATGAAAAGTTCTAATTTGAAATAAGCTTAAAAAATCTTGACTATTCTACGTAGCTAAAGAAAAATCTTGGTGGAATTGGCTAAGATCTGTCTAACTACTGTACTTTTAAGCTAAATCTGACTGGGCACTTGTAGAGTTAGTTGTAAATAATAAAAGAGTACTTACTTATCCTGAATGGTAGCAGTTTAGCAGAGTACTTAGCAGAGAAAGTAGTATAATAGTATTGTTTACTATACTAATGCAAACTAAAGTACCGCCCCCTCCTTAAACTTTTATGGGTAGAAGTACTGTTGATGTCTTTTGGAGAACCCTTTTCAATAATTTTTTTTATCTTATATGTTTTTATTAAGCTGCCCCAACTCGAGTCCTACTTTACTCATTCGAGTTCAATCCAAAAGAGTCTTATATTTTTCCAAGGTGAAAGAACTTGCTTAAAAACTTCAACTTTAATAAGTCGATACAACTAATAATCTCACCAACTAGAAAGTAATCTTGGTTTCTAACTTTGACCCTTGTCAATATCGAAACTCTGCTACCTGTTTCTGAATCTCCTTCATGTTGTAATAATCTCGTATTTATTTCCAAGCATTGACCAGTGGTCTATAGATCTGAGCAGTGATCTCTAAATTTCTTAAAGTTCAGTGAGGTGGAAAATCCTTGAGCTTTAAAAGATCATGGGAATCCTTGTTGAACACTTTTGTGTGAAACATGCTAAATTACTCAGTTAAGGTCGTGTTTTCGTGCAAGTGAGTGCGGTTATTTTTAACTAGTAAGTATCCTTTATTGTTATCATTATAATTTTTAAGTAACTTTTGTTGAGCGCTGTTACCTACTTAAAATACTAAATATTATTAAACATATTTATTTTTTTTATTTAAAACATTGCTATTATCTACAATATTAAGCACCTGAATCGCTCGTAAGAGATAGGAGCTTTTCTCTCGTCCCTCGTTGCACTCGCTCGTCCTGTGCGAGTATTTTATCTTAACTTTTAAATCTTTTTATCTCATTTTTAGCGCGGAACTTGCGAGGCTTCCTTTGTTATGGATGCGACCACAGCGAGACTGACGTCAGTTATCCTTTAAAGATCCCTTCATGGCCGCTGTGCAGGCTGGTGCAATTTAATGGTAGCATTAGGTGCTCTTTTGGTGCCTTTGACCGTTTAATTGAACCTAACTGATGAAGCTTCGCGATATCACCTGTACATTCTTTAACGGTGCAACGGTTGCTTTTTGCCGCCAGGGAGTTATCGTAAAGTGGTCAAAAAAAGATTGGCCCTATACATAAAAATAGCGCTCAACTTAGACGTTAGTCCCAACGAGTTTTCGATGGTTTCGATCTAATGGGTTGCCATCCGGAGGGTGGAATGCTGTGGGCGAGTAAACTTAACTTAAACGGGTAATGTATCCCTCTACTCTGCAACGGAGTCAGAACTTGGTTTCAGTTAAAACTAAGACAATCTACTTGAAATCAACTATGACTAACGGCTAATTTACAGTGAAATCCTATGCAGCGTGATATGGTAATTTCCTTATTAGAACTCTGTGTTAGGAGGTCTGCAGTACTTCGGAGAGCTATACAGTTGCAGTAACCAGCTAAATCAATCAATTAAACATATACTAAAGAAGCACGGGTCGAAAGATCTGCTCTTAAAACTGGTAAAAACTCTAGTTTGGGTAAAGACCTTCGGGAAGGTTAAATCTTACCTGTATCTTAGGTTTTAACATTATGGTTAGTAACGTATTGTTCACTAACGAGACTTGGTCCTAAACGGATGGAATCTAAGATGACTTTATAGCTAAACCCTAATCATAAACACACAAACAGGTCACAACTGTTTCACTTATCAGGACAACTCCGCTTTGAGTACTAGCATTGTCTTCCAGGGCAGTTTTTTGTAATATGCCGAGGAAGAGCATGGAAATCCTTGACTGAAACCCTGGTGGACTGTGCTAAGTTGCTAAGTTAAGATCTTGTTCAGTGCAATTAGGTGGTCAAAAGCAAACATGAAACCTAGTTTAGCAAGGAGTGATGATAGGTAAGATTATTTGCTTCATTCCAAGGCCGTAGGCGACTGATTCTCCTGGTGGTTTTGGTTCTTCCCTTCTCTCATTGGACTTGGTCGCTGGTGTATAACTCCACTGTAATAGTATGTGATACTATAGCCTTAGCTACTAGTACGATATATATAAGGCGAACATACTGATTTATTTATTTTGTACGGTGTTATATTTTAACTGCTAAAACTTCCTGTACGAAGAAGCTAGCTGAAACCTAGCTAACACCTTATTTAAGTCTTTAGTTTAGTGCTATTTACCCATAAAGGCAAAAAATTTAACCTGCTATCTTTCTATGGGTATAAGCACTTTTTTGACACTTTGGACGTGTTATTAACGAATTAAGACGTTTAAAACCCGTGTAAGAGATAAAAGCTAATTAACTCTTTCTCACCTGCACGTTGCAACTTTTGTGTCAGCGCAGGAGCTAGTGTCGCATCCTCCATTGACTGTGACCACGGCCAGATACGCCTCGGCGATCCTTTAAAGATTCAATTTTAGCAGCTGTGTAGGTTGGGCGTTCAGTGGTAGCACTAGGCTTCTTTTGAGGCCTTTGACTGTTAACAATTCTCGTTGCCGGTGTACACTCTTTAATGGAGCGAGGATTGCTATTTGTCGCTAGGCCATTATCGTCAAGCGTTCGAAAAAGATCATCCCTCTATAAAAAGCGTCTACCATGGATGGTATTCTTTGAGGCTTCACGATGGTTTTCGATCTAGTGTTGCTTTTGGGTGCTATCCAGAGATGAAATGGCGTGCAACTGTAGGCTTATCTGCTGCGGGTCAGGTCATCCTCTATTGTTCGGCAGTGCATGGCGGCTCTTCCTGGAAACTCTCTGTTTGTTAATTCTCATTCTTAGCAAATTATGGCTAGTATCCGATTTAATACATCGGCTACGTTATGGCATTACAAACCAATGGACCGTGAATGGTACCTTCCTGCGGTGTGCTCTAAGCTTAGGACTGCGCGTTACTCTAGAAAGCTGTAAGTTCTTTTCTGGTCGTATCGAAAGATAGGCTTTTAAAATTGGTAAAACCTTCATGTTAGCTTGGGTTTTTTGGCAGATATTATCTCTCTTGCGTCAAGAAGCATACGTTATGGTTATGCACATGCCTTGCGCCTGGTCCCTTCGTGTTAAGAGACTAGAACCGTATAGCTCTTTTGACCAACCTTGGAGTTTATTGTCTATTAATTAGTAAAGGTTAATTTACCTTAAACTTTTTTTAAAATAATGCCGTCGTGAGGTATACTGGCCTTGCCTTCTGAAACTATTTATTCTTACACGTAGTGAATAAAGAGCCTTTTGAGCCTTTACTGAAGCATTAACAATATTGGCTCAGTTGCCAGAGTAAAACACTGTCGGCGCAAGTTACAAAGACAAAAGCAAACGTTGTGGCTGCTCTGCAATGAGCGGTGACTAATAACCTTATGCCTCGTTCCTAGGCCGCTGGTTCATTTCGGCATTTGGTTTATGTATCTAGTAATAGGTCAAGTAGCCTTGAACTAATACTGTCCTGGCTAAGTATCAGAGTGCATCAGTGTTAGTGACATGTTAAATTCGGCCTAGATAACTGATCGAAGAAACGTGAACTAAATGGTGTTATTAACCAGTATACTTATTACAGGGACGCTTTTTCCGCGAGCTAGGGTGGATTTGTCACATTTTAATTAAATAAATTTATTGGTAGCAAAATAAATAGTACTTCTTTTTTCTTGTTTAGTGTCTGTTAAGCTCTAATTTACGTATCATTGGGATTTTATATGAAAATATTTTTACTCAGCTTTGTAAGGAGTAAAACTTGGAAGTTTATTGTTAGGGTTGAGGAGAGATTGCAATATCTAGTGTCTTGCACCATCCACGTGGTAAATAGTTTTCAAAATTGTGCAAACTTTCTAACAAAGATTTTTTTAAAATGAGAAAAGTTTTATTGATTTACTCCCATGTCCTGCTAGCGTAGACGTTAAGTTTACCTTCTAAGATGGTTGACTTTTTTTTAAATATTTAGATTATTCAAAGTGAAGTTATAGCCATTATTACCATGTCTGAACGCGCTTTGAAGGTAAGAAACAGCTTCAACCAAACAAAAAATTGCTAGTTATAAAACTTTTGCAATAATATTGAGGATGTTTGTATTATTTTTTTTAATTCTTTAAATCCTTTTTATTTTAAAAGCCACTTTGCGAAATTATACTTTTAAAAACGAGTTTACTGAAAATAGAGAAAGCCTCTGAGGAAGCAATGTGCCAGGGAGACTTATGTTAAACAAAGAAAATTATAACTTTAATATAGCTATATAATAAATATTGACGCCATTATTGGAGTGCTTATTTTTGAAGACTGGAGTAGTTAACTTTAAATATTCTTAAAAGAGCGTCAGAATGCGCCGAAATAGTGGAAGTAGATAATGTTTATCAAAATTAAAGAGTCGGCTTTTTGTTTGGTGGCAACAAGTACAGAGATCGATTGCTTGTAATTTTTTATGTAAACAAGAATATGGTTTCGCTCCTTGAGAGTGAATATGATGATTTATCCCATCTTTTGGTTGAATTTAAAAAAATTGTGGCTGAAGTTAATAAGCCTTTTCCAAATCTAACAGCTGAAAGCATGGTTATTGATGTTGGACAGCAAAGAATCGAGGGGAAAATATATAAGTTGTTTCAGCTTTTTAGTAATCCTGCTTAAAAAGAAATTAAATGGCTGTTTTCCCCTTCAAAGCTTCGATAATAAGAATGTGTAAGCTCTACAGACGAGTTGGGGCTTATTAGTAACCTCCAAGCTTTTAAGTGTGCCATAAATTGGATTCATAAAAATAAGAATAAAGTTAAATTTTTAATTTTACTTAGCAATACTGAAAATTTAAAATCAAAAAATAAATTATTTAGCAAAACTAATAAAATAATTTTTATATTTCAAAAACTAATAAAATTTAAATTAATATTACTTTAAAAATTAATTATAAATATTAGATTTTATATGTAACTAAAAATAAAATGAACAATAAGTTTTTAATGTTCTTCAATAAAATAAAAATTTAAAATTTTTTATTTAATTAAAAAAATTAAATTAAAATTATAAACAAATTTTTTTTTTTACAGTTAATTAATGTTGTAACATAAATAATTTAAAAATTAAAGATTAACTTTTTATTATATATATAAAAATTTAAACATGAAATTAAGTTTAAATAATAAATTAATTAGTTATTTGGCTAAATTTATTTTGTTTCAAAATAAATTATTTAAATTTATAGTTATATTTAATTTTAAAAATTAGTTGAAACTAAATAAAATAAATATTTAACCAAAAAAAATAATTAATATAAATTTACACTGTAATAAATAGTAATTCAATAAAAATTATTAAGCGCGACGAAATATAATGAATGATTTTATGCGAGAAGATTTGCAACGCTAACGCAAATTTTTCCATAAAAATTTTCTCTTTTAAATATAAAAAAAATCCACATCATTTTTTTTTTTAAAAAATAATTAAAAAAAATTCACATATTCCGCCGATGCATGAGTCATAAGCAAACAAAATTTTTTAATGAATTGTTGAAAAAAGTGCACTTTAAAATGCAAGTGAAAAAAGAATTAATTTTCATTAACTTTTAAACTCATTTAACATCATTTCAACTTTGCAGCTTAAAAATTTTAATAAAAGTCTATAAGTTCTTAATCGGAATTTATTTTTTTAATATAATCTATAAATAAAAAAAAATAGGAATTTTACTGTTTAAGAAATTTAACTTAATTAGCATTAGCGAGGTCGAGGCTGTTAGCACTCGCCAATTGCGAACGTCTTTATAAAATCTGCACAACCGGGAAAAATTGTTACAAAAAACTTTAAAATTTAAATGTTCGAAAATAAACAAGAAGTCGCTTTAATTTTACTATACGCTTTCTTCTTGGTCAAGGCATATCTCTCCTTTATACCACTATCTGTGTGAATTTAAATTCGGAAGGCTTAAAGGTTTAAATACCCTAATATGGAACACTAGGCTTTAGGGTTTATGATAATATATTTTACAAAAAGTAACATCGTAAATATTTAATGGAGGTACATATTTTACCTCGAGAATATAAAGTTTTTAATAAATTTTATATATTTATTAATAATACTCACAATAGCCCTTGGAGAAATTTAATAAATTTGCTAGTAGTTTTTTTATTACACTGGGATTAATTCTTAGACAAAAGGTTCCCTTCAGACAATTCTTGTTATATTCAGTACAGTATAGCACGTCCTACATTTTTGCTAATAACCTCGAGTTCGTTTAACCTTGTCTTAGTTTTGTCATATTTTTTAACTTTTTCTTGTTATCTCAGATTATTATTTAGTTATATACTAAATTATTATTAGTTTATTTATTTAAATTTCGTAATGCTGCCACGGTTTCTCATCTTTAATGCACCCTGGACGGTTCCTCGACCTTTTCTTTATAGTCGAGTGGTGTGCTCTATTCTGTTGTTCTCTTCTAGAAAAAAAAAATTCTCTATATTTATATTTTCAAGTTAATATTATAATTTTCACTACTATAACTTTTAAAATTAAAAAAAAACTTTTTATAAAAGTTTCAATTATTAAAATAAAAATATTAATGAGTAAAAAATTCTAAACTATCAATCTTCAATCATTAATTAAAAGTAAATAAATTACGTTATATATACATTAATATCCTTGGTTTTTCGACGGCTAACTTTATTGAAGTAAAGACCTTTTCGGATGTTACAAAGACTACTTTTAAAAGCGTAATTATTGAGAATGGGAATTATATCGTTGTAAAGTTTAGTAGTAAAGAGACTCTGGGTCGCAAAAAATTTAAACACTATTCTCAAATATCTGCAGACTTTGAAAATTAAAGCAAAAAGATTTTTTAAGGGCTGGTACTTCTGGACGTATTGCATCAACCTTATCTTTTCTACATGATCCCAAGACGCTCTATACTCCCTCACACCGCTCAATATAAGTGTATTTGTAAATCATAAAAAAATTATGCCTTCTTTCGTACTGAGCAGCTCCAGAAAAAACTATTTTTAGTAAATTCATTTCTTTAAAAATTTTATGAACTCATCATACTTTTTACAATTCCTGACGGAAGTGCAGAATGAGAAGTAGGATACAATTGTAAATTTTAATCTTTTTTTTGCCCAAAGAGGTCCGTTACAGGCTTTCCAGGCCCTCTAAGGGTTAAAGATTGGGCACTTTAGGATTAACTTTCAAAAAACTGAGGGCCAATCACCCATTTACATATTTATGTTGTAACTATTAATAAAAGAAAGGCGTCGACATATGCTAATACTTTTTACGGAGTTACAAAGAGTTTCAAGATATTGGTTGCGCTTCATCAAGTTTTATTTTTGTTTTTGCGTCGTTATACTTTTAAAGCCCTTTTTCTCTAAAGATCACTTACGAAAATATTTTTTACGGCCCCAGGTGTCAACGTAAGTTTGAGCAGCAATTTTTTTAAAACTTTTTTAAGCTATTTCTTTAGTTTTAAAAAGTTTTTATAATACTTGGTGCAGGTCTAAAAAAAATTTAACGCTTCCTAAAAAGATAAACAATTTTTTTAGGTGAATTTTAAAAACCATTAAAAAGTTTATTATAATAGTTTACTGCTGTGGTGCTTACAACTTTCTTCTTCGAAAGCACTCCTTAATAAGATTGTCAATAACTTATTCATATACGTGCAATGGCGGCCTTATCCGTGCGTTGGAATAAATAGCATAAAGAGTGCCTTCGGTTAAAGGAGCCGGGATTTATATATATTCTCAATATATTTTTTTTAACTTCAACATCTTTAATAGTTAGAAATTGGGCCTTTAAAAACAAAAATTTACTTTGTTTAAGGGATTTGATACACATTACCAATTCAGCTTTGAGAAAGTCTTTTACGATTTTTGGAAGTTTACTACATTTATACTTCTTTCCAAAACATTACCTTGCTCACAAATTTGTAAATGACAATAGGTTATTAGTTTGCTCTCTTCAGGAGGAAAGTTTAGGAAGCTGTTTTAGTTTTCCAATTTTTTAATAATTTTATTTCTTATATGATAAAATTTAAATAGAACAATTTAGAAAAACTTTTGACGAATTGTAGGATTTGGGGTTTCTGTACATTGTGAAGACTAGAAATTTCAGGCATTTTAAAAAATTATAAAAAATTTTAGTGCGGATCATCCGAATCAATCACAGGGCACAACTCTACTTCCTATGCTCTCCGCAATGTAAAAGTCTGACTTTCCACGACACTCAACACTAAACTCGCTGATATTACAGAAGACATAGCAATTTTTTCATCTTCAAAAAGACAATTATTAGTTTACTCTGAATAATATCTTAAAATTTAACTTTTTTTGTTATAAAAACCAATTTATTATTGATAAGTAGAAAGCCCAAGCCGTCGAACAAAGGGTTGCTTATTTTCAACACCAAAATCCCGTGGTGTTTTAAAGTTCCTTAGGGTAATAAAGAAAATAAACTAAAATTTTGTAAACAAAACTGTACAAAACGAAAAAAGAAGGTGTAAGATCATCATATTATTGCCTACGCATCAAAAGTCATTTAGTTAAAAAAAACAAAATTTTTACTTATAATTGAACTATAGATCTATCTAAAACAATTGCTTCTTAGATTTACAAACTAAGCTGAAACTCTTTTAATAAAGGAGTACATTAAATTAACCGACGCCATAATATATAGTTATAATTACTTACCCGAACTCTCTAATAATAAAGGGTTACAAGTTAACTATTCCTAACAAATTTATTGCCAGATTTCCCACCACGGCCTCCTTAAAGGGCAGCAAATCCTTTATTAAGGTATCAAATCCAAACATATTTATATATAACGCCTTCCTTCTCGCCATTTACAATCGAGGTAACCCCTCCTTCCTTAATACTTAGTTAAACGAACCTAAAATACTTATATATGAAGAGAAAGCTGCAAAAAGCTATAGTTAGAATAGCTGCGCGTGCTCTTATAGATAAAAATTTAAAAATATATGACTTTGAGCTGTGAAGTTAGTTATTCGTGGTTTCTGCTGTCTTTTTTAATTAAGCGAAGGTAGCCGAATTAATTATAAAGAGTTTAAGTGTGAGTTTTCACTTTACTACTAAACATAATATTTAATATGGTTAGAGTTTACTTTGTCCACGTCGAGATTAAGAGCTTTACTAATGGCGGCCCGACTCACGTTTCTACTATTCCGGGCTGTCCTTTGGTGTTGAATTTTCTTCAACAAAAGCTTAAAGCTTTCGGTTCCTGTTTCTTTTCTAGCTTCTCCTCACTTCATAACAGACTTTATTTTAAAGGTAGAGAGATTTTATTAAACGAAATATATATAAAAAGTTTAAAAAGGTTTGACAAAAGTTGCCATAGAGAATAAACTTGACGATCAAAAAAGGGAATTAATTTTACTAAAGCATCTAAAGACTAAATTCAATTAAAATTTTTGTAAAAGTAGTTGGGAAGGAGGAAGAAGGAAAATAAATAGGCAATATATATTTTTTCTATAATTTTTGGCGTATACTTTAATACTTGTGTAGCCGACCTTATTTTTTTAGTAGTGCCACTTCTATTCACACGTATTATTCCTATGCGCAGATATCCCTCCCCTTTCCTCTACCATTTCAGCTATATCGAGTAGCGAAAAGGATGTTTAACTTTTTCCTCTTTTAATAAATGAATTATCTCCAAGAATTTTTAATACAAAATGTGTGAAACAATTAAATATTACAATAAACCTTATCGTTAAATTCTACTAAACACTGTAAAACTATTATAACACTACTTTATTAAATACAGAAAACACAGATCACTGTTATTTGGGTATTGTGAATTAAACTTATGTCCTAAAAGCAGTTAAAATGTTTGCTTACATATATATTAGCCGAGTCAACGCTACAAGTGTAGCGAAGCGCATTATTTAATCTCATTTAAAAAGCAATTTTTAAACCGTGACAAAACCTTAAATTACACCGTAAGTTTTTCTTGCAAAGCGGTGAGATTTAGTAACTCCAAAAATTTAACTTGAGCTAACAGGATAATTGATAACTTTGGTAGGTGAAATCATAAAAAAGATTCAAGAAAAGCTTAAGAGTGAAACCTTTCTTCTAAATTTTGCGAAATCGTCAATTTTTGTTTTTGCCATCAGTTCCTACAAATCGAGCGAACTTGTGTAATTCGCCTTTACGAAAATTCTCTTCCAGAAGAGTGAATTTAGATTTTAAAGATTAAACCAAACCGGGTTAAAAAATTGCTATTCGTCAGTTTTGGAAGCGCAAATTTTAAGTCATTTAAAGATATAGAAGAAGTTAACTTGCGAAGATATAAAAAAACGACCCCACTTACCATATTAGTATAAAGATTTCAAATGAAAAATATACAAAAATCTAATGTCTTAGTTAAGACCCCGCTCGCGTAGTACGAACTGACTGTAGCGCTTATAACAATAAGACTGATATAATGAGAGGTAACCACTTTGCTAAACTATTCTGCAACCGCACTAGAAAAAAGGAAAGAATAACTATAGAATAATAATACAATAAACAGACTAGATGAAGCTGTTTATTAAAAGTGAGTATTTTTAATTAGATTATATGGATGCTATTATATTCTATTCAACTGATATAAATTAAAAAAATGTTCATATAAGTGAACATAGTATCTGTCTCCCCCCCTCATATTTGGACCGTTACCGTATATGAGTCTGTTTTGCAGTTTGGTATATTGAGGATTAATACTGCTCTTCGTTAAGAAGTCAGCATGCATTTCCTTAGTAAGGGAAAACTTAATAAGTTTTTTTTTTTCAGTTTTGTCCTTAACGTAGTGAAATACCACATCAAGATGTCTTGATAGTTCCACTACAATTGTTGGCAATATGTATACTGGGCTGGTTACCAACGTATATAGTTCCAGTAGCGCTGTAACTTATTTAACTCATTTAATAGTTTTTGTCTACGGCGATATACCCGCCCTATGTGGAGGAAGATGCAACTATTTTTTCTGTGTCTTTGTTTCTCTAGCAAAAGAAATTCACTTGAAATTTTTAATGTAGCGAAACGGAACTAGCAACCTTTTCCGGAGCCATAGTTTACATCTGTGTAGATATTATTATAAAGGGTACCCCTCCTTGGGTACCTTAATAGATTGTGTCTTGTGCCCTTAAAGTACCTTATAACGCAATTTTCTGCCTCCCAATCTTCTTTTCATACGAACTGGGGTGTTGTGATAACTTATCTACCGCCAACTGTATGTTCAGTCTTGTGTATGTTTCTAGATATTGTAATTACCCTATTAATTCTCTCTACGGATAATGTTCAGAAATCAACTCCCGCTTTTCCAGTTTAACGTTGTGCATAGGGTATTTCACTGGTTTTTAACCGTTTAAACCATAGTAAAGTGAAAGATCATCGACGAACTTTTCTTGGGTCAACTTAAAATGTTCTTTGAATATTAAGAATTTTGGCCCAAAAAGACCGAATTGGGGGCCTCCTTAATATTTTCAATTTGAATTATCATATCGAGGGCCCAACTATCCTAGTTAGTGTAGACTGGATTTTCTCTGCGATTGATAAACAGGTAAGGCTCTTTTTTCATCCCTTTAAAGTTAAGTCCCTTCAGCTTGTGCACTATGTTTTTAAACCCTAATATTCTATCTTGTTTCCTGCCATACATTGCTTTTACTAGTTTAAGGCATATTTATAACCATTTACCAAAGGTGTATTAATAAAAAAGCCACTGACACATTAAGGTATACTGTGTAATCCATATTAGTGTGCACATATGCATTTCAACTGTGGTCGTTGGCAGTTCATTTAATTCGACCATGCTTTAGTAATAAGCCTAATTGTCTCCTTGGAGATTACGGGGCAATTAAACCCCAGACTTACAATCTGGATTTTAGCCTCCCGTCTGACTTTATGGAAAACTTTCATGTGGTCGTTAGAAAGATATACCTTAAAGACACCTCACTAACATCCCAAGTACCAGCCCGATCCAAGGCTTTAAGTTCCTTTGTATTTTAAAACCCACCTTTCTGAAGGTCATAACTTCGTAGGGCGTTCTTGGGTACTGGCTAATAGCAACTTTGCCGCAGTACGTCCCCTGTATTTGAGCATTTTCTGGTATAACTCCAATACCTCCATCGTCGTATATGACAAAGTGTGAGGTTTTTCCATATACGACTTAAATATCCTGCACCTGCCCGAAAAACACTTAGGTTTCCATCTCCATGAAGTGCATCAACTCCCCAGGGTCACCAGATTTGAAACGTGCTCTTACCTTTCCCTTAGCCTTCATTTTTTCCAGCAAAGAGTTTTCTCTCCTTGGGTAGAGTTAATGACCAGGTTAACCGCTTCGTTTAGTTCAATCTTGAAAATCATTGAGTAAAGGTGGCAATAAGAATCGAAAGGCTTTTCTGTTGGTGGAAGACGGTCGCATAACTATTATCGATTATCTTAAAGTTTCTGTTCCTCATAATCCTTCTGATTGTGTAACTTTATCTTCGTGCGCATTCTCCAGAAGAGTTTAATGCGGAACCCAAAAAGTATTCCATTTCTCGAGTTGGGTGACATCTTACCATTGCTCTCATGCTTGTAAAAGATAGGTGCACTAAACATGTATAGTTGGTTTAATTATTTTTTATCATTTACTTATAAATGACTTTTCCTTGTACTCGATCGAGTAAACAACTTTGATTACTCGAACTCTCAGTCAGGAGTAATCGCATATATTTTCTGTCATTCGCATTTTGCGTATCCGATAATTTTGCTCTGTGAAGCATAGTTAGCCATGTCCTTCAATACTATTGTAGCATTCCACAATAGGGTAATGCGATGGTGTTTCTAGAGATGTGAGTTCTTGTTTTAATCTTCATTGCATTCATATATTACGGAAAGCCTTATTTGTATACTTGGTAACGTTATCTGAGCGAACATTCTCAAAGATGAAACCATATAGAAATTTACTAATCGCTATGAACACTGTAGGTTTAAAAAGCAATTGGTATAACATTATCAAACCGTGTCTCTTTGCATATTACGGTAAGAATGTATGTTGCCAAGGTCAGTGACTTTGACCACATACATCGATATCTAGGTGAGACCCGGCGGGGATCCCATCGTGGTCATTATATTTCGAAATTCGCACAGATTTGCGGTGCAAGTTCTTTTTTGCACAAGATATGCAGGAAAGTTCCTCCATTTTGACGTTAATGCCGTATTTATTAATAAATTCATTTAGTTTATTTTACTTAATATGCCCCAAAATATCATGCTAGTCATGTATAGGGAGTAATGCTTTAACCCATACAGGTAACAGCAACCGTATAAATTTCTGCTGGCAGTCATAACTGATGACACTTCTCATAAAAGCTGGTCCCATGCCCTTTATGTCATAGACTTTTCTTTAAAGTCAAAATCACTATCTTGCCCTCATCACTTAGTTTCCCACACTAACCAGGTTGTCTGACGCCGTAGGTACATCAGTGCCTTTTTTTATTAGAAATTATACGAAACCTAAAGCTGGAATAGGGCCTTTTATGCCCATAACTAATCCATTAGTGGATTGGAAACCCTTAATAAGGTTCAACTCATTAAGTATATGGCGGTTAGCACCCGAATTCAAGTTAATATTACTTGTATTAGAGCTTCCGCTTTCAATTCTTCTCTTAAAGTTTTGGTTCCTGCATTGTCTTGTAACAGCCCAGCTCTTCGACATTTGAAACCTCTAAATTTTCGAAATCTTTTCCCTTGTATACTTTTTCCTTGTCATACTATTGGTAATTTCGTCGTCCTTTATCTTAAAAGACAGCTTTAACAAGCTTGTACAAAGGCTGCACCCTCATGTACCCGAAATCTTTGTTGAGTTGTAATCTTCCATGGAAATGCAGAGACTACAACGCTCTCCAAACTTGATTTAGATTCAAAATAATGTCGACTTAACAATTTGTGCTCCTTAAAGGATGCCCGCATCCCCCGTCATTTTAAGAGGGCTCCTACTAGAAGTATGGTTAGTTTCATACTTCCACTAATTTTTGCATTCTTATATTGGCATTCAATATTAATGAGGCCCATTAATGATCTAATAGCTTCTTCATCCGGTTTTCTTGTTTGCAAATTCTTCTTCAAGAGTTAAAAAACATGCCTTCTCTGTGAAAGTAGTTTTGAACAAGATGGTGCTATGTTTCCTTACATTATATATTTTTTATTTATATACATTGTAATAGAAAATAAAAAAAACGCATCCATATAATCCAATTGAATATATACATAAGGAAATACAAACTTTTAGTATATCTTTTTCTTCTTTCTTTTCTTGTTCTTTTTTCTTTGTATTTGTTTTTTGTTCGTGCCTGTGAATATGTATATCTTTTCTTATTAATACTTTTAGATACTTATATTATTGCACTGCCCAACTTGTCTAAACCGCGAATCTCCCGAACGATATTCATAGACTCGGGTCTATGTTAGAAATAATGGCATGGCATGTCAATCCGAGGATTTTCTACACTCCAGTTTTCCCAGCCTTAACAGATAAGTTACTTACTACAAAAACTTGAGCGATGTTTTGATAGGATATAGTTGTTAATAGAGATTAGCTGTTACTCGTTAAAACAAAAATACATATAAACAAACACAAACAAAAAGAATAAAAAGGAAAAGAACACGAAAAGAAAGAAGAAAAGGCCTACTTATTTAAAGTTAGTGTTTCCAATTAGATCATATGGATGCGACTATATCATTTTAGATTGTATAAAGAAAAAATATATATCCAAATCAGGAAACAATGAAAGCACTAGATACTTCAGCTCTTCACGTAAACTTAGCTTACGTCGTAGAAATACTAAGATTAGTCAAAAGTTAATGCCAACTTTATCTTAACCGTGCCTCTGCAAAAAATACCCAAAAAAAACGTAATTTTTCAAAATTTTTTCCCATATATTAAGTTGAATTCGTTAGAGAAGGATAGCGACAAATGACAGTATTTAGGTGATTTATTTTTTTTAATATAATTTTTAACCAATTTATAATTAAAAACTAAAAATTGGACTTTTTTTTTAATTATATAGTTCTTAGTAAAAAATTGTAGAAAAGTACAGGTAACCTCTTTCGCAAAGCATAATAGTGTTTAACGGTGTAAAAATATATTTTTTTTTCCTGTAAATGAAAACGAATAACAATTCAAAAAAAACATTTTCTAATGCATTGTTGTTTCATATTAGCAAAAACTAGACATGAATTTAAAACCTGAGTTTAAAAGAAGTTAATTAACTTTGCAACTATTTTATAAAAAAAAACTAAAAATTGGATTTGTTTTAATTATTTAGTTTTAAAAAAAAAAGGTCTAGAAAAATACATGTAACCTCTTTCGCAATGCTTAATAGAACTTAACGGTTTAAATACCCTTTTTTCTTGTATTTGAAGTAGAATAACAATTTTAAAAAGACACCATTAAGGCATTTTTGTTTCGTGTTACCACAAAACTAGACATTAGTTTAAAACCTGAGCTACAAAATTATAAACTTTAATTTTTTATAACTTCGATTTTTGACTTTTATTCCCCTTCCCGCACACGCGCTAATTATAAGTATATAAAGAAAACAAAATTTCCAAATCTTACCTTTCTGATAATTTGTTTTTACTACAAAGGCTGTTTAACGAAAATTTAAAAGGATGACTTAAAGGTGAGCACAACTCAAAAATTACTGGTGATGACGAAGCCACCATTAGTAAAAATAGTAAAATTATTAGCATTTTAATAAGCGAATAATAGAAACGACTTAAAGGTAATAAGATAAAGCTCTTATGCACATATTACATAGGATAATAATATCTATAAATATTTATAAAACGCCTAACATATATAGAGAAAAACGTACAGGTATTCTTGAACGAATAATTACCATAAAATATTAATTATGTGATTATTTTGGTATAGACTATTTTAACCAATATCTATACAAATATGGCAATTTCTGGTTTGACTTGTATCTAAATAGAACCAGATTAAACATGTTTATACAGAAAAAAAAAAATCTCAAACCTAATTTATACTCATATACATATATAGAACTCATTTTTAACCTTTAGGAAAGGTTAAAGATATGGTCTAACAGAAGAGATTTAAAGCATAGCAGATCGAGGTGCTTGCCTGGCAGAGGAGCTGGCCGGTGTTTCCAAGTGGCCTGGAGTTTTGTGATTAAAACTGCCTCCCTCCGCTGGTGGTTTTTAGCAGTTTTCTATCTACACTATACCAAATGGTGGAAGCCCGAGGCCTGCATCTCCTGCTTTTCCTGTCCTCCCGGACGGTTATTATAACTCTATAAAGAGAGTACACTTGTTGGTACTCGTGCCTTACTCCTAATTTGAGAGTAAGCAGCTTAACGGACTTCAAATGTTAAAGATGAATTAACAATGTTTTTAAATCACAAAATCAGCTAGGCATTTAGGGATAGTGTAAAATAATTTCCTTTAAGGCAAAGTTTAAGCTTCCTATTTCTAAAGAAATATTCCAGAAGTCTACGTCTAGAGGTCTCATTGGGATTAAATTGTATCAAATTTACCTTATGTAACCAGGCAGCGTCTGTCGCTTAAAAGAGAGAAAATTTATCTTTTCAATCCTTCAACTAGGGCGGTTTCCTCTTTTACTATAGTAGCGCAACCCAGGTAGCTAGCTTTCCTAGATATTAGTTAAATAGTTTTCTACTAAAGTATAACTTTTTTTGAAATAAAACGGCCTTTTCTAATTTAACAGTGAGGTGTTAAGCATCTTACTAATAATATTAATCGGATGTTATTAAATCGAGCTGTAATTTCTGTCGTCAGTTCGACGGAGGATTTAGCTCACTACTATTTTAAGTTCCGACTTTATTTGTCCTATGTGTTATTATATTTAGTTTATACGTTTTTATCTTTGGCAACTTAAAATAAATCTATCTCTCTATCTACTAACCATCTACTCTTATCTTACGTCTTTTATAATTTACTTTTATCTTTATCTGTGTGTATAATTCCAATTTAACTTGGAAATCTAAATCCCATCCAATATTGCAGCATGCTGAACTCCTGATTGCAAACGGGTATATATATTAGTGTACAGCAAACAAATAAGAAAAGGACTCCCTATCGTTATTACACCTATTACGCTTTATGCGTAACTACTGCAGGTATAGGCCCGTGCGGATTCTGCCTGATGTCTGTAGAGCATTAATGGGTAATTTACTTGAAGTACTTAGACGGTCCTCATAAAAAAAATGTAATCTTGGAGAATGACATGACTCTTTGTTAGTTGATAAAGGAGCTAGTAAAAGCAAAATAGTTCACGATACGGGTATGTATTTTTTTTTTTTAAAATTAAAGAACAAGTTATCCAATCTACAAGACAGTAATTTTTCTTTCTGTAGAGTGACAGTGCCTGAATCTAAACTGTAGTTTTGGCAACACATTGCACTCTTTAAAAAATGATTCTAGTCGGCGCAGCGCAAAAGCTTCAATAGTTTCTTCGACTTCCGAAAGCGGGCTGCTAAAACAGTATTTGCTGACGTCTGAAGAAGGTCTGGGTGTCTCTTCGAGGGCAACAAGATGGTCATTGTTTTTCAAATTTAAAAGGAGTCAACTGAGACCACACATTATCAGAATTTGCAGTTCAGGATATATGATTTATTTCAACTTAAACTTTTTTTAAGTAATTTGCTGGTGCGCCTTCGGTGTTGGACTCCCTTCGCTAGAGAAATACATAGTTATAACAGTGATATCAGTAAGTTTTTCAGCGGTTCACAACTTAATGAGTTCTTTTGCATCGGATAACGGACTTTGCGAGGTCTTCCCCTTGATTCCCGAGCAGCAAATCTTGCCGAAAACATGCATCTTCGTCGCTTTCACCCTAAGTATATATATAAGATATCATGACTTTTGAAAATTGGTTAAATATTAAGAAAAGTCAAAAAAAAAATACGTTATTTATTTATATTAAATGAGGAAACTGGTGAATTTAATAAATTTTAGATTAATGTTTTTTAGTAAGATCTGGTTGCATATGTTAAATTTATTCGCCATGAAGGATGGTACGTTCATTGAAACAGCTTGTAGAAAATAGATCTTTTTAGATCTTAACTAGTAAGAAGTTATCAGATTAACACAATTTTCATAAAGTTATTTAAAAATTTTACGACGCAAAAAACATTGTATCAATAGGCTATGTGTAACTCAATTACAATTATATTCCATAATGGTCTTATACATGAAGTTGGTATTACACGGGTTCAATTTTTTTTTCCGTGTGTCGTTTTGAAGTGTTTATGATTTTTCCGAAATAAATCATGACCTATAAGATATTTTGTTTGTTCTATAATTTTCTAATTCTTAAAATATAGACTGTGAAATTAGAAGTATAAACGTAAAATTTTTAAAATGCGATTTTTTTTTTTCAATGATTAACACATTGAGATACAAAGAGTTTTACAGTAAGTTTTCAAAATTCTACTCTACAACGCATATATAGGCTTTTAAAAGCCAGAATTTGACACACAGCAATAATAAAAAATTCTCATGTTGGGTTAAACTCCATTCCGATAGCATATGCACCACCGAAGGAAAATGTTAAAGGATTTTTTTATTATTACAAATTCTAGTGTTCGATCGTGTCGTAAAAGGAAACACAGAATTTACGGTTAGCTTAAGCTTGTGTTAAAGCATTCTCATATGTACATTAAAAATAATTCTATCCTTAACCCCTTATATATATCTAGAGTCCATGACGTGTTCAGTGATAGTGTTCGCCAGCCCAGATTTCTTATTTGAGCTCATCTGTCAGTATTCGATAGGTGTGCTGATCGAACCGAGCGTAGGTTGCGATACAGTGCGTGGAAAAACGTTACCTAGAGGTTCAATCTGGAAGACTTGGTGTAAAGCATCGTTGCAAACCATCTACAGCGCATCCTTCATAAGGCTTACCAGGTTGTTTTGTCTCACTTGAAGAGAAGAGACTATTGCGGGAGAATCGCAAGCCCAGGCAGTGAACTCGTATGTCATGATCAGTGGGGATGCACAACTAATACATGCGCCGTTTGTTGTGCAGCGAGAGTTTGCTTCGGGCACGAAGTAAAGGGTAAAGAGTATGAACCGCCGCCTTGGCCTTCGCCGATATAGTTTACGTGCTGCAGCCACGAGAGCTTATATTCGTTAATGACCCCCAATTATTTCGCCTCAGGACACTAAGGAATTAGCTTATTTTCTATGGTCAGCGGCGCTTGTGGTGTAGTGGGCTTCCAAGTGATAAAAAAGGGCTTTGCACTTTCTGCATTCTTAGTATTTTCCAATGCCGCCCCTAGATGGTAAGCGTCACTAGGTCGTACTACAGGTTCTGGCGCGTTAGGGCAGGTGGCTCTGACGAGGAGTAAATCTCTGTATCATCCGCATATAAGACAAGGTGCGTGTGGGGTAGTCAGGTTGTTGCACATCTCGCAGAAAAAGTGTAAAGAATAGGGGTGATGAAAGAGATTCCAGTGGGACTCCTGTTGTTAATGATCCTAAGGATGAGCGCGCATTGCCCACACGTATATTATAGATGCGTTCCTTATAGTAATATTTGGTCACTTTTAAAAGAATAGTAGAAAGGCCATAGCGCACAATTTGTGAAGCAGGCCCCTTGCATAAAAAACTAGCTTCAAACTGGTGGTGTTATGTAGGTATCTTCCTATAGCTCAGTGCCATTTAGTTGATTCAATGCCTAAAAGTAACTAATTAGGTCAACTAAAATAGTGCTTTTTCAATTTATGATTTTTTATATATAATCCTTTAGCAATTATTTTAGTATTTCTTAATTGTTGCATTTTTGATTTTAGTTTCTTTATATATTTTCGAGGCTTACTTGCATAATTCTATCACACGCTCTCAGGGTTCTATTGCATATTTTCCTTTATAGCCTTTTGTCATACGCATGTCCTCTCTTGAGTTAGCTTGACCTCGATGAAGGACTATAATTACCAGGATGAATTCGGATCATACGAGATTTCGCAGTCGTTAGCTCTGGAATTTTCTTTCCTCAAATGCTGGCTTTAAAAAATTGTTAACATCATCCGATAAATCAAGGTTTTCGTGCGAACAACTAGGCAGTGGCTAAGGTATCCTAATGAAGCTAGATAACCCTGTTTAATAAAAAACGACCAGGGAAATATTCAAAATCTAACTGAGCTATATGGGCGGTGCCGGCTAAATATGGTATATACTAATAACTAAAGCTATTCGTACAGTGCCTTGTACAAAGAACTATATTCAAGTCTATCTATATATAAGATGTAAGCACTTTTATAGTCAGCCAAGGTACCTTAGTCATATACTATACTTTCATACATAGTCAAAAAACTCAATTACATTTCTAGGGTACCAGTTTCCAACTAGTCCTTCACTGCCGAAATTAAAGCGACGAATATTGTCAGTTAGCATCACTCGCATTTTTCAAATTTTCGAAGTGTGCATTATACCCTGAGTTTTCGGCCACATCTATTTGCTCAAGATGTAGTACTTATTCGATGGATTTATTAGCCGTCGTCTAAGAAGAAAACGATTCAGTAGGCAATGCAGCTAGTATACTAAAAACAGCTATTCTTTCAATAAATCAATCACCTACCCTGCTACATGAAACAGCATAATCACTTTGTCAAGTAAAACTGTGATTAACAAAGTACATACTATTTGCACCAGTCAGAGAGGATCTAGCACCTACCAAAGGTCTGCTGTCTGCTCATATATTGAAAATTTTAAAAGCAATTATTACGAATCGAGCGTAAACACAACCTTAAGACTCTTCTCGAGTCTAAGGTTAGGGTTAGGGTTTAGAAAAAATTATGTATAAAAATGAAATAATAATAGGCTCTTCTGGGAGTCCCCTAGGGTTCGGGTTCGTACTTTTAAATTAAATGAAGAAATGGGGTCTAGATAATTTTGTGGACCAATTAAATATTATTAAAAAATTTATCAATTAAAGGTGAACAATTTAAAAATGAGAACCAAAATCGCCATATTAGAAGCCAAGAGCCTAAGTTGCCTTATTTTGTAATCGAGGACCCAACTACTCATTTACATTAACGTTTTAACTATTACTAACAATTTCCCGGCCCCTTTTACGTGAGCTACAAATTGTATTAAGAAGTTCGTTGCTCTTTAACCTTTCAGGTTGTTTTACTAAATTTTTAGATTTTATTTTTTAAATTACTTGTAAAAATTTTTACTATTTTACTCCAGGTATCAACGTAAGTTTGAGCACCGTTTTTTTACAACTTTTTTTTTTCTTTCATTATTTTTACTATTATATAAATAAATTGTCGTCAAAAGAAAAGTTAGTTTTTGGATGTTAAATTTTTAAGACACTTATGCAAGCACCCAGCTTTATAGCAATTGTTTTTTTTATAACTCTAAACCTTTTAGGTTTATAAAACTGTATTCATACTCTCGCTGTATAAACTCGCTTAGTTGCGATCATTTAATATAATTGACTAAAATATAAGTTTTAAGTTTTTGTTTAAATTGTTAAACGCCAGAATATTAAGATTTGTTGACTATAAAGTAGTAAACTTTAAAAGGAAAAATTTGAATTTTAATAAATATTTACTATAAATTCGAAGACAATTTTTTTTAACAATGTTCACTTAGTTTAAAAATGTTTTTTATATTATATAACATAATTAATGAATCGAGGAAAAATTTGGTCGGATTAATCTTAGAGTCTGTCGGTTGTAAGACGATGGCGCAATACCACTTCTCACTCGAATAAATCCTCCGCACATAGATAATGCGGTGGTGTCGTATAGCGTAGACGGAGTGCCTGATGTGCTTATTTTTTGCATGAGATTCTCTTTCTATGCCAATGACTTCCTTAAACATTTGCCCCGCTTTGTGCACTCAGGGAGTGTAAAAAAGTATACATTTCACGGGTAACGCCGTTCAAATAAAGAAAAGCAACTAATGGAGTGTACTACGCCTTATACACTTTCCATCTGATAGCTTTTGGCTTAGTTCTACGAGCTAAGATGATGAAGCCCAGTCACCCAATTTGAGTCAGTTACAGTTCAATTCCAGTTAATTTTTCGAGAGGGTTAATAGACATTATTGGGCATGATTAATTTTTAATTGCCTTGATCCTTCAATTTTGTTTCAAACTCATTGCGATAGTGCAAATAGTAGGGTATACTAGTAACTTAACCCTTTGACGGGCAAAACTGGGCTTGTAATAGTTTTGTTTTTTTCTGCGGGGACACTTCCTATGTTGAAACTATACTTTAAAATTTAATTCTATACATCTCAATTAACCCTTTAACGAGCAAAACTCTGGAGATTAAAATAGATTTGTTTTTTCTGCAAACCCACTAATATGGACCTAGGCGAGAAGTGGTAAACAGTATTCAGTAACTTATAAGGGGTTAAATTTAAGAGGTGAGTGGTCACCTGGCTGACTGCACAAGGTGTATAACGTTAATGACAGTTGTTTGTTAAAAGTCAAATCTCTATAAAAGTAAAGACTATAAAAATTTCAAAAAATAAAGTTATTACAATGTTTACTTTTAAAGGAACTTGTAAAATTTAAAATTGCTGTAAGGCAACAATTAGAATATGTAGACTTTCAATTAGTAAAATTTACAATTTAGTGACTTGCAATTATATGAACACCATTAATTTACTGTTTGTAGGTGAAGGGAACTTTTCTTTTACTTTAGCTATAGCGCGAAGAGAAAAAAAAGGGAAAAACCTTAAAAAATCAACTTCAAAGTGTGTATGGTTCATCAACCCCCCTTAAGCCCTTTCAAAAAGTGCCTTCTTTAATCAACCTTCAAATAACAGCTACTTCATATGATTGTTAAGAAAATCTGTTACAAAAATATCATGACTTTCACATTATTTTAAACATCTGCAAAAATATAACTATTGTCGTCTTGAATTTGAAGTCAACGCTGTAGCCCTTGGAAGTTGCTCGAGACTTAAAATTCAAAAGGCAGTTATTTTGTAGATTTTTTGTTAATTTCTTTTTCTTCCATATAAAAAGTATTTTAGTTTTTTATTTCTGTTTTTTCCTACTATTTCATGTATTTTATTATTGTTTTTACAACTGAGGATTGACATTTTTCTTCTAGAAGTTTTATATACTTTTAGCTTTGACGCTTTATATAATATATAAGTTTTTTGTTCATATCTATAAGGTATACGTCTTTGTAAATTTCGTTTTTCATCTATAAACTATTTTTTGTATTCTTAATGAGGGGTAAGTTGTTGTCGCTTATTTTTTAAAAATTTTTATTGCTCGCAATAATTAGTCTCTTTAGAGCGAAAAAAAATTAAATTTTTTTTTGGAATATATGTTATACCTTTAACTGTTTTATGCTAAACATAATCCTGATTTAATTCGTTTCCCTTTTTTTAAATAAGAGTTTTTTGTTGATATTATATTAACTCAGATTTTTTTTAAATTTTTATAAACTAGTTTGATGCAGTAGTTTTTAACCATCCTCATCTTGGAATTGAGGACAGTCAACTTAACGGCGCTTTAATATCGCACTTTTTTTACGCAATAAAAATTTTTCTTAAACCAGAAGGTCAAATTCAAATAGCTTTACTGAACTCTCAAAGCGAACGCTGGGATTTAATTAACCCTGCTGAATCACAAGTAGTTAATTCTCCTTTAAAAAAATGTCTTAAGTTTTTAATTTTGTATTTAGGGGTTTCTGCTACTTGACAAAAGTCCCTTTAATAAACATCATTGCCATTATGGATATCAAGCCAAACGCAGTAATTACGGCCAGTCTTTTCAAAATGTTCATACGCAGAGGCACATGAACTGTGAACAGGAAAGTATTGTTTACGTCTTTATTCCAAAAAGCTTCCCCCAAAGTGAAATTCTCTTCTCATTTTTACTTTCATTTGGGTCGTCTAAGAGCAGTAGCAGTAGTGGAAACACAGAACTTGAAGAACTTGAGTGTAGCCAATGCGGAAAACGCTTTAAAAACGCACGTGGCCAAACCACACACTTCCATCAAGTTCATGAACTGAAGTTATACGAGCGCGATCGGCTTGATTCAAAAGTGTGCCGCTACTGTGAGCCGCATAGACGCTTTAATAGTCAGTCCTCATACAGTAACCACCAAATAGCTAAACATTTAGCTTATAATGACGAAGTTGAGGGACAGGCTATTAGTTACCCCTCGCATAGTCAGGGTTATAAAAAATGTGATATATGTTTGCTTGATATCACTAGTCAAGACGAAGAGGTGCTCCATGTTAGACTCTTAGAACCACGCATCCAATGGCATAACTGCTCCTCTTGCGGAAAAATATTTTCAAACCAACGCCCCTCTCGCCAGCATTACAATTTCTGCGCAAAATTTTGCTAGACTTAAATAAAAGAATTTACTTAATTTAATTTAGAAAAAAAAAGGGAGAAATTTTTTAAGCTGATTTTTTTTTAAGAAAATTCTTTAGGCTAAGCTTATGTAGCCTAAGTCTTATTCTGTAGAATTTTTCTAATACTTAAAAGAAGACGCACTTATGTAGGGCGCAAGCTTGTGAATGCATATATGACCCACAACTATCTGACTTTTACTGAAATGAAGAACTCTCAAAATCAATGTAAATATAACCGTGCAGTATTCGATAAACTTTTCTTTTAATGGATTTCGACGGTATTAAAATAATTGAGATAGGGCGCGAATACTAGTGAAAAGATCATTTTTACTATATGAAAACTTTATGTTCAATAAAACATGTCTTAAGCTAGACTTACAGCTGGGGGTTTTTCTCCTGTCCTTTTAAATTATCTTAGAGACTTTACCTCACTATATCTCTAACAAATGCAATATATCTATAAGTCCGGTGGTTGTGTCATTTTTACGCACAAAATTACGGAAACCCGTTTGACATCTACACTCTACAAAGTTTTGTAACAGGGATTTTTACAGGTCCCCTAAGGGTTAGGGTAGGCTGTGGTAGGAGTTTCGAGGGTTTGATTGTTTTATAGAAAATGTCATTACGAATACACCCCATGGCTTTTTAGCCAATCTCTGCGGATAAAATAATGGGACAGGCCTCATTATCAGTAAAATATTTTTAGTTATCGGAACTCTATAAATCTAACCACTAGATAATGAGACAAAGTGTTAGAGAAAAGGGAGCAAGTAGGTTCTTTATAAGGTGCATTTAAATTCGCTTTAAAGGCTAACCGTAAGGATAGATTTTCTTTTCACTCGAATAAACCGCCCCTCTTATGTAGCGTTATTATAGAAAAAGGAGGTTTTTGGTGACGACGCTTCATAATTCAACGATTCTTCTAAGTGACCTAAAATTTTCACATTCACGGAACTGAGTTAATTTTTTGTTCTTAGTTCACGAAATAGTTTTAACACTTTCTTAACCGGATCGACGAGCTTGTTTGAGGGCGCCTTATTCCTTGGGAAGCATAGTTATGAAAAATCTACTTTTCTGCGAAGTCGATATTAACGTTCCTTAAGAGAAGCGGGTAACTTAAACTTGGTGGCAGTACGGTGACTGTCTCTACAGCATTTTAATTTGGTATACAAACAAGGCGAATGGGTCATCAAGCTCTATTTCGTTTCTCAGTACTGTCGGGTTGAACTGAATTTGTGCATATCACAAAGAGCGAAACGACGACTAAATGCTGGGATAATTCTGATAGCTCTAAAAGTGTGATGGATGGATCTCCATTCCGCAAGGCCCAAAGGAGTGGGGGGGGTTACTTTCTTTGGGTTACATTAACCCCCAATTACTATAATGTTGCAGTTTGCTTGCAAAATTTCCAAAAATAGTTGGAAACTTAACCCCAGGGTATTCAGAAAACAGTCGCCTGGTTATTAACCCTCGTGGTCCTGTTGTATCCACAACTATATAAAAAGTGCCCAATGGAAAAGCGGGATAGAAAATCGTAGGGGTGGGTATGGAACAAAGGCTCCAGCTTCAAGACTTAATCTTTAAAGAGTATTTTTAGAATATACAAAAGCTTTGTATCTCCTACTAAATAAACCCAAATGTTTTGACAACCCGATAAGTTGTAGGGTGCATAAAGTACATTTTTAGAAAAGCCTTCATCATAGCAACTCTAGTTACAAGCAAAGTAGTCTTAAAATCTTATTGTAGACGAAAAATACTACCAACAAAAATACTTTTTGTAAATAGACAATACATGGCGAATACATGAATACATTTTCGACTAAACATAAGCAAGACAACCCTATTTGGGGGCTACAAAATCGTTTGCAGAAGGGAAATTAGAAAATGTCCCTTTTTCTGCATTCACCATTAATTTTTTTACAAGGTCAATATCCTCACGAGGTTACTTTAGCCACATGGCGGCTACAAGAGTAATGAAAGTAATACAGAGCTCAAACTTAAACAAGCAAGCCCTGAAACTATTGTAGGCAGGACCCATTTGGATCAAGTAGTGCGAATGATAGTAAAATACTCCGATTTCCTTTCCAGGGAATATTGTTCGATATTTTTACTTATTTAAAGATCCTTCATCTATTAAAAGCGTTATTGGAGGAATTTCAAAGGCGCATAACTCCTTTGCTAAAGGTTATTAACTTTTGTTCTTTATATATAAAATTAACTGGACGCCGGCGTGGCCTACCAAATCGCCATCGGAGATTTGGATCCGATCACTTATAAAACTTATCAATTACACACAACTAATAGTAGGAATGAACGTCTGACTATTGATATAACACCAAAAAATAAGGAATATAAAATCTTAGCAAAACTGAAGCCTCAAGGAGACACTTTGCACAGATTTTTCGGCATGTTTTATAATTATTTCTGTCTCTCTGACTTGCTTTTTTAAATATATTTTTCCTCTGTTTATAAAATACTTATGAATATACATAAAAGACTCTATTGATGAAACTAATGATCAGGAGCAGTTGCCACTTACAAAAAGCTCCCCTTTTAAAAAAGACAGTGTCCTTAATTCAGATTCCAGTCCCTATAAAAAAAAACTGACTCACAAGATAAAAGCACATGAAGAAGAAAAGAAAAACAGTGTAACGCCCTCAAAGGACCTACAATCCAAGCTTGACGAGAGCCTCCGCCTGAATGACTCTTTGCTGAGGTACGTGGTAGATTACTCTTTCAACACTTGCACTCCTGCGGCGGGCCAAAAAAGGAAGCGTCTCACAACTGGTCTGGCCAGAATGAAAAAAGATCCAGTGACTTCACAGGACACAGCGGCCTCGAGAGAGTTTAGCGCTTTGTTAACCCGTTTTGCTTACAGACGATCTTGAAGAGCAAAGTATTTACTCACTGAAACTTCTTTTAAAAAAGAAACCCGTTATAACACTTATAGTACTAACGCTACAAGCTAAATCAAACAAACTATGTGATCCTTCTGAGAGTGTGGCAGTGCCACCTCGTAATAAAAAATATTTTTACGTTAAATCCGTTGACAAGTAATTTATAAAGATAAATTTTAGTTTAAACTGTTTATAGAGTTGAAAAAGTATAAATAAAATGGCTACATATATTAATTACTAGTTATATATAAAGTGTGAGTAAATTTAAGATGAGACGTTTGTTGTGGTAATAGAAAGAATATATTTTACCTTTAAAACTTTGTTTCGCACAACTTCACAATGAACAGACCCTTAATAATTTTAACCGAAACACGAGCCAAAGCTTAAAATGTAGATACTAACCCAGATAAACTTTCTTTGTTGAAATGTATTATTAGTTTTGTTGCAATCTATGTTCTTGGTAAAACTAGGTAACGAATCTACGCACAAAGCAAATTTAATTTTCCTAAAGTTGTTAAGATTCTTACCACCAAAGTGAAAGAATAAAATTAGCTTTAAACAGCACATAAAGCCTTCCCTTATTGCGCAACAAAAGTTTACTTTTTCTGCACAATAGAGAATATAGATTCTGGAAGAAGACAAAAGAGGCCAGCCGCAGGCCCGGTGAAGAGTTTTATTTTGCACAGACCAGCAGTTTGTTCTGTCGCATTTGGAAGTGTCAAACGCTATTGCAATGGAGTCGTAGGTCCAAGCAGCAGAAGTGCATGTCATTATTGGCTGGATATAAGACATTCAATTGCCGTTTTTTTCGCAGGGAAAGCTTGTTTTTACCGCATAGTAAAAGGTAAAGCGCCTTAGCTGCTGACTTGATCTTTGCCCTAAGATAGCCCCCGTGCGGTTGCCAGGAAAGTTTGTTGTCGATAACGACCCCCAAGTATTTCGCTTGAGAAAACCGCGTATTCTTCACGCCAACAAGGGGACGCGTTTTACCAACTGCCGGCGAAGGGCTGGGTCGACAGTTGCATGACGACTACCTCCATATCCCATCGCCCGGGGAAATAAATGAAGGCCAACACCGAGTTGAGAGGCGGCACTAAAGATTCATAGCAGCCTCTGGTAGTTGTTATAACCACAGTTTAGTAATGCCGTCAGGGCGGAGCGTCTTTCGCTTTAGTAGTCATGGAACAACTGATTTGATCTCATCTATGGAAGACACCAAAAGATCAGTTGTATCAAGAGTAACCACAAGGGTGGCATTATCGACGGTTGAGGTGGTAGACGGCGTATACTGGGCAGCTAATGATTAACGAAAGTTTGTCTTTGTCTTCATTGCTTTCGGCTACGGTATCATGGAAAACTGGTGACCGAGTCGGATGCCTGTTATTTCTAACTCGCTTGACAATTTTTTGAAAGGAGGCGCAACCGACGTCACCAGCTTCCTATACTTCGTTTAATTTATAATCCCATAGGCAATTTATATGCGCCATCAGCTTTTTTCTGATGTACCGGTGGAGGCAGATTAGTACTAGTTTGTCTTCTAGGCGTTAAAGGCTGTGGTTACTCGGAGGAGTCGCCGATGCTCGGTTATGAATGCCTTTAGTTCCTCGAAAGGTGTTTAGGTGTACAGATACCCATGTGTCGTCGTTTCCTTGTGGTGAGCTTCTATGATCGCGCGGTTAAACTCGACAAATGCATCGTTAGTTTAGCGAAGTGGCGTCGTAAACGGTGGGAGCGCCTTCTCCAACAATTCGGTAAATTCTTTCCAATTCGTGTAAGATCGAGGGGATGACTTTATTGTTTCCTTTTCGTCGCTTAATTCGATAGCATTTAAAAGGAATATATTTTTTAACACAGCGATATCCAGCACGTCCATTTGGGCCCATCTTCCCCGCCATGTATGTTGGCAACTGTGGTACCAGGACTCTCATCCCGCGTTCCTCAACGCAAGCCTCAAGGATGAACCCATTCCAACTTGCAACTTGGCTACTCCACGCAAGATATTTGAAGTTAAAATCCCCCGTAGAACGACGGGAAGTCATGCGCCCAAAGAGCGTCAAGATCGAACAACGTGAGTGGTTGGCTGGGCGGTTTTTAGATTGCAGTTACAGTCCTGGGCCCCAGTCTCTCCAGTTGAGGGTAATACCAACTGCTGCCTCGATTCTTTGCAGGATTCGTAAGGCTGTTAAATTGTGTTAGAAGCTTTGTTTAGGATAGCTACTCCCCCACCACTAGTGTACAATCTATCCTGACGATATGTCGCAAAGTTGTAGATATTAAATGGTACATTTGAGGAGAACTATGTTTCGCAGACAACACAGATACCTATCCCTTCGCGTTGCGGTCGTGTTCTTTCTTCGAGTCCTCCTCCGCAATCGCAAAAAGTAATTGGATGTGGTTAAGCGATTTAATTTGAAGACTCAACGCAAACAAATTTTAAGGCTTTCACGGTCTCCAGCATCTTCGAGAGCTTAGACGTCAAAATTGCGCTATTCTTGTTGTTGGTAGCTGAATCTGCATTGTCAACGTAAGATTATTCACCGAGCGCTAGGTGCGATCTCGCTCTCAGCCGGGAAACAAAAGAATATAGTGGGGCTAATGGTAGCATCCGAAGTGGGAAGTGGGTAACGGGGTTGCGTAGAGTGGTCGGCTGTTAAAATCCTCCGTGAGGAACATTTGCATCCCCGGTAATTGACGGTATGGGTCTCGCGTAATTCGCGCAATTGGCAGGTAATTCTCGTGTTATGGAACACTTCGAGGTCAAATGACCCTCCCCGCATTTGATGCACCGAATGTCCGCAGCGCAAAGGTTTGCATCGTGACCAAAGGTCTGGCAGCGGTGGCACTGGCCCACGCTATGGCTTTTTCGAAAATGTTTTACACTGATTTGAAGATAGGGCATAGTCTTCAGTTCTAATAGCTTTCGACGTTCGATTCTGGGTATATTAACTTGGCAACGATAACATATTTAGACAGGTTAGCTAAAAAATCAATATTGGTAATTAAGGACAAGAATGAGAGCGTTTGTCCCTCGTAATAGCTGGTGAGTTTTGTGTTGAACAGCATGTAAATTTTATTTTCGCGACTATAGTTTTACCTTTAAATAGAGTGCACTAGCACTAATGGTAATAGACGTTTCTTCGTTTACCATTAAGGATATTCTCCGTGTTATCCGTATACTTAAAACTATTATTGTTACTTCTAAACATTTTTATTATATTAATGTATATATTATTTTGACTATACTGTTCTAATATTTATTATTAATGACGCTAATATGGGAACTATTAGTTAGGTATTGTTACTACTGCTATTATTATTAATATCAGCTATTTTACCGTAAAAAGACTCGAGTCTCGCTTCTTTCTAGTATCACTTCCGAAGAATATAGTTGAGCTACAATTTGTAAAGGGAGAATCAAAATATTATTACTGTTAGCTATACTATCCTCCTTTCACTTTTTAGTCTTATTTTTATGATGAGTGGTTTCAGGAACTTCTAAAGGTTTTGCCTTTGTAGAATCTAACTCTTTTCTAAGTTCTTTATTTATAGCCAATAAGTTAGAAATGAATGCTTAACGATTTTCTTTAGAGTAGGGGCTCATAGTTAATATGAAGATAAATATATTTTCCAAAAGAAAAAAGAAATAGAAAGAAAAAAAAATATAAGAATATATTATATATGTAAGGTCTGTAATATAAGTCAGTAATTTAGGTGGTTTAAATTTTCTGATATATAAGTAAATTTAAATAAATAAAAAAAAAAGCGCTCTGTAATTAAGTTATAAATTGGTCGCAAATTCCATGTAAGAAGTCGAGATGCTCAGACCCCATACAAAACGGTATGAACGCGGAAAGCGAAAAGGCGTTGGACGCCTTGTGTCTGGTCTCTCTGCAGAGTTGAACTATCTCTATAGATAGATTTTGAAATAATATAATCCTTTAACTTTTGCAGTTTTATTTATATATCATTTTGAAATACTACAACCGTTATATCTGCTATAACTTCAACTGCTTAATCTAAATTCTCTCATTGCGGAAAGGGTTGAGGAGGGCAGCCTCTTTTACAAATTAAGGTCTCTCCGCTCACCTCTCATAACATAAAGACGCCGATGCCTTTGCGATTTAAGCTTTTAACGCATTTTTCCCCAAAAAAATCTAGAATATTATAATCGTGTAATAATGTTCTAAAGACGTTACAAAATTCGGTTTTATTAGATCCATAAAATGTTTAGGTCGTTAATAGTTTAAAAAACGTTCGGGAGTATAGATTCGAGGTGTTAGTTAGTAAATTGTTGGGGTGGTCTTCATACTGTGTAAAACATTATATAGCCGTCCGTGTAAGGTAAAGAAAAAGAGGTTTCTCATTTATGATGTAATTGGGAATTTCGCGCAAATTAAGGCGCGCCTTTAAACATTCTAAAAAGGTTGCTTTGAAGAACCTGAAGTTTGTTTATATGCAAAGACGTGCAGTAAGGCTATGAGACATACGTGTAACTAATAATAGGTCAGATAATAGCTTTATCTATAAAGCGTTTATTTTCTAGATTTTTTAGAGTCAGTAAAAACGCCAAGGTATTTTTTACTTAATTGACCAAAGAGGGGATGTTTGCGGTAGAGTTAGAGATTTAATTTTTCCCCTTTTCTTTTTCTTAAGATGATCATTGGGTGGTTTTTGGTCGGTTTTATCGTAATTTTTCACTTTGCAAACCATTTTCCAAGTGTACAAAGAAAAGCCTGCACATATTAAATTGCTAAAGCAGTTGATTTTGGACTGCAATATAGGGGAGTGTGGTCAGCGTATAGAGCTAGGGGAATTTTGTTGGTACGAAAGGGAATGACGCATGTATATATGGAGAATAATGGTGATAGTAGAGAGCCCCTGAGGGGCACCATGCAGTTTTATGAGCCGTATATTTCTTATTTCTAGTCCCATAAATTTCAAATTTTTTGTTAAGAGGATCCCTATTAGAAGATAATTAGTCAGGACCTCACACATTTATACGTAGAGAATCTAAAAATTACTTATGGTAATATATGCTTTTAAAAACTTATTATTACTTAAAAAAGTGATATAATATTTTAAAACCTTTAAAATGGTTCTATGTGATTTTAAATAACAAGCGTTAAACGATATGTGCTTTTCTTACGTAATGTCAAAGCGATTTTACAAAAGATAGGTTAATAATTAAAAATAACTTAAAAATATTTAGTACATAATATTTAAGAGTTAATATTTTTATTAAAACTTTTTTTTTAAACCGGCATGGGGATTTTGGTGGGCTTAGGAAGCATGCAAAACGCTAGCACGAGCGATAATTTTAGGGGTTTAACGGATGATAGTTCCCCTTTATATCTCCGAGAAATATTGCAAGGAGTTAATGATTATTGAATTGCAAGGCAAAAATAGCTTTTGTTAATAATCGTCCTTTATATGGTTTTAGAAGTCTTTTTTCAAGCGTAGGTATTTTAAAAACAAGTGCTGAAGTCATTGGTGGATTAAAAAATTGGAAGGATTAAATTAGAGAGCAATGTTATTATCACCTAATTTTTTTATAACAAAATCTGTTAAATTATTTTTAATTAAATTATATATATAGAGAATAAAAAGTATATATTTTATAGGGAAAAGCAACTCTTGAACTAGACTGTCATATATTGGAGGGCACAGAAGAGTCGTTAAGTTACTTAAACATGGTAATTAAAACTTTTTTTTATTGTCCTATTAAGAAGGTTGACACTGTTTTTGGTTTAAAGGTACGCGGTCTTTCATTTGACACTACTTTAGCATTTAATTGGACTGCGCTTTCGTTCCTGCCCGGTTCAAATTTTGTTTACTATAAAAGCGGGGCTAAGCCATTATAAATTTTTTCTGTTTTTTTTACTGCATCTTTCCTTGTTCCTGCAGTAAAACAGATAACTTACCTAGGCAAACTATAAGCGTGGAGTACAAGGAGTATGGTTGTGAAAAACTTGAAATCAATGCTGAAAGCATCAGCCCTGGAGATGACGTCGTCGTGATCATATATGACGTCCTTGTTATTGGCGGAATTATGAAGGTTTCTACAACCTCATACAACCCTCCTTTCCCTTATAGAGTTATTCCTAGACTAATATTCTTGTTATTATAAGGCTGCTCTAGACCTACTAAAAACCTGGAGGAAATGTCATAAAATGCATGGTGCATATCGAAATCACCGAGTTTAAGGGAAAAAATATTATTGGCGCCCCCTTTTTACGCACTTTTTGAAAGATAATGGGATATATGTACAATACTTTTAATCCCACACCCATAGCGCTTTTGGAATATGTTTTCAGCGCATCAAGTCCTCTTCGAATTTTTTTTTGTTAGCTAAATAAAAATTTCTTAATTTCTTAAAAAATTTTGCTGGTTTAATTATAAAAATTACGAAATACACATATACACTTAGAATATTGAACGAAAATTTTCAATTTATGTTCAAAGTCTAGCAAAGACGAGTTTACACGTTCAAGTTAGCGCAAAGGAACTATTTGTAAATATAAATAACCTTAATTAGGACTACGAATTAAATTAACAACCATAACAATTTTTCATCTCAAGCGGCAAACATATTTAAAGTTCCTTGCTTAGAAGAATATAAAGGGTTTGAGCTTTTGAAGTTTGACTGATTACGTGAGAATTTCATTCTGCTTTTGCAGTGTGACGTTTTTTTATGGGGTAACACCTTAATAGTGCCAAGTGTAAAGTCTCGGCCCCTTGATCTATTATCTACCCCAAAAGAGGGCGACCACTTTTCTGTATCTGGGAAAATCTAACATGTGTTAACATCCCACTAAATACTACGTATAAGTCGGGTAGCGCAAGATTTTTAAATTAATGTGACGGAGGAGGGGTGTCCAAGTTAGCCCTCTAGATATTAAAGCTTTTGTATAAATTACCTTTATTCCCACTTGTTGGTTTAAAATTGCGAGTAAAAACGATATAATTTTGAAGTTGGTAATAAGCACATGGCTAAAGAAACGGAAGAAATATTATCCCCATAACGTTTGTTGGTTTCTCTTTACCCAGTGCATACCTACGTGATACACCACCTATCTTACTTCCGTTTGTTAATAGTCAACTTTAGTTACAAATTACAAAATACGACCATGTTTCCTTATTTCGTACCTTAAATTTAGAAGATATATTTTAATCTCAGCTTACCACTCCAGTAACATTTGTAGGATGTTTCAGGAACAATATGTTGTCCAATTCTTAAATAATGAAGAGTATCTAAAAGATGTCTACTATCGTGCTTAGATATCTTTATTTTAAGCAGGCAGGTTTTCGTGCGATTCCTTAAATTAACCTTCTCCCCTGTTTTAATGTTATAAAGTTGTTAGGGGCTATGGGGTTGTGAGCTTATTAGAGATTGTACTTTACGATAATTTGTATATTACCTGTGGGCTAAAATAAATCCAATATATATTGATTATTACGCCCTTTGCTTACTGCTTAAGTTGCAATACGGTTCCTTTTTTAAGGGTTTGTTTTTTTTCCAAATCCCAAGTACTCGTAATATACAACATAAAAACCACGCCTACTCCTTCTTAGAGAGGAACTAGGGGTACATATTATTTGGATACAATCTTAAACAAGCAATAAATGAAAATATGCCTTAAAAAGTAACTTCGCTACCATCTTGAGAAGACTTTTACGTTTAGTTTATACAGGTCCATTCATAAACACTATTTTCTGTATCCTCTTTCTTGCTAGAACTATAGTACTTTAAAAGAATTCTACAAACCTAGCTTCTATATGCACTTTAAAAAAACTTTTTGACTCCCTATACGTTCTTACCTTTGCATATACTGATTGCACCTAAAAGTTAAAGTTAAGCGTGTTTTTTAATTGAAAAACGTCAAAAAGTGGATGCCATCTATCAAAAACTGGGTGTTTTTTTTTCTGTTTTTGCTTCATTACTAGTTGTTCAAAAACTCAATTCACCATCATTGTTATATTTTCTTAAGCACCTTATAAAAAAAATTGAGGTGTTATTGCCACAAGCTTTAGTCTGAACTTTTAACTTCCATTTTGTAGACTATGTTATCGTGCCCGACTGTAATGTATAAATTAAAATTATTTTATTGTCACATAATTTTCTTATTATTTTCTCGTTTTATGCCCTTTTTAATTTTCCGGTCTGTCATTTAATCTGCAGAAAATTTTAAGAACTTTTTATTTTATAGATTATTTAAGACACTAATTTATAGTATAATACCGCTAAACCCTATATTACTCTCGCATATTTGTATTACGTTGAATTTATGCAATATGGTTGTGAATTAACTTGCGATGCTGCTTGCTGGTTTAATTTAGCTAAAGTAGAACGTTTGTGGGGATCGGCTTTGCCATCTCAATTCAAATTATTTCCTGCTTAATAATCTACTTTGATGTTAGTGATATAAGTTTTAGGTAATTGAGCTTTATAATTTCGTATCCCAGGTGCTTAACTCTTAAATAGATCTTTTTTAAATGTTCCGCAATAGAAATTACTTAAAAACATTTTTTTATATTGAAATTCGCTGGGTTGTCTTTTAATAATCCTCGGGTTTCGTCGTAGTAGCTACTTTTTCTAATGCTGTTTTTTTGCCTAGTTCTCGATGGAGTCCAAAAACTTTGAATACTCGAGCACTCGACTAGGAGTGATCGCAGACATGTTACATAATAGCTTTCCATAGATAAAGTGTCATTATTTTCTTGACATTAACATACAAAAACTGGGGCACGCGCGTCACGTGGGCGGCGATAGCGTGCCCCGGCCCAAGGCTCGTAATAAGTCCGCTCACCAGCAGGAGATTAGTGTGGCTGGCTAGCCTATGGTAAAGCGCATGGCCTTACGTTGGAAGACGACGTCTAAAAGGTCAAGCTGAAGGTCCCAGTATAAAAGCTTCACTTCCCACAAACCACGTCGCACTTATTTAGTTTAGCAGTGGCAGCCTATATACTTTGCTACACTATATCTTGGTCCCATAGAGCGATAATTAGAATTCTCCCAAAACCTGTTTACTAGCTGGCTTCAAACCCTCCTAATGTGATCAGGGTAGGCGTTTGGAGTTTAACAAGATTTTAAATTAATGAAAATATCAAGCATTTTTGTTAAAAAAAAGTATATTTAATATCAATCCTTAATAATAGTGACCCAATCTAGATATTTTAGATTATTTAGTGATATATTAAACTTAAAAGATTAAACAAGAATGGTATTGGAGGGGACTCCTCTCTTCTGGTGAGGCATTTGGCGGTGGTGTTAGTCGGTGTCTTTCGGGTGGCCTCTCCCGGTAGTGGTTTTTAGCGGTTTTCCACTACACTAGGTCGAATGGCGGAGGTGGGGCCCCGTTACTTTACCGCTTTTTTAGTCCATCGGGGCAAGTCGTTATAGCCCTCTAAAGAACGTACACTGGTGGGCAATAGTCCTCCCACTCCTGAAAAAAGGGGAATTCTAATGAAAGTTGTATACGTAACTTATGGTTTGAAGATATGAGTTTCACCGTAGCTCAGTGGATAGAGCATTGCCGCGCAATCTCGAGGTGCCAACTCACATTATTCTGGCCTTGTGATTACGTGTACACCTTCCCTACAAACAAAAATTTCGATAAATTCAAGATTAAGCGGTTTGAGGTCTGAAGAAGAATAGGCCGTACTATACCAGCACTAAAAAAAAAAGGTATCGGAGTACTCTTTTGCTTGCTTGCTTATGTTTTAATTTATTTTAACCGTTAAAGCGCTATAGTTTAATCGCACTAAAGTTATAAAGAGAGACTGCTCCAGAATATGGTAGCTAATTTGCCAGCTCCCTTCAAAGATCTGCAAACAAACTATTGTGGAACTGTCAAATTAAGAGAATCTTTTGCAGGTGAAGACTCCTAAACAAAAAAAGGGAGAGCAACCAGCCTTAGAACTTCTAACAGGAAATAATTTTATTTCTCCAGTTGCTACTGATTCAAGGTTTTTTAATGACGAAAATATCATAAGTTCAAACCGTACCAATAGATATCTTAAAAGTTTAAGCATAAATACAACTCAAAGTAAGAAAAACAAGTGTAATAATTCCAATAGTACTTCATATAGTAATGCAAGCACTAACAATGTTAATAATAACTGATTATATTTGATAACACTGATAGTAATGATGACAGTAGTAATAATAAAAGTAGAAATAATAATAGCGGCAATAATAATAACAACAGTTATAATAACACTAATAGTAATAAATATAGGAATATTAATAGTAATAATAGTAATACTTATAGCAATATTTATAGTGATAAGAATAAAAAACTTCTTATCCTCTCCCTTTATTCTTCGTAATAAATCAGTTTGGAAACTTTTATCCTCACAACTTAAGGCTGACAAGATATTTATTACTCTGCTAAAGATGCGCCACACGGCATCAAAATTAAGGTACCTTCTGAAATTGGCTTTGGAAAACTTACAGGCCTACTTGACGCCAATGGTCAAGGATTCTATACCTAACAGTTGCCTTTTGAAAAAGATATGAAGGTGGTCTTTCATGGCATCTTTACTGAGCTAAACGCGAGTATATTAAACAAGAGCTGAATATTCGAGGGCCCCATCCTTCTATATTTTTCAGTCATCAAAATGCGCCGCTATGGCAAGCTCAGAACTCCACTGCTTTTGGTCACCCCCTTTTTAAATTAACTCAATCTGAAAAAAGTATATATAACTAAGAAATGTAGGCTAAATTACAATCTTTGCGAAACCTTTAAAGAATAGTGGTAGGATTGGCCAAGTGCTTTAGATGCCAATTATTAGAACATAGCGAAAAAATCTGTTTTAAGGCTACAAATGTGTTAAATGCGGTAAAGAGCGTGCCACAAAGTCATGTCCTAAAGAAAATGATGAAAAGCCAAGATGTGAAAACTGTAATGGCGATTCCTTTGCAAACTAAAGAGGGTGTATCTTTCATCCTAAAAAACGCTTCTTTTAGAATTATTGAGAGAATTAACTGTAAGGAAAATATCAGAAATTGTTCTATAGAACCAGGAACGAGCTATGCTCGCAAATTGTCGAGTTGTGCTAGGAAACCTACAACCTTTACTAACCTAGGTGATTTAATAATTAATCATGTAGCAGTCTCCCTAACTGAGGCTATTAGTACTCAAATTTCGAAATTCATAGGCGATTTATAACAGAAACTTAATAGTCGGAAATGGAAAACGAATGCTGCTTAAAAAATATTAGGATTTTATCTTGGAACACGGAACGGCTTAAGAAACAAAAATTGAATCACTTGAACTTGTTATTCGTTACCAAATTGATATTTCATTTCGGAAACTCACTTGAAAGTAGGTAAGAAGTTTCAAATACCTAATTATACCAGTTATAGGTGATGTCGCATGACCTCGAAAAAAGGAGGGGTAGCAATTTTAGTTCAGAGAGGTATCCAATATAGGGAGTTATATCTAAACAATCTTCAGAGCTTAGAAGCAATTAAGTACGCATCGAGTTACAGAAGAATGGCGACGTATCAGTGATATCAGCTTACAAGTCCTCAAGCAGGGTTATTTTATGAGTACTTAGAATATATTTTTGGCTTATCGAGCTCAGTTTTGTTGACTGGAGACCTCAATTGCAAACACGCCGATTGGAACGACAACTGTTCGGAGAAATGGGGAACTCTTAGCTAATTGGGCTAATTTATCCGATTCCGATATTCTAGGCCCAATTGACCCAACCTCACACCCTATGGAAGCACTGATGTATTGGGCATTGCAGTATTAAAAAAGATATACGTCACTGCAAGTATCAATACTATTTACGAGTTGCCCTCTAACCACAGTCCAGTTCTTATTGAACTGGGAGACATTGTCTTTCCTGAAGGCTCAAGTACTATCTAAATAACTCACTGGCCAATTTTTCAAGTATTACTGGACAGAATCTTAATAAATATACTTTTCCGTCATCTGAGCCAGGTATTGATGATGTGGTCAATCATCTAGAATCAACAATCCGAAGCGCTTACAATTCTGCCTCCACTTCTAAGCCTTCTAAATGCCTCCCGCTATTATGCAGATGATTAAAAGGAGAGGCCGCCTTAAATTAAAATATATAAAGACAGGTTTTTTAGGGCAAAAGAAGACTACAACAAAGTTATTAATTTATTAAAGGAATTGATAAAACTTAAAAAACTTTGGAACTAAAGCTATAGGATGTTTAAGTCCTGCAGTCTTGTCGTTAGGGAAATTAAAAAGGTCTCTCAACCCTTTCCGCGATTTATTTAGCATACCACCCATATATTATGAAAATGGCGTAGAACCTACTGCTAGGGATAAATCTAACGTTTTTGCTCAATACTAGTCCTCATTTTCCGAGAGTTTCACTATTACCCATAAAGAGGGACCTTGCTATGAGGCGACCTCTAATAATGTTTTTAGACAATCTTTATTTTACTCGTTGCGAAGAAATTATTAATATAATCAACTCGTCAAAAACCAAAAAGGCTGTGGGACCAGAAGATATATCGAACTTAATGCTCAAATATTCTACCACTAAGACTATTGCCTATGTAAACGGGCCTTTTAATTCGATGTTAACTATATCTTACTTTCCAAACCGCTGGAAGTTAGCAGAAGTTATTTTTATTTCCAAATTAAAAAAACCATTAAACTTTATTAAAGACTATCTGCCAATAAGTTTACTATCTTGCGTGGGCAAAGTAGCGAAGGCTGTGATAGAAACCTTTAATATTAAAATACGTTTGTGAAAGGAAAGAGCATTACCCCAGTCATAGTCACAATATTTTTGTAATAATAGGAAAATGCGCACTGTTAAAGGTTAATTATAATTTAAAATGAGTACCATTTCATTTCTATTATAAACATTTCTATATTTTTCTATCCAAATAAATAAATCAATCAAGGGTGTAAAATTGTTCAAATAAACCCCCATAGCCCGGTTTAGTTTGGTACATTGCGACATATATTTGATTACGTCAGAGAAAAATGAACTTTATAATTCTTTTAGTCATATAAGCAATGTAACCTAGCTTTAATACAATATTTTACATGGGGTAAGGTTATATAACTCCAAATATAAATTAGTTAAAACAGGAGCGACGGAAATACTTATAGGAATAACATTTAAATGTTAAAGGATATCATGAAGTGGGTTAACATATGTATGTAACAGGAGATGGTTCGCTTTATAGTATATACAAAAGAAATTTTAGTCTGAAGAGCCTTTTAAAAGCTTTCGATAGAATTCTTTAAGTTTTCTATTGTAATATCTAATTAACTTATGAGGTGTTATCCTGAATTCCTGTGCAGTTAAAATTCAGCATAGACAAAACAAAAATTTTTCGAATTGTCCTGTGAACCTGAAAAAAAAAGCAATTAGAAAACAAGACTTCAACGAGTAGAAATTTCTTATCTAATGCTAGACAAGAATTAAAAAGGGGCCACTACGAAGTTAATCATACTCCCTCTCGCTCTAGTACACATTTTTACTCAAAAATTTTCAGAAGAAAACACAAAAACCTATTGGAACAAGCAATCTATTAAGAAACTATAAAAAAACAACAAAATAAACCCAAAAGACGAAAAGTATACATAGACAAAAACTTTATAACTATAAGTGAAGTGATCCAATAATTAAAATTCTAGATAACGAAACAGGCCGTATGCCTATTTTTTTAAAAAAAAATTTCAAGTTAAGCGATAAGAAGCAATTAAAACCAGTTAAATAAGGTCTCCTTGCGAATTCTTTATATTACTATATATATAGTATATATATTTATTATAAACGTCAAATCTTTTGCTAATACAATTTCGATTATACTTCTTTTTTATACATCAAGTGTTAGCTAACTATAACTTTGTGTGTCTAGGTAGAGGTGAATCTTATAATCTTATAATCTTAAAGAAATTTAATTAAAAATTTACAAAAAACCTATAGCCTCTTTATAACGCCTTTATATTTTACTTTTATCTAAATGCTATTCTCACGCAATAGCAAAAGTAAGAAAAATTTACTTTGAAACCTATAACAAGTTAGTAACTGTTTTGTTAGAATCTAGTAAAACTGTTATAAGGTTTTTCCAATATTCGTCTTAAAACTATACACAACAAAAAAGTTTGAATATTTTATTATTAACATAGTAATTTTAGCATATTTTCGGTTGTTTATGACTGCAGTTAGTAATTTCCGACTGTTTTAGACAATTTTTTAATTTTACCATTCTTACTTATTTCCTAGCCTCTTTAAAAAGTAGAAACCGGAACTGCATACCAAGTAGTCAACCTCTTTATTTCGCTAGCCCCCGGTTTTTATAAAAAAAATTATTTTGCCTCATTCCTTCCTAAAGCATTGTTAAACTGTCTTAACTTGCAAACAGTATTTACTAAACAAGAAAACTTTTATTTTGAAGCTAAAGGTGAGCAGTTAAATGACATAGGCATGTTATTCTTCGTATAGAGATCTTTAAATTATCACTCCCAAGAAAAATACTACATAATTAATATAGTCTTTTGACTTCAAATAGATGTAAGTATTATAAAGCAGAGTTAAGTGCTTGGAACTATAAATTAAAGTATATTAAATTCCACACCCGAAAAGTGGATGCCCCATCGTAAGGATTATAAAAATCATCTAGAGATGTACCGAGGCTTACAAAAATTAGCAAATAGTTGTAGGGATGTGAGCTTATCTTACAACAGTCTAGTTTTAATTCTACATTTTACTCTTCTACCGGACCTAAAGGCTTTTATAAACTCCACATGTACAATTATGATGAAGCATACTAGGCTAAGCTCCTAAAGAACCACTCAACCATTAAAGATGACCAATCACTCATTAATTTAATACCTTCACTTGAATCCTATCATAGTTTAGCCATATCGAGGTCTGTTTATAGTTTGTTATAATACTAATTTCTTAATACCAACATAAAATCCATCGCTTATAAAGTAAATTAGGGCCACTCTCCCTTTCAGTCAAACACCGAATTACCTACTACAGGCAAAATTTTAAAGTATATTTTAACATATTTTAACATGTGTTAGTACTCATACTCGAAAGCGAGTTTATATAAGATATCTTTTTGGAATCGTTAAGATTAATTTGCTAGTGACTAAAAAGTTAAAGCTAGTCTCTTTATTTAAACTTGCATTTTGTACACAACAACAGTTTTAAGGTTAAGGTAAAAGCGGTATTATCATTATTTGGCACCGGGTTCTGCCAATGCACACGAAGATTAGTATTTATAAATTTGTTTTTATAGTAACTCTCACCCTTCTCGGGTAGTGCACGACCACAGGACCCTCCTAGCTAAGGTGCTCACAAAAAGTGTTTGGGGAGCCAGCTTTTTATACTTCTAATTTAAAGCAAGTGTTAGAAGCCATGCTGATCGGTTGAAAATTTCCATTGACATAAAAATTAAAAAATTTTCTTCCACGCTTGTGCCTAATCCATCTTTCTTTTGGTGTACTAAGAAAGCGACAGAGTGACGCCATGCTTTCTCAACATCAAAAAAGTTCTTAAAGGTGATGAGGGGCTTTGTGTATATACGTAATTAGGCCATTAATTTAGTATATAAAAAAAATATAGATAGAAATATATTAATTTAGTAATAAAAAAATTATATTTATCGAATTTTCTTGGCCTTTTAGAATCAGTAAATCAGTTGTGCAAGTAGGTCTGGTGGGCTATTTAACTTAAACGTTTAATAAAAATTCGCGATATATAAATGGCGTAAAACAAAAATAATAGTAAATTATTACTTATGTTTATGGCTAACCACGAATAGTTACTTACTAGAAATTTGTAAGCTTTAGTAAGTTCTTATCTACGCCTTACAAAATATTTTTAAATTTATTAATAAACCTTTTTTCTGCATTTTTTACCGGGTTTAATGCTTTTATATATAAAGAAACTGTACTATTGTAAAAATTCAAACTATTTTTATTTAAAACAATTTCTGATTTATAACTTTTTCATTAACTTTAAAGAAGTAAATTTTATATATTCTTATTTAAATATATAACTTGTTTTTTGGAATCATAAATGTAACCACGCAGACCAGGTAAGCATAGCTGTATAGAACGTATCTAAACTTGCCTTTAAATTAGTAAAAGGCCCCACTTAAACACTAATAGATATCAACTGTGCTGCATTTTTTTTTTTTTTTCGTTTTTGCTGACCTTGAATTAAATAGTATTAACAACAGTATAATTGTAAATTATGTATTAGCTTGGCGCTCTTTACTTGTAACCCAATAAAGTTGCGTGGCCTTGAGGTATATCGAAAACACTGTTGAATCCTAGAATAAGAACTAAATTGTCTGTAGTGGTTCAAGTTTTATTATTGTTATTATTTTTTATTAGGTATAATAAACAGAACAAACCGGAATCCGAGTCTAAACAGCGTAGTTAGTTTGTCGCTGAAAATCGATATATAGCAATCATTTTTTTCTACATAAAATTATAATTAAAATTATAATTTATTACAATTGTATAGTTATAAAGAACTGTGTGACTTAATAAGGTTGTGCTCCGCTACCTCGTATGTAAATAGTGAAGGAGCTTAGCTTACATACGACCGGTCATTCATATTTATCTGCTTAATAGCAAATCCTTCCTTTTCATAAAACCTTAAAGTCCAGATAATTCTTTTTCAATCCCCTTAAATGTTACTTGGAGCACTTTAACTCAATGCTGTTTATTGTGCACTCCGGCTAGTTAAAAATGCTTTAGCTGTGTATAATAACTTCACTTTAGGAAAGCCATGGACGCCAGCAGCACCTTCTGTAGTTTTTTACGTATTCCCATGCAATACCCTTTTTTTTAACCCTGTTTTTTTTTTCCAAGCAAACTGCTTACCGTCTTAACGACAGGGGGATATAATATATGGGTAATGAATCAAAAAGTAGAAACCCTAATCCACAGAGAAACCTGGAGAGGTTCAATTATTTTTATTATTGGTCGCGAAGTTGCGTATGATCGTTTACCATAACATCTAACTGACCATATTCGTCCACGGTGCCGGTTGTTTAGCTTAGCAGGTGTTTACAGAAAGCCTCAATAACAAACTCAACGTCTCCACGGACACTTTCTCACCATAGCCGGTGGGGCGTAAATGCAGGAGGTGTTAGTAGCGGTCCCCCTCCCCCACCTTTTTTTTTTACGCCACCTTCGCCATTTAAAATTTGCGCGATAGTTACCGAGATTGACGTAAAAAAAGCATCCACTTTGCCTTGCCGACAGGCCATCTCGAGTTATCGTATAATTGAATTTAGTATTTTCCCCTATTAAATACTTCCACTTTAAAATACATATCGTTATTAGGGTATAAAACGGTTAGTTTTCTCGTCTTTTCTTAAATTTTCTCTTTTGCGTTAAATTTTTTATGTTACCCAGTTTTATGATCCCGCGACCGTTGACGGCGAGTTTATTAACCAAGAAAAGTAGGTAAATATTGTTTCATGATCTCTGCTCTTCCGCACCTGTAAGCGCCGAAACCAATATGCTATTAAAGTTTTTGTCTCTGGCTGTTAACTATCTCTAATGTTTTGCAAACTACACTAAGACCCGCGCCGATATATTTATACTAGTAAATCACACTGTCTGTGACAGTACCATTTGTATACAACTCTATTCGAGTAGTATTCCATAGCACTAGTATGCACACTCACACGGTTCGTATTTCTCTTCAGTTAGCCGAACTTGCTTCAACACCGCGCCAATGGCCCGGGAAAAGGCAACAGTGTAATTTCCGTTACTTATTCAAGGAGCCTTTTCATGCGAACGCTTTTAGACGCACTTGGTGGCTAGAAGCAGAAGTACCCAAAAAACTTAGCTAGTTTTGCCAAGGGTCCCATAAGGCTCTACTAGACCCTGTTAGGTTACCTCTCAGAAGAGATAACGGTTACAGGCAACGCTAGTATACTTTGCGTAAGCGTCAAAATAGACACTTCATAAACCACCACTCAAGGCCTGCAGTCTCTCTTACACGTAGCTAAGTTTAGCCCGAGACGCGATGATCTAGCCGTTAGGATACAGGGGGTTTAGCACCTGCCTCTAAACTTACGCTGACAAAGAGTTTTTACCAATTTTAAGAGCAGGTCTTTCGACATATGCTTCGGGCACCTATAGCTCTCCGCAGTACAAGCTAACACTCAGTCCTCTAGTATACCCAAAGGAAGTCACCATAATCACTGTTGAACGTTGGTTATTACCTAGATCATTAGAGAGTTGCATTAGCCCAAGAACTTTAATAAACCTTGTCCCCAGTAGAGGGCCACATGACCAAAGGGAAGAGGACTTGCATTTAATATGTAGTTCCCCTACGGTTTGGTACCCCCCTTTTGTTAACCTTCGATATTTTTACCTACAGGAGGACGCGAGAAATAATTGCAGAGCCAGACACCTATATATAGGTCAGGTCATTTTTGGCCTCTTAACTTTGGAAAGCAATTCTCGCTCTACTAAAGAATGTACTTGGCTATCACGTAGCTCGCAAGATATGAGCTAACAGCATCTACACAGCAGAAAAATTTATATCTTTTAAGGATCGCTGACGCGAACCTGGCTGTGGTCGCGGCAATAGCCAAGGTTGCCTGCGCGCATGCCCCTAAAAAGCGCGGTAACAAGAAAGGAAGAGAGTATTCACTTTATTATCAAAAGTGGCACTAATAAATTTATAAATAATTCTTATAACCAGTAGCTTTAATTACCTAATAGTGTTTCTTTATTATTTTTTCAAAGGATCAATAGGCTAGCATTGATCAGTTTAGCTTATTCGATAACTTAGTAAGTTTCACCTACCCCTAACATTTGCATATCGCATTGTTCCTAGATTCAGATCCAAGTCTCAAAGGATGACTCTTAACCTAGTCTTGTGGGACATGAGTCACTTAACAAAACAGCCAAAACATGCTCAAAAGTTTACGCTAGCTTGCAATGAGACGGGGAAGGTTGCATCTAAAAGGTTATATACTTAAAACAATCACACCGGGGCGGAGAGTTGTCGTCGTGAACTCAGAGATTAATAGCAGAGACGCTCCTACTCAAGGTCGTGGGGCCCACCGACCCGACTCTATTTGGTCGCGTATTTAACCCCCTCTCCCTCATAAATTCTATTAGCATGCAAGATAGCACTTATTTCAGCACTACTTATGAAACTTATTCTGAGTAAGTATAAGAATGCTACCTCATTAAAACTATTCTACGCCCAACGGCTTACAAAGACAAAGGAAAAACTTACTATTATATGCTCGAGTTTTCCTATTTTGAAGAACGGTTGTCCCGAGCTTGTTAAGCATTAACTAACGTAGGGAGGCTAACACAATTTTTTTTTTATCCAGTGAAGCAAAACTTGCATCAGTTAGGCCTAAGAAGATATCCTAGTAATAAAAATCTATTAATAAAATGTCTCAGTAACTTCTATATGAACATAAGAGACCTACTTGATTCATTGACACTAATAAACTTTAAAAATCGTCTCCTTGGTTTAGTATTTTGATTATGATTTACAAACATGAATGTTTCAAAATTAGCTAAAGCAACGATGATTCCTCCTTGAGCTTATTTGTTTAAATTTTAACTTAGCTGCAAATTATAAAGGGTTATTAAGCTATAAGATTCCTATTCTGGCTAGGAAGTATGTTCCATACTGTCTGCTTAGTACTTCTTGTTCTAAAATCGTCTGGATAGCACACGGTTAGCTACTGAGACAGGGTTGTCCATATTTTAATATCAATGTTTATAATTAAAGTAAACATCTATAATATTGTTTAGTATGTACCATGCAAATGGAAGTATCTACTATTAATATAAGCAACATCCCTAATATTCATTTATTTCTTTCCTTATTGGCTGAATTTCGTAAAGTTTATGCTTAGGTAATTAATTTTTTTTTTGTCTAGGTCAAAAAAGATTTAAACCATCTTTAATAATAGTGTTTGCGAACCGAGCATAAAGCATTTATCACAATTATGAGCAAAGCTTATCCTTTAACCTAGAGTTTAGCTAAGGAAGGTACCATAGTTTCAATTTATTATTTAAAATACCCATCAATTCTATTACAGAACCAGTGGAATCGATACGAACAGCATTCTTACAAACCAGCTCCAAGTCATATTATACAGGTTTCCATCAGAAAGGTATCGTTTATCTCTAAACCACATGAATAGTATGGAAATGAGTAAGGTAGTATTGAGGCGTTGGTTAAAATAGTAGACCAATATAAGATGATATTAATCACCCAACTAAGAAAAAAAATTTAGACTATCCAGCCTTCGATGCAAGGTTGAGCAATAATACCCCTGAGTAGAACGAGAGAAAGGTTGCCATGACGGCTTGTCACCCATTGTAAAGCCAAGTACCTGTTCCCTAGGTACCTCTGCTGCCCACTGGGAAACAAACTATTAATCTTACTATGAAGGAGTAATGTTATAACACTTAACTACACAAGAAGTTTATTTCAAGGAGGAATTGAACCTCAAATTATTTTGTTATGAACAAAGATAATACCATTATACAATTGAAGGGCTAACTAACCTTCTATAAAGGTTAATTAGCTTGTTATGTAGGCTTTGAAATCGTGCGTAATGCTACTATGGAAACTATTAGGAGAAAAAGACTCGAATTTTTTAAATACCTCCAAAAACTAGTGCCTTATCCCTAGGCTAACTCCTATTAAGGCTAAATACTTATCAAGCAATATAAAACTTGAATCTATAACACCAAGACCTAAAGGAGTTCACATTAAACTGATTACTTTTAACCCGAGGATGGCAAATAAGTAATGAGAGTTAAACTCCGTGTTTGTTTGGGGTTGTTTCTCTTTTGCCTGCTTCAAAGATTTGGACAAAATTATTGGGATCAAGCGCAAAAAAAATTATTTTCAAATCTTGAAAACTAATGCGGTGAGCATGGAAGTGCAATTATTCGGTAATATGTTACCTTTATGCAGAACAATAACCCTAAACACACAGCCCAGGTATACAACTCCTACAAAATAAATTTCTTTTCGTCACTTAAAAATTTTATATTTTAAAATTGTACAAAAAAGTTTCTGTTGCATAAATTGAATTTACTATTTTTTTTATTTTGGTACATGGCGTACAAAGATTTTGCTAAAACTCAGATCCATTTTGTTCTAACCACTTCAAAGAAACTTAACGCACTGACTTATATGTAAACTATTATTAATAATAATATTTATTATTGTGAATAGTTACTCTGTGTTTGACTTTTTTAAAAGTTGACGCTAATGCAACAGAGATCTGCGGGTTAATAATATCAGAGAAATTGGACTTGATACATTTAATGAATCTTTCAAGCAAATGTAAGCAATTGCTTGATAAAATTTAGATTTACTTAAAGAATTTAATTGTTATAGTAAAGTTACTCTCGATCATACTGTTCCTTTGTGACTCGCGTATGCATTATTAAAATAAGCTTTATTTTACCACGACCAATGTACTTATAAGGAAAAATTCTTGTTGGTGATAAACTTTTTAATGCTCTATGCACTACCGACTACAAGAAGAATAAATACTGACAGTTCATAAACAGCTCCCTTACTTTATACTTAATCAGTACAAGCTTTCTTATTTAATATAATTTATTCTTTTTTAAGTATTAATATAGAAATAACCTTTTATATTAGTTTTATTATCGACTACATTAGCACAACTTATAAAATATTAGTAATTTGACCCACGTTTAATTCTAATACAGTACTAATTGAAAAGGTTATTTTTAATTAATCTTGTTCTAGTCGTTCGGCAAAACATCCTTATATTAATCCTTCTTGCCAGGCATCACTTATTCTATGTTCCCGAGCTTAAGGCTACTTCAAAATTTTACGAATACCCTGGCCATAGCTTTACAGGGTAGTATGAAAGTCACAAGTTGTAGTGTTGATAAGCAAATAACTTTTTCGAAGCGGCGTAAGGTGGCCATTTTAGTAATTAAAGGCCGGGTTTCGTATTTTACCATGTGTTAGGTCAAGGGTTATGTTTTGAACTAATAAACTTTACTTTTAAAAAAACGAAACCATTATCCTTATAAAACATAAGGTCGGTGGACCCTTGACGGTATGACCTTTCAAGGATGTTTTATCTTTTTTTAAACACTGGTATGCTACTCTCAAAATTTAAAAGCACTTTAAACGATTCGATTTTAACTTCATCTCCTTGGAGGTTAAGGAATTATTGTTCTCCAGTCCCTTCTCCCGTAGGGTTGTCGTGAACTGCCCAAATGACTGAGTGGTTTCGCAGAGGCATATTAGGTCGGGATCGTTCACGTTTAAAATAGTATACACTAGTAAATAATACTATTCGTATACTGTAAGTTCCTAATGCTATTCTAGGATGCTAACGTTTAAAAGAAGTAAGCACTCTTTAGCGCACCACAACAAGCTATACAAGTATTCCGCTCGATGTAGCACAAAGTAAGTCAAACCGAGCCAATCTAATTAAAAATGTTATGATTTAGTTAATAAACATCTCACTTTGCTGGATTAAAGCAATTTTTAGCGTGATAAAAGGATTGAGTGCTATTTCAAAACCGAAATCAAGCTAATCCTAAAGCATCTAGAATCGATGCAAATAGTGTTATCTATAATACCCATGACAGCAACCTTCAGAGTTCCGAACGGTAAAAAACAAAGATATAGTTCAAGAAAACACCACAGGCTTTCAGACGCACCTATTCACTCCAGATGCAGGCATTGCTACCACTTAGCCTTAAATTACGCTAAGTGTCGAAGGACCTACCTACACCTTTGCTTAAGAAAAAAACGGTACAGTTGGCAATAATTCTAGTATATCAACATCGATCTGATTATCGAGAGAATATTCGTAAGCTAACAGCTAAGCTGTAAACCATTTCTAGCCTAACACGGTTCGTCATAATTCTTAATGAACTCAAAAGGATGGAACCTTTTTTAAGGATCTCAAGTGACTTGTTAGTTTTCTCATTTTCAAGAGCAATCTATTGATCCAAGAGGACTTTAGACTGTTAGACTAGACCATTCTCTCTTAGGACTTATCAAAGTGCACGGTAACTCTGATCACTTTCTCTTACAAGCACGATCACCATGTTCTTGTGGACTGTGTTCCGAACATTTAGTTGAAGAGATAGAATTATTAATTACGAGAGCCTACTGTATAATTTCAGCTCAAGTCTAGTCAAGAAGTTCGAAATAGTTATCCAGCATCCTTCAATATAGTGACTACATTTCACTTGCCGTGTACCCTTGGATGGCGTCCGACACGTACATCATCGGGTGAAGTTTTGAAGTCAAATCGCGGATCCTATAGGTAGAGTGCAACGACGAATTTCACCTTAGGGCCGACCTTCTTCGGGTCGCTTAAAAGATAGTAACCTATGCCGTTGTTGTGTTGAATCGTTACTTTACTAAGAGAGTGTACAACACTTAGATGCTTAAAAACACCGTATTAAGAGAGCAAGTTAATTAACTTGCTCTTTGTTGCGCACTTTCTCTCGTGCGCTTTACCGGTGCACGAGCTTGTGACGCAACTGATACTTGACTGTGATCCCAGCTGGTAAGACCATGCTTTATATAGTTGTTAACCGGGGCGCCTGCGTAGGTTGGGCTCGCAATAGGAGTATTAGGAACGTGTTCTGTCACGGACCTTGGACCGTTAGTCATATCTTGGGACTTTCGTCATGTATAGTACATTCTTTGTAAGTTAAGCTTTATATCTCATTCTAAGCTAATACACCGAAGCTCAAAGTTTTAAACAAGCCTTGGTAAGCAATATTTATAACCTTATCTTGGCTCCCTGTGTTAGGGTTGAGACACCAAGGTGAAACAACTTGCTTCACAACTTTAACTAAGATAGAATACAATAAAATATAATACAATAGAAAGAGGTAGAAACTACTTATCATCTTTACAACTACGGAGTACAGGAAAGCGCCGAGGATAGCCAAGAGTTGGTTCTTCTACGCAGAGCCCAACCACCTAAGCTGAAGTATAACACTGGTCGTTCGACCTACCTAACCTTAGATGATGACCAAGTATGCTAGATCGCTGTGACCACATGGCAAAGAAGGATGTTCTCGCAAGACAAGCGTTGAGGATATTTAAAAAGATAAAACGCTGGCACATGCGCGAGCATCGAGAAAGGAAGTTTCCCATTCTCCTATACATGCTTTTTGGAGGGGTAAAATAGTGTTCATACCCAAACTACTTAATCATTCCTTTCAATATGAGATAAAAATGCTAGATATTAATATATTATTATCTTTTTTATATAAATTTTGGTAACAAAATTATATAACATATCTTAATTTAAGTTATAAATATTAATACATACCTTGTTACCTCTCGCCCTCCCTTATTATACGTACACCAACTCTAGGCGCCTACTGAGCGGTGGGCGCTAACGAGCGCTGGCTAATAATTGGGACATTAGCTTTCTTTTGCGAGTTTTTAATTGGTGCACGGAGGCAATAAGCCGTTCATATTTATATAGCAATGACGTAAGGCATCCTTTCAACTAATTCACGGCGCCTCTGTCATTGGGCGGGGGCAAGCTTGTTTTAACTCATGTATAGCGAAGAGGCTACTATTGGCTTAAACAGCAAACGCATATTTATGATTGGCCGGCTTTACAAACGCAACTAGCGTGGTACGAGGGTTCGCTTCTGGCGCAAAGTAAACGATAAAAAAGTTCGATTTGCTATAGAAATTTACGTGCGACCGCTACGCGTGCTTATAAAAAGTTAATCTTAACAAAAGAAAAAAAATATAAATATCAAAATTTAGTTTAATAATAACAACATTATAAAATTGTAATATATATAAATATATTACATAGAAAAGTATGATTAAGGGAAAAGAAAAAATGTAATAATATTTATTAAATAAAATATGTATATAGTATAATTAATAGAAAAGAATTTATAAACTTTACAATACAAAAAAAAGATATACAAATATAATATATATAAGAAAAAACCGGTTATAAATATGCACTAGGATATAACTAAATAAAAAGCTAGCTATCGAGCAAATTTTTATGTAAAAATATAAATTTACTTTAACTTTTTTTTTTTCAAGTTTCAATTCTGTTTTAATTTTGATTATAACTTTTTTTTTTAATTGCTTACTTTTATTAGTTATATTTTTTAATAGGCATTTGTAAGCCGTCACTCAAACAGACTTTCACTTTGCTTATGAAGCCGAAAATATATTTAGTCCTTCGGGGCTAGAGCCATTTAACTGTGAAGTCTGTATTAATTCCAATCGATATTAACGTTGAAATATTAATGGGGTTTTATCTAAAGTCTGTCCACAAGGCCCTTCTTAAGACCAGTATCTACGAGGTTTTACCTTAAACTGAACCTATGCGATCCTTCTTTGAATTGCCAGGCCGTAAATAATAAACAAGCAAGGCAAAATACCCCCGCACAGCTACAGGCAAAAAACAGGGCTAAAAGAGGAAAACCCTCTGCTTTATTAATCGTAAAATTATATATATATACTTAAACAAAATTAAATTAAACACACGGGTCCAATTAAAATGTACCACTCAAGTTCGGTGTCAACTAAATTCTGTTGTAAGAAAAGCTCATATAGTTGGCAGTTATTGTCTTGTTTATTTATTTTAATTTTGTAGGGAATTTATTTTTTACTATTAAAATTTATATTGATTGCCTTGCAGGGTCAACTGGTGGCACGAAACTGTGTCCACAGCTTCTAAAATCTAATATCTACTAGACCTTTCCTTTTAAAAGAAATCCTGAGAAAATTATTTATTTATGTCTGCTGTATGGCATGTTCAATGGTGCTGCCTTTTTTTCTTTTTACTACAAATCTCTGTCATCCTTGCTTCAATCTACTACCTCAATAGAGTGGAATGCTCTGCGCGTCTTTTTGAGCTTGGAATCAATAACCACAATGATCAGTATAGCTTGTGCTCTTTCTTTAAAAGAATTAAGGTGTTTAAACATATCACAAGGATGAGTGTTCGAAAATGACATGCCTTCAAGAGAGAAGATGAGAATAAGAAAGAAAATCAAAGTGAATAAGAGACACCACTCTGCGGGTCTTTTGCCGTCTTGGTTCTTTAACTGTTTATGTTACATTTCCTTTATATTTAGATATATGATTATCCACTTTTTATTTCATTTTTTAATTCCTTTTTTCCCCAAAGTCGGAGTTAATAATTTAAGCATTAATATCTGTAGCCTTTATAATCTATGTAAAAAATGCAGTTCAAAGTTTTTAACTATTATTATTAGTCCATTATAGCAATATTTTAGTAGACAATTTATGGAGATTGTACTTTAAAAACTTTAACTATAAGAATCTATGGGAGGTAGTTTTTGTCTCCACAGTGCAAATTCGGTATTAGCACCAATTTATTCTTTTTTTAATAGTCTGCGCTTAACTTACCGACCACCCGCCAAAGTCTTTAAAAAAAAGAGCTAATGACTACCTCTTCATTACGGGACAATAAAATGGTCACTCTTTCTTACCCTTTCATTCCCAAGGTCTTAATCATGCGGGAATTTATATATACTGAGGAACACTAAGCTTTATAAGACTCTTGGGAACAGAGGGTAATAAAAGTTGTATATACGTAAGTTAACGACCGAATATGTGAGTCGTTACCGTAGCTCAGTGGTTAGAGTACTTGTCGCTCAATATCTCAAGGCGGCTGGTTCGATTCCCGTCTGTTACAACTCGCATCTTTCTGGTTTGGTAGTTAAGTGTACAACTTCTCTGCAAACAAAAATTCTGATAGAGGGGCTAGGTAAAGAACGAATTTGTGAAAACACACAATTTATTATGTTTGCTTAAGAAATGCAGGAAAGGACTAAGGTTAGCGCTAGCCATACATAAAAATTAGAAATCCTAAATGCTGTCGCTGCCCGGATAGTGAGGAATGATTGGGATTACCGGCGTATTGGCTTGAGTGCTTTGTGAAGAAGAGACCAGGCCCGTCGGGTATTGTCGGGAGTAAACGTACTTTGATAAGTAGGACTCAGAGGCTTCAATGCAGTACATTTGTTTTTATTAAAACTGTTGTATTCTATAATTTCCCTCTCAAAAGTGCATCGTTCACTTTTATAATTTAGATTTTCATAATGAAGACGAGAGCAACAAAGAAAATTTTCATCAAGAGTAATAAATCTTATAGACGTTAGACGTTAGATTATAATTAGAGATAAAACAGAAAATAATAAAAAACAAAGATTTAGTTTAAAATTTAGTATTAGAAATATAAGCTTCAAAATAAAATTAGAAAGATAAATTATTTTAACACTTTCCTTTTGTGCAAATAAAACAGAAAACGTACAACTATATATACACTAGATTTGAAAAACCTTATTAATATATGGCTATATTACTAAAACCAGACTTAATCGTTTTTAAATTGTATGGTCGACTATGAGAGTTGTAGAGTAAAAAAGGAGTAAAATTTTTGTTAAAAAACCGAAGTTATTACTAATTTTTAAACAAATAACTCGTTCTAATAAGTTCAATTAAACTTACAAATATTTTAAATTGTGCAAGGAAGAGAACATTGCTTTTTGGAGGGCAGTAAGTTGGTTTTCATTTATATTTCTTTTTATGTACAATGCAAGAGAAGTTAGCCTTAATATTAGAAAATAAATTTATAACGAGCTTTTACAAATATGTTAAAGCGCTTAGTTCGACAATGGAACGATCCTCTATTGATGAAATGTTATTTTTGTCAAGATTCCTAAATTAAAAAGTGTAACAAGTTAAAGTGAATATCTATAAAGAATTCATAAAACAAAGCGAAAAGCAAGGTAATATTCTATCACACTTCTCTATTACTAAACTATACTTTTCCTTGTTTTTAAATGGCTCGGTGAGGTTTATGGAATTGTAGACTTATAAGTTGAGTATATTTGTTAGACAACTAAAGTTATTACTATAAAATGAATTCTTATAAATAAAAAATAAACCACTCATTCTAATAAGTTTAATTAAACTTACAAATATTTTAAACTGTGCAAGGACAAGAACACTGCTTTTCGGAGGGCAGTAAGTTGGTTTTCTTTTAAATCCCTATTTGTACAATGCAAGAAGAGTAAGCCTTAAAATTAGGAAATAAATTTATAACGAGCTTTTACAAATATGTTAAAGCGCTTAGTTCGACAAAGGAACGATCCTCTATTGACGATATGCTATTTCTTTCAAGATATCTAAAATAAAAAGTGTAATAAGTTTTAGTGAATATCGAGAAAGCCATATAAAAGGCAAAGCGAAAAGTAAAATATCCTATCACACTTTACTATTATTAAACTAGACTTTTCCTTGTTTTTATATAGTTCGGTGCGGTTATCGCAGTTGTAGACTTATAAGTGAGTAAATTTGTTAGAATACTCAAGTATTTACTAACAATGAATCCCTTTAAATATAAAATCAACCCTTCTGATGTTTACTTACAAATCTTTTAATTTTTGGAAGGACGAGAACATTGCTTTTCGAAGGGCAGTAAGTTGGTTATCATTTAAATTTCTATTTGTAAAATGCAAGAGAAGTTAAACATAATATTAGAAAATAAATTTATAACGAGCTTTTACAAATATGTTAAAGCGCTTAGTTCGACAAAGGAGCGATCCTCTATTGATGATATGCTATTTCTCTCAAGAGATCTAAAATAAAAAGTGTAATAAGTTTAAGTGAATATCGATAAAATATTTATAAGGCAAAGGGAAAACGGAAGGTAATATACTATCACACTTCACTATTACTAAACTAGACTTTTCCTTATTTTTATATAGTTCGGTGCGGTTATTGCAGTTGTAGACTTATAAGTGAGTAAATTTTTTAGAAAACTATTTTATTACTAAAAAAAATGAATTCCTATAAATATAAAATCAACCCTTCTGATGTTTACTTACAAGTTAATCAAATTTTCCAAGGACCAGAACATTTCTTTTCGGAGGGCAGTAAGTTGGTTTTCACTTAAATCTCTTTTTGTACAATGCATGAGCAGTTAGCCTTAATATTAGAAAATAAATTTATAACGAGCTATTACAAATATGTTAAAGAGCTTAGTTCGACAAAGGAACGATCCTCTATTGATGATATGCTATTTCTGTCAAGATACCTAAAATAAAGAGTGTAATAAGTTTAAATGAATATCTTTAACGATTTGATAAGACAAAGGGTAACGGAAGGTAATATACTATCACACTTCACTATTTCAAAAATAGTCTTTTCCTTATTTTTAAATAATTCGGTGCGGTTTTAAGAGTTGTAGACTTATATGGGAGTAAAATTGTTATAATACTGAAGTTATTACTAAAAAAAAAATTCCTTTAAATATAAAATCAACTTTTCTGATGTTTACTTACAAATCTTTTAAATTTCGCAAGGACGAGAACATTGCTTTTCGAAGGGCAGTAAGTTGGTTATCATTTAAATTTCTATTTGTAAAATGCAAGAGCAGTTAAACATAATATTAGAAAATAAATTTATAACGAGCTTTTACAAATATGTTAAAGCGCTTAGTTCGACAAAGGAGCGATCCTCTATTGATGATATGCTATTTCTCTCAAGAGATCTAAAATAAAAAGTGTAATAAGTTTAAGTGAATATCGATAAAATATTTATAAGGCAAAGGGAAAACGGAAGGTAATATACTATCACACTTCACTATTACTAAACTAGACTTTTCCTTATTTTTATATAGTTCGGTGCGGTTATTGCAGTTGTAGACTTATAAGTGAGTAAATTTTTTAGAAAACTATTTTATTACTAAAAAAAATGAATTCCTATAAATATAAAATCAACCCTTCTGATGTTTACTTACAAGTTAATCAAATTTTCCAAGGACCAGAACATTTCTTTTCGGAGGGCAGTAAGTTGGTTTTCACTTAAATCTCTTTTTGTACAATGCATGAGCAGTTAGCCTTAATATTAGAAAATAAATTTATAACGAGCTATTACAAATATGTTAAAGAGCTTAGTTCGACAAAGGAACGATCCTCTATTGATGATATGCTATTTCTGTCAAGATACCTAAAATAAAGAGTGTAATAAGTTTAAATGAATATCTTTAACGATTTGATAAGACAAAGGGTAACGGAAGGTAATATACTATCACACTTCACTATTTCAAAAATAGTCTTTTCCTTATTTTTAAATAATTCGGTGCGGTTTTAAGAGTTGTAGACTTATATGGGAGTAAAATTGTTATAATACTGAAGTTATTACTAAAAAAAAAATTCCTTTAAATATAAAATCAACTTTTCTGATGTTTACTTACAAATCTTTTAAATTTCGCAAGGACGAGAACATTGCTTTTCGAAGGGCAGTAAGTTGGTTATCATTTAAATTTCTATTTGTAAAATGCAAGAGCAGTTAAACATAATATTAGAAAATAAATTTATAACGAGCTTTTACAAATATGTTAAAGCGCTTAGTTCGACAAAGGAGCGATCCTCTATTGATGATATGCTATTTCTCTCAAGAGATCTAAAATAAAAAGTGTAATAAGTTTAAGTGAATATCGATAAAATATTTATAAGGCAAAGGGAAAACGGAAGGTAATATACTATCACACTTCACTATTACTAAACTAGACTTTTCCTTATTTTTATATAGTTCGGTGCGGTTATTGCAGTTGTAGACTTATAAGTGAGTAAATTTTTTAGAAAACTATTTTATTACTAAAAAAAATGAATTCCTATAAATATAAAATCAACCCTTCTGATGTTTACTTACAAGTTAATCAAATTTTCCAAGGACCAGAACATTTCTTTTCGGAGGGCAGTAAGTTGGTTTTCACTTAAATCTCTTTTTGTACAATGCATGAGCAGTTAGCCTTAATATTAGAAAATAAATTTATAACGAGCTATTACAAATATGTTAAAGAGCTTAGTTCGACAAAGGAACGATCCTCTATTGATGATATGCTATTTCTGTCAAGATACCTAAAATAAAGAGTGTAATAAGTTTAAATGAATATCTTTAACGATTTGATAAGACAAAGGGTAACGGAAGGTAATATACTATCACACTTCACTATTTCAAAAATAGTCTTTTCCTTATTTTTAAATAATTCGGTGCGGTTTTAAGAGTTGTAGACTTATATGGGAGTAAAATTGTTATAATACTGAAGTTATTACTAAAAAAAAAATTCCTTTAAATATAAAATCAACTTTTCTGATGTTTACTTACAAATCTTTTAAATTTCGCAAGGACGAGAACATTGCTTTTCGAAGGGCAGTAAGTTGGTTATCATTTAAATTTCTATTTGTAAAATGCAAGAGCAGTTAAACATAATATTAGAAAATAAATTTATAACGAGCTTTTACAAATATGTTAAAGCGCTTAGTTCGACAAAGGAGCGATCCTCTATTGATGATATGCTATTTCTCTCAAGAGATCTAAAATAAAAAGTGTAATAAGTTTAAGTGAATATCGATAAAATATTTATAAGGCAAAGGGAAAACGGAAGGTAATATACTATCACACTTCACTATTACTAAACTAGACTTTTCCTTATTTTTATATAGTTCGGTGCGGTTATTGCAGTTGTAGACTTATAAGTGAGTAAATTTTTTAGAAAACTATTTTATTACTAAAAAAAATGAATTCCTATAAATATAAAATCAACCCTTCTGATGTTTACTTACAAGTTAATCAAATTTTCCAAGGACCAGAACATTTCTTTTCGGAGGGCAGTAAGTTGGTTTTCACTTAAATCTCTTTTTGTACAATGCATGAGCAGTTAGCCTTAATATTAGAAAATAAATTTATAACGAGCTATTACAAATATGTTAAAGAGCTTAGTTCGACAAAGGAACGATCCTCTATTGATGATATGCTATTTCTGTCAAGATACCTAAAATAAAGAGTGTAATAAGTTTAAATGAATATCTTTAACGATTTGATAAGACAAAGGGTAACGGAAGGTAATATACTATCACACTTCACTATTTCAAAAATAGTCTTTTCCTTATTTTTAAATAATTCGGTGCGGTTTTAAGAGTTGTAGACTTATATGGGAGTAAAATTGTTATAATACTGAAGTTATTACTAAAAAAAAAATTCCTTTAAATATAAAATCAACTTTTCTGATGTTTACTTACAAATCTTTTAAATTTCGCAAGGACGAGAACATTGCTTTTCGAAGGGCAGTAAGTTGGTTATCATTTAAATTTCTATTTGTAAAATGCAAGAGCAGTTAAACATAATATTAGAAAATAAATTTATAACGAGCTTTTACAAATATGTTAAAGCGCTTAGTTCGACAAAGGAGCGATCCTCTATTGATGATATGCTATTTCTCTCAAGAGATCTAAAATAAAAAGTGTAATAAGTTTAAGTGAATATCGATAAAATATTTATAAGGCAAAGGGAAAACGGAAGGTAATATACTATCACACTTCACTATTACTAAACTAGACTTTTCCTTATTTTTATATAGTTCGGTGCGGTTATTGCAGTTGTAGACTTATAAGTGAGTAAATTTTTTAGAAAACTATTTTATTACTAAAAAAAATGAATTCCTATAAATATAAAATCAACCCTTCTGATGTTTACTTACAAGTTAATCAAATTTTCCAAGGACCAGAACATTTCTTTTCGGAGGGCAGTAAGTTGGTTTTCACTTAAATCTCTTTTTGTACAATGCATGAGCAGTTAGCCTTAATATTAGAAAATAAATTTATAACGAGCTATTACAAATATGTTAAAGAGCTTAGTTCGACAAAGGAACGATCCTCTATAGATGATATACTATTTCTGTCAAGATACCTAAAATAAAAAGAATAATAAGTTTAGGTAAATATCTATAAAGCATTCATAAAACAAAGCTATAATGAAGGTAGTATTCTATCACCCTTCACTCTTACTACATTAGACTTTTCCTTTTTTTAAATGGTTCGGTGCGGTTTTGGCAGTTGTATGTTTATAAGTGAGTAAATTTTGTTAGAAAACTCAATTATTACTAAAAAATGAATTCCTTTGAATATAAAATCAACCCTTCTAATGTATACTTACAAATATTTTAAATTTTGCAAGGGCCAGAACATTGCTTTTCGGATGGCAGTAAGTTGGTTTCCATTTAAACGTCTTTTTGTACAACGCATAAAATGTTACACTTAATACTAGACAATAAATTTATAACGAGCTATTACAAATATGTTAAAGCGCTTAATTCGACAAAGGAACGATCTTCTATTAATGATATACTATTTCTCTCAAGAGACCTAAATTTAAAAGTGAAATAAGTTTTAGTGAATATCGATAAAGCATTTATAAGGCAAAGCGGAAAGTAAGGTAATACACTATCACACTTTACTATTGCTAAACTAGACTTTTTCCTTGTTTTTAGATGGTTCGGTGCGGATTTAGCAGTTGTAGACTTATAAGTGAGTAAATTTTTTAGAAAACTCAATTATTACTAAAAAATGAATTCCTATTAATTTAGAATAAACCACTCATTCTAATAAGTTTAATTAAACTTACAAATATTTTAAATTTTGCAAGGAAGAAAACATTGCTTTTCGGAGGGCAGTAAGTTGGTTTTCTTTTAAATCCCTTTTTGTACAATGCAAAAGTAGTGAACCATAATATTAGAAAATAAATTTATAACGAGCTATTACAAATATGTTAAAGCGCTTAGTTCGACAAAGGAACGATCCTCTATTGATGATATTCTATTTCTCCCAAGAGATCTAAAATAAAAAGTGTAATAAGTTAAAGTGAAAATGGATAGAACATTTTTAAGGCAAAGGGAAACGGAAGGTAATATACTATCACACTTCACTATAACTAAACTAGATTTTTCCTTGTTTTTAAATGGTTCGGAGCGGTTATCGCAGTTACAGACTTATAAGTGAGTAAATTTGTTAGAAAACTCAATTATTACTAAAAAATAAATTTCTAAAAAAAAAAAATAAAATCAACCCTTCTGATGTTTACTTACAAATTTTTTAAACTTTTCAAAGACGAGAACATTGCTTTACGGAGAACAATAAGTTGGTTTTCACTTAATTCTCTTTTTGTACAATGCAAGAGAAGTTAGCCTTAATATAAGGAAATAAATTTATAACGAGCTATTACAAAAACGTTAAAGCGCTTAGTTCGACAAAGGAACGATACTCTATTGATGTTATGCTATTTCTCTCAAGATACCTAAAATAAAAAGTGTAATAAGTTTTAGTGAATATCGAGAAAGCCATATAAAAGGCAAAGCGAGAAGTAAAATATTCTATCACACTTTACTATTATTAAACTAGACTTTTCCTTGTTTTTAAATGGTTCGATGCGGTTATCGCAGTTGTAGACTTATGAGTGAGTAAATTTGTTAGAAAACTTAAGTTATTACTAAAAGTGAATTCCTAAAAATATCATCAATCCTTCTGATGTTTACTTACAAATCTTTCAAATTTTTCAAGGATGAGAACATTGCCTTTCGAAGGGCAGTAAGTTGGTTTTCTTTTAAATCCCTATTTGTACAATGCATGAGCAGTTAGCCTTAATATTAGAAAATAAATTTATAACGAGCTATTACAAATATGTTAAAGCGCTTAGTTCGACAAAGGAACGATACTCTATTGATGTTATGCTATTTCTCTCAAGATACCTAAAATAAAAAGTGTAATAAGTTTTAGTGAATATCGAGAAAGCCATATAAAAGGCAAAGCGAAAAGTAAAATATTCTATCACACTTTACTATTATTAAACTAGACTTTTCCTTGTTTTTAAATGGTTCGATGCGGTTATCGCAGTTGTAGATTTATGAGTGAGTAAATTTGTTAGAAAACTCAAGTTATTACTTGATAAATGAATTCCTTTAAATATAAAATAAACCCTTCTGATGTTTACTTACAAATATTCTAAATTTAGCATGGACGAGAATATTCCTTTTCGGAGGGCAGTAAGTTGGTTTTCTTTTAAATCCCTATTTGTACAATGCATGAGCAGTTAGCCTTAATATTAGAAAATAAATTTATAACGAGCTATTACAAATATGTTAAAGCGCTTAGTTCGACAAAGGAACGATACTCTATTGATGTTATGCTATTTCTCTCAAGATACCTAAAATAAAAAGTGTAATAAGTTTTAGTGAATATCGAGAAAGCCATATAAAAGGCAAAGCGAAAAGTAAAATATTCTATCACACTTTACTATTATTAAACTAGACTTTTCCTTGTTTTTAAATGGTTCGATGCGGTTATCGCAGTTGTAGATTTATGAGTGAGTAAATTTGTTAGAAAACTTAAGTTATTACTAAAAGTGAATTCCTAAAAATATCATCAATCCTTCTGATGTTTACTTACAAATCTTTTAAATTTTTCAAGGATGAGAACATTGCCTTTCGAAGGGCAGTAAGTTGGTTTTCTTTTAAATCCCTATTTGTACAATGCATGAGCAGTTAGCCTTAATATTAGAAAATAAATTTATAACGAGCTATTACAAATATGTTAAAGCGCTTAGTTCGACAAAGGAGCGATACTCTATTGATGTTATGCTATTTCTCTCAAGATACCTAAAATAAAAAGTGTAATAAGTTTTAGTGAATATCGAGAAAGCCATATAAAAGGCAAAGCGAGAAGTAAAATATTCTATCACACTTTACTATTATTAAACTAGACTTTTCCTTGTTTTTAAATGGTTCGATGCGGTTATCGCAGTTGTAGATTTATGAGTGAGTAAATTTGTTAGAAAACTTAAGTTATTACTAAAAGTGAATTCCTAAAAATATCATCAATCCTTCTGATGTTTACTTACAAATCTTTCAAATTTTTCAAGGATGAGAACATTGCCTTTCGAAGGGCAGTAAGTTGGTTTTCTTTTAAATCTCTATTTGTACAATGCATGAGCAGTTAGCCTTAATATTAGAAAATAAATTTATAACGAGCTATTACAAATATGTTAAAGCGCTTAGTTCGACAAAGGAGCGACCCTCTATTGATGATATGCTATTTCTCTCAAGATACCTAAAATAAAAAGTGTAATAAGTTTTAGTGAATATCGATAAAACATTTAAAAGGCAAATCGAAAAGTAAGGAAATATACTATCACACTTCACTATTACTAAACTAGACTTTTCCTTGTTTTTAAATCGTTCGGTGAAGTTCAAGTAGTTATAGACTTATAAGTTAATAAACTATTTGTTAGAAAACTCAATTATTACTAACAATGAATTCCTTTAATATAAAATCAACCCTTCTGATGTTTACTTACAAATCTTTTAAATTTTTCAAGGACGAGAACATTGCTTTTCGGAGTGCAGTAAGTTGGTTTCCATTTAAACGTCTTGTTGTACATTCCATAAACAGTTAGCCTTAATATAAGAAAATAATTTTATAACGAGCTATTACAAATTTGTTAAAGCGCTTAGTTCGACAAAGGAACGATCTTCTATTGATGATATGCTATTTCTCTCAAGATTCCTAAATTAAAAATTGTAAAAAGTCTAGGTGAATATTAATAAAGCGTTCATAAAACAAAGCGAAAAGTAAGGTAATATATACCATCAAACTTTACTATTACTAAACTAGTCTTTTCCCTGTTTTTATATGGTTGAGTTCCGTTTTGACAGAAAAGGATGAAAATAATTAGTAGTTTTTCTTTAATTTTTCTTAATAAAATATATTTACGAATTCGGTAACGTTAATATCCGTATAACTTTATCTAAGCGCATATATTCACAAACTTGCCTTAAAGCTAAGCTCTCTTCGTTGGATAACGGAAGGAAAGACCAAATATTTAAATTAACTATCTCAGATCTCTAATTTATTTGAAAGTACAGCTAAAAATCAATACTACCAATATTAAGAGCGTTACGGTAGGCTCTAGAAAATTAGAGTATGATTTATTTTATATAAATACTTACAAGTATGTAACATTAGTGGGAAAATTTTTGCTCGGCAAAGTTGTTAAATTGCAGAGGGAGAGGTCCCTTTTCAATTTGCATTATAGTTAGAAATTATAATAAATTTTGTAAAAGTGAGTTTTGGTGAGGATAGAATTGAATTTTTTAGTTAGGAAGAGTGTTAAAACTAAGAGTTTTACGTGGGCTTCCTTGAAAAAACAATGGCAAGATAAAAAATAGGAAAAGAAAATTATTATAAGCACTAGTGAAGCTTAAGCAATTATCAGGAAAGAAAAACAATTGTGTTCGGTTAAAGTAATTTGAGGGTATGCAAGGAATTGCAAAGTAGATAAAGTGTACTTACAAAGTGTCGCCGTTTATAAGGAGAAATTGTTGACAGGGTGAAGGGATAACCTTTGGGAGCCAAAGTGCTAAGAATGGTAGGATCATAGAAGATAACATGATGAGAAAAAACAGGGGGATAAGGTAATAAAATCCTAGACGAGGAAAAAAAATACTCTACGCGTGCTTTTATAGTATTTTTAAAATTATTTATGTTAGGGTTAGGGTTAGATGTAATGATAATCTTTGCAAACAAAAATTATCATAAAGCTTCTTGAAGATACTCAAACTATTTCTTTTATCAATAAACTTTCATATGCGGTATAGAATAGTTTTATTAATAAATTTTTTCGCTAAAATCTCCAGAGGTATCCTTGAATCAAGCCTGACTGGTTGTTTAAAAAAGTATTTTGAATCAGGGTCCTTTCTGCTGCCTGGGCTTCTTCAGTGGAATTTGAGGGCACGTGGTAAGCGAAAAAGCGAAAAGTTCTGGAAGTCTTTCCAGTCTCTTATATACCTTTTCAGGTTTATACTCGGAAAGTGGTTTCCAGAATAATTAGAAATGTTCGGGAACATTTCATATAAAAAAGAATATGACTTTAATATTAGGTTTAGGGACATTATAAAAAAGAATCAGTGCTAGCTAGCTATCCTCCTTTTCTAATTTATAGTGCTCCACTTTCCGAGTTTACGAAACGATTCGAACCCAATAATTCATTGATATTTAGAGGTCTGGAATATCCAATCGTGATAGGGCAATTATTTGTCATAGCTGATATGACATTGGTGGCAAGGGCATTTCTAATCCAACTTCGCCTCGGTCCGTTCGGGTCATATCGGATATGAAAAAAGAAACGTTTCGTAAAGGTATGGTTGTTATCGTTGTTGTCCTTTTTAGATAACATTGAGAAAGCGTATCTAAATATTACATATAATCTTTTTTTGGAATGACCCCTCTCCATTAACCTTGCAAAAAGTTTGTTACAACATGATACAAAAATCCTCGCGAAAAGAATTTTGTCGGTAATAGTTAGAAATTAAGCTTCTCACCATACCTTTTACAACTCCTGGCGGATGTGCCGAATGAGGGGTAGGATATAAAAATAAATTTGTATCCTTTTCCGCCGATATTGTCCATACCATCTTACCATCTGTATGAATACAGATGTCCAGGAATTGTAATTTACAAACCTTTATTGATTCTTTAGTCCATTTCAGACCAGGAATACTGTTAAGGATGCCCAGCATCTTTTTCTTTAAGAATCTACCATTGTCATTCAAAAAATCACTAATGTATCATCCTAATATCTTTTATATAGGATGAGATTTGATTTTAAAAGAGGGTATAGTTTGATAGATTCATAGTAAGCAACATAAAGTGTTGCTATACTGGGGGCTGCTGGATTCCCCATAGGAATTCGGTTCGTTTGAATGTAGAGCTTATCATAGAATTCAAAATATCTTGTATTTAGAATTAAATGAAGAGCCTCTACAAGCAAACCACCATGAATTGGTCCATAATGCTCTAGAATATATTTTTTAATCACACTAAATGCTTCCATAATAGGAATGGAAGTATATAAGGCTGAAATATCTAAAGACATTATTTCATAGTGAGATGACAAAATGGTACCCTGAATAGCAGTCAGGATATCATCAGAATTCCTGATGTAAGAAGGGACGGTCTCTACTATAGGTAGTAGATAGTGGTGTAACCATTTCGACAGACCAGTAATAGGTGTATTCACACATGCTACTAATGGACGAATGACTGGTGCAGATCTAGGAAAGGCTTTTTTGTGCACTTTGGCTAACCCGTAAAAATAACAGAGT